>NW_022589715.1:19007522-19530936 GCF_004348235.1 Phoca vitulina | reverse complement strand
AAATCAATCAATGTGATACAATACATTAATAAAAGAAAGAACAAGAACCATATGATCCTCTCAATAGAAGCAGAAAAAGCATTTGACAAAGTACAGCATCCTTTCTTGATCAAAACTCTTCAGAGTATAGGCATAGAGAGTACATACCTCAATATCATAAAAGCCATCTATGAAAAACCCACAGCGAATATCAGCCTCAATAGGGAAAATCTGAGAGGTTTTCCCCTAAGGTCAGGAACACGGCAGGGATGTCCACTATCACCACTGCTATTCAACATAGTATTAGAAGTCCTAACCACAGCATTCAGACAACAAAAAGAAATAAAAGGCATCCGAATCGGCAAAAAGGATGTGAAACTCTCACTCTCTGCAGATGATATGATCCTTTATGTGGAAAACCCAAAAGACTCCACCCCAGAACTACTAGAACTCATATAGGAATTCAGTAAAGTGGCAGGATACAAAATCAATGCACAGAAATCAGTGGCATTCCTATACATCCACAACAAGACAGAAGAAAGAGAAATTAAGGAGTCGATCCCATTTACAATTGCACCCAAAACCAAAAATCAAGCTCTTGCACTGAGCATTTTACAAGTGTTACTCTGATAATTATATCACTGACCAAACTGTAGCTTCTACTTCACTCATATTTTACTTAAACTTTCCATTTTCTTTTTTTTTTTTTAAGATTTAATTTATTTATTTGATAGAGAGAGATAGCAAAAGAGGGAACATAAGCAGGGGTAGTGGGAGAGGGAGAAGTAAGCTTCCCACTGAGCAGGGAGCCCGATGTGGGACTCGGTCCCAGGACCCTGGGATCATGACCTGAGCCAAAGGCAGATTAACAACTGAGCCACCCAGGTGCCCCCAAACTTTCCATTTTCACAATAAGGCACAGACTAGTTAAGTTTAGGGGAAAACTAAAATCATAATAAAGTGTGACTGATCCATATTAACCTTCTCAAACATATTTTTCCTTTAAAACATTGATTCTTACTATACTATTCCCCTAATTACTACTTTGTAGAATTTTAGTCCAAAAACAAAATTCTGGACATTTAAAATACAACTCTATGTCAACAACTACAAATTTTTCCCACATTTAAGATGACTTCTTTGCTCTGTGAATCTAAAGTATCATATTTCAGTTGAATATTGTAAAGAACTGTATACAGACTCAAATACTTAACAAATGTAAGGATCATTAAACCTCATGTAAGCAATGAGTTTTGCTATGCTTGGTAGTCTCAGACCTTTATTTCTCAGTCCCCTCACTGCAATTCTCTATATTACTGATGAAAAAGAATAACAAAAGATAAAACTGTGACATTACAGGAAAATTTCCAATGAAGTGTATCTTTATTACAGAAGTTTAAGGCTTATTTTCAATCAAGTTCTTTTACTATCTTTCACAACTATTCATGGACAATAAACGGAACATTTCAGAACATTGCATTAATATTTATGAGCTTCTCACATGGCTAGTTACTAACCAAAGTATTTCAATTTGTTAACAAGAAAAGATCCAGCTAAGAATTATGTACTGGTCATTCAATTTTAGCAAAATGGAATAAATCAATGTCTTAGAAGTGAATGATGTACTCAAATCATAGTGTCTCTGCTTATTCGGTTGTAGAACTGCAAAGATTATCCACATCCCAAAGATACATGGCTATGTATATGTTGTATCCACATTCAGATATTGATCCATTCCCCTTTCTTCATCTCTAAACTACCACACCTTCATATTCTGTTGCCCTAAAGCTATTCTCCTTTTTCAGAGCATTTATCAGTGCTGCCCATCCCTGGGAAGATCCTCATGACTCTTTTGCTGCCCCTCCGATTATGGCTGGGAATTACTGATTATACTCATCTGTATTATCCTCTCTGGATACTCTGATTATGGCTGGAAATTATTGATTATACACATCAGTATTATCTATGCTGTGAATTATCTCAATAAAATTTAATCCCAAGAGAATATTACGCTTGATTCTGTAACTTAGTTTTTGCACAGTGATTGCAAATCTATTTTTAAAGTAAAAGAATAAATCTATGAAACAGAATAAACATTAAAACCCTTAAAACAGCTGCGGGCTTCAAAAATAAATGCATCTATTGAATGGGAATTTTGTTGGTCATGTCCTTAAATGAGTTTTTATATAAAGGCTTTAAATTTCATTATGATTTATCATTATGAATGATACAGATGTCATCCCAACATTATCTCTTCTGTTACGTGAATTGTAGTATACATAAAGGCATTTTTAGTTCATTAAAACTGAATCTCCTCTTTGGAATAACCCATGTAATAACTATATAAGACAATTTCACCAATGGATACTAAGACTAAAGAGCAAACATTGGAAAACAATATTCACAGCATCTTAAAGCATCACTGCACAGATTACATCTTAATTATAAAGAAGAAATGTGCATTTACAATGGAGAGATTTGGTGGCACAATCTTAACTAAGTGGTCAAGTTTGGCATTGCCTTTGTAATGTAATGCAGTGGAAGGAGCCCATAGTTTCTATAGTACTCTTGCTGGGAATTACTGCCCTCAATCTAATCAAGTGGAAACAGTCAGCTGAATCCTGAGTTGTATGTTCTGAAAAAACAAAAAACAAAAACAAAAACAAAACAGTCTGGACTTTTCAAAAGATGTGAAGCAATGAGATTTTCCTTGATTTTGAGAGATAAGACATAATAGACATATTATCAAATGTACTGTGTGAACATTAAATGGATCCTGGATTAAATAAAGAAAACCATGAAACATATTTTGAGATTCTTTAGCAAAATGTGAATATGTATCATATTTTAGATGATAGTTTGAAATAATACTGATTTTCTTAGATACTGCATGGTGATATGCTTTTGTAGAAGAATGTCATTGTTTGGGGGCACATTTAGAGATGGACTGTCATGATACCTTCAGAATTTTTGGATGATAAATTAGCAAAAAAGTAGATGTGGACAGATAGACATTGATATAAACATAAGTACAGATAGATATGGAAAGGGTGACAAAATGTGAAAAGTTAGTATCTGGAGGAATGGTTTTGGGTAGTTACTGTACTGCTCTTTCAACTTCACTGTGAATTTGAAAATTTTCAAAATTATTCAATTACTGAGAATAAAATTTTCATCAATAATTAAATTACCCTTTTAAGACACTCTTATTTTACATATTCTTTATATCAGATAAAATACTGATTATAAAGTTATGAGAGTGATTAGGGTAAAATTACCACTTAAGGAGTAGGGCTTTGGGGGAGCAGAATTTATTTTGTGCAGAACATTTTGAGCTAGAGAAGCAACCAGCCACTTGTTTGGTTTGAGATTAAGGGAAAAAATATACAGGATAAAATATAATAAATAATAATAAAAATTAAAAGATAAATAAGAAACTACAAAAATATTTGCCATTTCTACTTAATTTTATAGATTTTATTTATTTGTCAGAGAGAGAGAGCACAAGCAGGGGGAGTGGCAGGCAGAGGGAGAAGCAGGCTCCCCGCTGAGCAAGGAGCCTGACAGGGACTCAATACCTGGATCCTGGGATCATGACTTGAGCCGAAGGCAGACGCTTAATTGACTGAGCCACCCAGGCATCCCAATTTCTACTTAACAGTCTAGACAAAGGAGAAGAAAAAAATAATTCTTGCTTAAACACACTCAAAATAAGAAGAACAAAAGACCAACATACAATGAGATAGTAGTTCTCTCTCAGAATAGCAGACATCAAAACTACCACACTGACTATGGACTCTGAGAAAAAAACTGAGGGTTCTAGAGGGGAGAGGGGGGATGGGTTAGCCTGGTGATGGGTATTAAGGAGGGCACGTACTGCATGGAGCACTGGGTGTTATACGCAAACAATGAATCATGGAACACTACATCAAAAACTAATGATGTATGGCGATTAACATAACATAATAAAAAAAATTAAAAAAAAAAAAACTACCACACTGAATGCAAAGGTATGAGGGCATAAACAGTCTATTATTAGTGAGATTATACAATACCAAAGCCATTTCAGAACAATTTGGCAAACAACTCAGTGCTCTTTAAGTCAGCAACTCCACTTCTAGGAGTTGATACTATAGATGCACTCACAAATGTATCCTTTTAATGCATTCATAAATGTGCAAAATGTCTTACATTGATACAGATACTATCTCAGCATCATTTGCAATATCAAAAGATTGGAAATGACTTCAATGTCTCCCAGTAAAAGATTAGTTAAATGAGTCCTGGTATATTCATTTAAAGGGGTATTATGTTGTTCTTAAAATGTATTGATTTGTTGATATGGAACAAATCTGAAAAATATAAATGAATTTTAAAAAGCAAGTTCAGGAGTACACTAATTTGTGCTGTGGTAATTGAAAGTACATATAAATATAGACATAGACCCAGATACACATAAACATGCACATATACACACATCAGCACATAGGATTTTATTATGTAAACATATTGTGTACCTTTCAAGATACTTAAGAATTTAGCAACAGTGGTTGCTCTGAAAAGAGACTGGATCATTCAGGAACAGAGATAGGAGAGAAGCATTTTCCACTGGATCTCTTATAACATAAATAAAATGAACACATGTAAAAGGCAAATATAAACATTCAGAAAACACTTGTGACAAAGAATCTCCAAAAATGTAAAATAATTTACATCAAAAAAGCAATTAGAAATCAAAAAAGAAAAAGAACGCCCAATTCAAAGACTAAAGAGAAGGAGTAACTCTGATAGTAAGAAAACAAAATGGCTACTAAATAAATAAAAACAGATCATATTCCTTATAATTAAAAAAAATTCTGCACACTTACCCTTCCTCTTTTCATTTCTTTCTTATCAAATTATTTTTCATATTTGAAAAATGCTCATTCTTTATCATGATATAAAATTCTATGATCCTGTGCTACATCTTCATGTCACATTTTTAAAAAAATCTTAGGTGTTGTTGTTTTTCTTTTTTTCTGTAAGTTGTTCCAGGTTAAACCATAAAGGGACTTTAAAAATCTTTAAAAACACAGAAAGTACACTTTCCAAAAATGCTTTCCTATTTCCTTATGTAGCATCAAAAGATATTCGCTTCTAGTGATTCTTCAAGGTGGTTCCAATCTTTTCAGTTATAGCTATTTTTTCCATTTCCCCATTTAGAAGCCTCTACACCTGTTTGTTGTGCTTGCTCTCCCTTTGAGAGACCCAGTATAGATGTGCTGTCCGCATCAGAAGCACTAATCCATGGCTGCATCATGCCCTGTCTGCACCGTAGGGTGCTAATAGCCATTGCAATTTTAGGGTCAACGTTTGGTTGTCTTTCTTCCTAAATCCCAACACTCATAATTAGGGGGGCATTTCCATGAGACTCACTGAAGAAAAGGAGTGTTACGCACATGTATTCAAAAAGCCTTTCAGCTCCTTTCCCAGCACTCATTGATTCATGAATCAGAAAGAGAATGTTAAATGGTTCAGCTTCTGTAGAAATAATTTTCAGAAGTCTGACTGTCCTGGCAGTTTTCAGCATAGCATTCTTTTCTTTGCTCTGCTGTATTTTACTTTTCAAGTGTGTCCTGTCATAATTATTTACTTGCTTACTTGTGCTGATGTTTCTAACATATCTTCAAATATGTCAGAAATAGAGAATGCCTTCACTCCGTGTTTTTGGTGTTATTACTATTTTTTTTCTACCCTACTTTCTATTCACTTGAATAGAAATCTCAGATCAAATCTCAGAATCAAATCTCAGATTTGCAGTTGGATGACAGGCTGATATACATGGCTATTATTCTGATCCTGCAGCTTTCATCCAGTGAAGACTGTTGGTCCAAGATAGATTCTTATCTGAGACCCATTGTTGGGCTCTCTGACACTTCCAGTAGATGGAATACATGAAAAACATTGTTGCTAGGATGTCATGGTCACCATGTCTCTCTCTCCCTCTGCCCCTACTATGGCCTTTTTCTTTTAGGATTCAAGCTTCCCATTCATTCTCAGTCACTCACATCCCTCCAAAATATTTTCTAGAATGCAGACAAAAGGATACAACATTGAGAAAAAGAACAAGGCAGAATCCATAGAGCATAGTTCTCAGACATCACTGCACATTGGTATGACCAAGCTAGTTGGTTAATGAGTATTCCTTCCAGATACCTGATTTTGTAGACCTGGAGAGCATCCAAGTAGTTTGCATTTTTAACAAAGATCTCAGGAGATTCATTCAAACTGACCACTGACCACAATTTGAAAAGTATTGCATTTGAGTGCTAGCTCTAATTTATGAACCTAGAGTCAAGTGATAAAGACTCACAGATGATAATGCACAGATGATATTTAAACATTTTATTTTTTGGTAAAAATATACAACTAGGCCATAAATGTTGAGTTTTAAACTAAAAAAAAGAGTTTTAAACTCATTATGTCAACTGTATGTATATATTTTTTTCCTTTAAGTATTTTCATGTTTGATCTAAACTTCATTTTAAATCAAAGGTTTCCATTTGGCAGGGAAGGAGTAGGAGGTGGGATTGTCCTGTGAGTTTTAGTCTTCTTCTGGATTTTTGTAGTACATTAAGAGGAAATGGTGAGAGTCTGAATTAGGGCTGGTATGCATACTGTGTTTATGGAATAAATAAAGTTCCGCAATATACCAAGTGTGCTCTTAGCTGTTCTCGAAGAGGAAAATGTTCGTATCACATTTAACAGTAAAGAGATTGATGTCATTCACATTAATAAGTGGAAATTTGGGTTTTTCAAATTGTGTTGGCATCAGGAAAAAGGAAAATGATTCGCAAGCTTCTACAGATATATAAGAGAAACTTCAATCCACAGAGTAAGGTATAAACCACAGAGTGAAAAATCATTACAACTAATGTACATTGTGGAAGAGTTTACTGAGGCAACACAGAATAGAGCATAGCAAACAATACATTCCTGAGACAAGAGGAGAAATGTAACAACTATCTTTCAATGTTACTCTTACCATGTGACAAAGTAAAATACATGTTTGCCTTTTTCAGCTCTGGCTAGGTAGCTTAGATGACAAAACAGTATCTTACAGGGAATCTCAGCTCTTTAAGAAAATGCAGAACGTAAATAGGACAAATTAAAAGTTATTTATTTTTCAAGAATAGGCTGTTTTGAAGAAAAGTCAAGGGCTTAAAAGGTTTTATTACGATGAGATAGCAATGATTATGTGCATAAGATAAACACATTTATTAAATCACATGTGCCAATGAAGGTTGCGAAGTAGCACAAGGCTGCTCTTATTAAAGGTAATGAGGTGTAGTCATTTGAAAATATGTCCTACTTCTAAATGCCTATAAAATGCAAACTAGACTAATTCTGCTGAGTTATGTTAATAACTAGTGAAAAGTGTCTTATTGTGAAGTACTTCAAAAACAAATTATTCAAAGTGTCTACCAGGTGTTGTGGAAGACAAGAACAGAGGAAGTTTGGTTTTGGGTTTTTTCCAAGTCACTTTTAGGAGTACTCCAGAGCTTCTGAAAGTGGCTTATCAGTACACATTTGAATATTTTAATTATGCACTTCAAAAAATACTTCAGAGTCATTAAACTAAAAGTGCACTTTGTGTATTACATTTTACTACTTAAATCAGCTATGAAATAGCATTTTATTTTTTTTTTTTTTTATTTTTTTTTTTAAAGATTTTATTTATTTATTTGACAGAGAGAGACACAGCGAGAGAGGGAACACAAGCAGGGGGAGTGGGAGAGGGAGAAGCAGGCTTCCCGCGGAGCAGGGAGCCCGATGCGGGGCTCGATCCCAGGACCCTGGGATCATGACCTGAGCCGAAGGCAGACGCTTAACGACTGAGCCACCCAGGCGCCCCTGAAATAGCATTTTAAATTAAAATCCAATATACTTTGCATTCACTCTGTTCAAGAAAATTGAAGCTAATTATAACTCTCAAATTAAGCAAGACTAGGGGAGCAAACAATGAGATTTTTACAATATTACACATTATTACATGTGAAAATAACTATACTCTTTACTCAAGAAAAAACTGTCAAACATGCAAAAGAAAAGGTGGTAGGTAGAATGGCGGTAGAAATACATTTTTTGAGTATTTTGTGGGATAAACTTGCAAGAATTATATATGCAAATCAATTGTCTAATTACCCTCATTTCAAAGGTCAGACTTCTCTAGCATACTTGAATATAGGGATTGATTTTCCATGTGGCTCCTCCTCAGCCCATGAGTCAGAGTATATCTCTGACATTTAAAACTGGGCTCCCAGTTAGCGTTGTTGCTGGTCAAAACCCAGAACTTAGGGATTTTAGCCACACTTGAAATCATGCTGCTCTCATAATTTTAACCCCATGAGTGAAGTCATGCAAGGAGACTATACTTTCCTTTATTGTCTTGTCACTTGATTTCACTTACCTCTACTATCGAACAACCATTGTTTATAACATACTTTATAGGTACTGCTGGGTTATCAACTTCATTACATAACACCAAATAATTTTCCAAAAGTACTGTATGAATTTATACTTCACCCTGCAGAGTTTAAGATTTTTCCCTTTCATTGCTTCCTTCCTAACACTTCATGTTTTCAACATTTAAAATTTGTGAATGGAGTGAGAGTACAGTATATTTTATTGTATTATTATAGTTTAAAGTCCCTTAATATTACTGATGCATATTTTATTACACCTGCCAATTATTCAAATTTAATTTTTAATTTTATCATTGGGATTCTTATATTTTGGATACAGATCCTTTAATCCTTTTTCTTTTGTCATGTATAAATATTACACACACACACACACACACACACACACACACAATAGGAAGGGGATTCCCATTAAATCAAAAAGGTTTAGAAAGTCAGGAAATTCTGCCATTCTCAACAACATGAATAGACCTGAGGACATTATGCAAAGTGAAGTGAGCCAGACAAGACAAATCCAGTATGATCTCACTTCTATGTGAAATCTAAAATCGTCAAACTCATAGAAGCAGAGACTAGATTAGTGGTTGCCAAGAGCTGGGGGAAGGATAAAATGGGAAGGTGAGGGTCAAAGGGCACTATGTTTCAGTTATACATGGTAAGTAAGTTCAGGGGACTTACTACATATCTTTTAATCCCCTAAGGGTTTCTTTCAAAAAACAGAAGTTCTTATTCTGATGGCCATCAAATTTATCAATGATTTCCTATATTGCTTTTGTGTTTGTGTTTTATTTATTTATTTTTTAAAGATTTTATTTATTTGTTTGACAGAGAGAGAGACAGTGAGAGCAGAAACATAAGCAGGGTGAGTAGGAGAGGGAGAAGCAAGCTTCCTGCCAAGCAGGGAGCCCAATGTGAGGCTCAATCCCAGGACCCTGGGATCATGACCTCAGTCGAAGGCAGATGCTTAACTACTGAGCCACCCAGGTGCCCCATGTGTTTATGTTTTATTTTTAAAAAGCCTTTCTCTATCTCACAATTACTTGCACATTTCCAAGACATTACTCTAAAGGGTTTTGAAAAAATATGAATTTTACCATTCATATTTAAGTCTTGTCCACTTAGAATTGACTTTATATGGTGCAGCAATTTTCCATTTGGAGATAGACTACCCATTTCTCATTGTTTTCGAATGCCACTGCTGTCTCAGAATACTTTTCAACCTCTGTTTTGGAGCTCTATATTCTGTATTTGTCTATCTCTGATTCAGTGCCACCATATCTTAATTAAGGTAGTTTCACAATCACTTTTCCTAACAATTGATAGTCTTTTACATATAAAAGTTGAATAATGCACCAAAACCCTCAAATAATTTCCTTTTAGATTTTGATTTACAGTTCATCAAATCTATAGAAGAAATTATAGAGTATAAATATCTTTATTATACCAACTCCCTGTATGACAATATAACTCTGTAATTATGTATTATTTTAAAGTTTTCTAATATTTTTTATAATTTTCTTCATTAAGTAATTTAGTACATAACATAAGAAACAACAGGTGATAGCAAGAATGTGGAGAAAGGAGAGCCCATGTGCACTGTTGGTAAGAATGCAAATTGGTGCAGCCACTCTCTAAAACAGTATGGAGGCTCCTCAAAAACTTCAAAATAGAACTACCTTACAATTCAGCAATTGCACTATTAGGTATTTACCCAAAAATACTAATTCAAAGGATAAATGCACCCTAATGTTTACAGCAGCATTATCTACAATAGCCAAATTAATGGAGACGGACCAAGTATCTATCAACTGATGAATGGGTAAAGAAGATGTGGGGTGTGTATATATGTACATACACACACACACACACACACATACATATACACACACATATATACATATATATGGTACATATATATATATGGTACATATATATCAGTACATATTGTATGTGTATATATATAACATTATATATATATATAAAATAGAATATTATTCAGCCATAAAAAATAATGAAATCTTGCCATTTGTAATGACATGGATGGAGCTAGAGAGTATTATGCTAAGCAAAATGAGTCAGACAGAGAAAGAAAAATATCAATATGATTTCAGTCATATGTGGAATTTAAGAAACAAAACAAATGAGCAAAGGGGAAAAAGAGAGAGAGAGGTAAAATAAGAAACAGACTCTTAACTATAGAGAACAAACTCATGGTTACCAGAGGGGAGGTGGGTGGGGAGATGGGTTAAATAGGTGATGGGGATTAAGGAGGGCACTTGTGATGAGCACCAGGTGTTGTATGAGTGTTGAAACACTATATTCTACACCTGAAACTAATATCATACTGTATGTTAACTAACTGAAATTTAAATAAAAACTTAAAAAATAAAAATATTCTCTATAGATGTATTTCCTGTTATGAATTAGAATCTAATAGTCATATTTTTAAATATAAGTACTTGCTAATGTGAAGAAATGAATTTGATACCTGTCACCTGTGCTAGATCTTTTTATTAATTATATTTTCCCATAGGTTTTGGATTTTCCTTTTTTTAAAGATTTTACTTATTTAGGGGCACCTGGGTGGCTCAGTCCTTAAGCGGCTGCCTTCGGCTCAGGTCATGATCCCAGGGTCCTGGGATCGAGCCCCACGTTGGGCTCCCTGCTCAGTGGGAAGCCTACTTCTCCCTCTCCCACTCCCCCTGCTTGTGTTCCGTCTCTCACTGTCTCTCTCTCTGTCAAATAAATAAATGAAAAATCAAAAAAAATTTACTTATTTATTTCAGAGAGAGAGAGATAGAGACAGCATGAGCGGGAGGAGGGGCAGAGGGAGAGGGAGACAGAGAATCTCAAGCAGACTTCACGCTGAGCCCAGACTCTTGATTGAGGAGTTTGATCTCAAGACCCTGAGGTGAGGAACTGAGCCTGAAATCAAGAGTTGGAGGACCAACAGAATGAGCCCCCACCCCTTGGATTGTCTTTATAGACAAACATGTTATCCTTTCCCAGTAAGAGTTTAGTTTCCTTTTTTTCAAATTTTCATACCATTTATTTAATTTTCCTAGCAATTTTCCAATTGCTAACTATACCTTCTTATAAAATGTTGAATAAACATGATGATAACAATCATCTTTGTCTTTTTTTTTATTTTAAAGAAAATGCTTAAACATTAGATCATGACCCTGGCCACAGCTATTTTGAAAATAACTTATTTCTTGTTAAAGATGTTATCTTGATCAATCTTGTGAAAATTTCTCCAAGTTAATAATTTTTGGAAAGTAACATATTGTATCTCCTTTTTCTTCTTTATTTTATTTTAGCATTATCATTTATTTTTTCTTTCATTTTTATTATATTATGCCTTTTATTTTCTTTGAGCTTATTCTGTTTTCTGTGACATTTTTTTTTATAATTCATCTATTGATTTTTGATATTTTACATTATAGTTTTTTTTAGATTCTGTGTTATCTACACTGTACTACTTAGAATTAGCATTTAACAGCAGTGTTTTCTAAATAATTTCTTTTATGATTTCTTCTTTAGCATATATCATTTTCAAGCAATTTATTTTAATTTCAGCGTCACCCTTTGCCTTAGTCCCTATTTAATCTAACAATTACTATAATAACATGAGCTTTCTTTCAGTTATTATTTAAGTAAAAATAAACAATCATTTTGTTAATTTTTTAAAATTTGATATCTTAGGGGTACCTGGGTGGCTCAGTTGATTAAGCGTCTGCCTTTGGCTCAGGTCATGATCCCAGGATCCTGGGATCCAGCTCCGCATTGCATCAGAGTCCCTGCTCAGTGGGAAGTCTGCTTTTCCCTCTGCCCCTCCTCTGGCTGTTGCTCTCTCTGGCTCTCCCTCTGTCTGAAATAAATAAATAAAATCTTAAAAAAAATAAAAAATAAAAATTTGATATCTTAGGAGAGAGAAGTTCCTCATCCTTTTTTTTTTTTTTTTCTTTTTCCTACAATATGCCTTGGCTACTTTGGCATGCTTTCTTTTGCATCTGAATTTTGGAAACCCTATTGGATTGTTGATGAGAAATACTTTATATTTATAGATAAATTTGGTGGGGGAAGGAACACCCGGCTGTCTATTATCCATCCATTTTCTTTGCTTTATTTCCTAGGTTTTCCCTTTTCTTGCCATTTATAACATTGATAAACCTTTAGCTTTTTTTGAGGGGAGTGCTCTCTATATACTTAGAAATTAATTTCCCTATAATTCTTACTCTCAATGACCATGATACATCTTCCCATGAATTCAGAGACTTTTATTTATGTTCTTCAAAGAACTCTTGAATATCCTTTACTAGATTTCCCCAGGTAATTTAGATCTTGTGGCTGTTTTGGTTATATACTTTTTTTTTTTTTTAAGATTTTATTTATTTATTTGACAGAGAGAGACACAGCGAGAGAGGGAACACAAGCAGGGGGAGTGGGAGAGGGAGAAGCAGGCTTCCTGCGGAGCAGGGAACCTCATGTGAGGCTCGACTCCAGGACGCGGGGATCATGACCTGAGCCGAAGGCAGACACTTAACTGACTGAGCCACCCAGGTGCCCCTTGGTTATATACTTTTAAAATTATATCTTTTTTTTTATTTAATTACTGCTTGTATAATATGGCTTTATTGATTTTTATGTTGCTTTCTTTTCCAAAAACTTGATGAGTTAAGTTACCAATTTCAATAGTCTACAGATTATTTTGCATTTTCTGCATACATAATTGCAAATAAATCTGCAAATGATTTCAATTTTTTTTCCTTTTCTTATTTAATTAACAAAGGCCAAAGTACAATTTTGAAAAATGTGGGCAAAAGGAGGTATCCTTAGTGGAAATGTCACAGTTTAGCATTGTTTGATGTTTCTTATGTATATAAATAATTAACAAGTTGATAGAGTACTCTTCAATTTCCAATTTAAAAAAAAATTATCTTTTCAATCATGAAAGAATTTAATTTTTCATGCATTTTCACATCTTTTGAGATGGTTTACTTCTTTAATCTGTAAATATATGGATTATACAAGCACACGTTCTATCTTAAATCCTGCTTGGTCATGATGTATTATTATTTTAAATTTAATTTACTAAGTATTTTATTAAGGTTATTTGTATCAGCATTTATCAAACACCCTTAGACCCAAAATAAATTATGCTCCTTTCACAATGGTAGAACAGTCATAGGATCAAGGGAATGTGCCCAAATAAAGCCCACAACCCCTCAAACCATATCTAGATGCACAGGATCCCTGAATGTCCTTCTTCAATGGCCTTGTCCCTGCTACCAGGCTTAAGAGAGCCTTTTCCCATGTCTTTCCTGTTGAGGCTGAACTACTCTATAGGTATGTATTCTTCCCTGGATCAGAGACATATACAAGAGACAACTGTTTTGAGGGGCTGTAGACAGAGTTTGGCATGCAAGCTTGGATGTTGTCCACAGTATATAAGAATCCACTCACAGTGTAATATAGAAATACTGGTAGAAAAACAAGGGACAGGTCATGAGCCAGGAAACAGGATCTAGCTCTCCTTGGAATAACATATCTACACCTGGAATTTGAATGAATCACTGAATTCTAAATTTCAATATGCCACATCCAGATCCTTATATAGGTATGTTTGTCAGGAAAGGAACAAAGACTACATATTATTTTAGTTTTAATTTTGTTTTGTAGTTTTCAAATATCTACCTACCTACCTACCTACCTATCATGTTCACTTCCATTTGTACTCTGGCCTGGAGCTCTACAAATGTGAGGGAAGGCCTAACATTTATATTTGAACTTTTCTTTTAGTTTTCTTTTATTAAACTGTCCTTATTCATTTTTTTACATCAACATTACACTATTTTCATAAAATAAGACAGGTAGCTTTCCCTTTTCCAGTACTCAGAAACAATTCAAATAAAAGTCATTAACTTTCTAAAATTTATGGTAAAACTTGCTATAAATAATCTAGATCTGTTATTTTTGATCAGGGTAGTTTTGATTACTAATTCAATATTTTAATTTTTATTGGTTGTTGTAAAAATTGTACCTTGTGGTGTTATCTTTTCAAATGTTCAGGCATACATTTTTATTATCATTTGATATTTTCTTTAATTGAATAAAGTTATAGCTCCACAAATGTTATGATTTTGACAGTGATTTCAGGCTCTACTATTGGGCTTCTAATATCAATACCCTTTGTGTTTATTCCCTGTTTGCTTGTTTGTTTTTTTTAATATCACACTGTGTGTAGGATTAAGAAAGCTTTCTTTTTTTTTTACATTATCTGTTTAGAAATTAAAGAATGCATTTACTTTCTCTTACAATTTAACCATAAATTTTGAACGTGCTTATGTTTTTTTCAAACATTCTAAATTTACTCAGTATCTCTGTCCTCTTGCCAAATGAACCAAATTAACATATCAACTTCTTTGACAATCGCTCTCCTTTCTTAACTATTCCGTCTTTCATGTTATTAAAAGCTAAAATATTGGTTTTGTTTTTACAACAGGAAAATAATAACTCTCAGATTCATTACCAAATGGATTTAATAACCTATTTCTTTGCAATTATGTAGCTCATTATTGCTTCTTTCTTCCCATCACTTTCTCCTTGGTTCTCTTCTCATTCTTGCCATTCTTGCTGACACCATTTGGAGTCATTGCTGAGAGTGATACTATTTCAAATTGTATCAACATTTCTCTCTTGAATGCTACTGGATATGGGTTTAGATTTCAGGGTTTGCCGTTACTGTGTCTCAGACTATGGAATTTTTACTCGATTAACCCTGATATTTGTAATCACCGCAAGAAGCTTGCTGTTATGCTCATTTCTTTCACTGATTATCTGTCTTTTTTCTCCGGATGCTTTTAAGCTTTTTTCTTTATCCATGATATTTTACATCACCACCATGTTCTGGTTATGCATTTGTTGGTATTTAAATTGGTTTCCTTTTATGTGTTCAATTGAGTGCATATCTTTCTCCAATCCAGCAAATTTTGCAGCCATTACTCTGAAAATGTTTCTTCCCACCAAATCTTCTATTACTTAATTCTGGATATTTCACTCTAATTTTCACGCTGTTTTATTTATTTTTTAACTTTTCATCTCTTTCTTCTCATTCTGTCTTGAAGCACAAACATCTTTTTTATTATTGGTTTTCTCTTCATATATTTTTTCATAATATTCTATTGATCTTGTTTTTTAACTATAATGCTGTCATTTATCTCTTACTTGAATTTAAAATATAATTATCATAAAATCCCCTTCAGGTTCCTCTCTTATTTCTATTTGTTGGGGTATGAATTCTCTAACTTAAAGAGTTATTTTTTTTAACTATTTTCATGAGATAAATTTTTCACATGTGTTTTGAAAGGTGTTTGCTAACTTATCTTGAATAGGATTATTCCTTCTTATTACCGCTGTAATTTTAAGTTCCTCTCATATGATCGTTTAGGCTTATCAGTTCATAAAGAGATCTCAGATTGGTGATAAAAGGTCTCAACCTTCAGGAGATACCTAAGCCCATAGTCTTACTAGGCCAGGTCCTGGCTGAATAGCTTTCTGCTTTGGGCTACCCCCAAAAGGTGCTCAGTAACAGCTACAGTATTTGGCGGAGAGCACATTCCTTTTTTAAACCCCCTCATCTTCTGTCCCTGAGCACAGAGCTTCAACCAAGTCCCAAGTTTACATGGAGTTTGGCTCCTATCCTATCCACAAGGGACTCCAGAAGATAGGAATCTGGGTGCCCTCCATATAACTCTAATTCAATTTTCCCTATAACTTCAAACATAATTATCACTTTTTTGTTTTTTGGTGGGGGCACAGATCCACAGAACTCTCTATATGTTTTTGATTGTTGGTAGTGCAACCCATTCATGATTACTATATGCTTGGAATGAATGCAAAGAGTAATTGTTGGGAGATTCTCAGGCTGAATCCGGGGGACAACCTGACCACAGATTCTATACATTCTTTCTTAAACATAAAACTTTCTTCTATATGCAATTTAGAAGGTTGAAGTCTGATTCATATCTTTCCCAAAACAATTTAATGAACAATTCATCTTTTTTTTCCTTTAATGATCTGAAATACAAGCTTTATCACAAAACCCATCTACATACTTCTTTTTGATTAATGTGTTTATTTCTGTGACAATACCATTCTGTTTTGATAACTGAAGCATGTTAAAAACTGTAACTATCTGAAAGAGCTAGTATTTCCTAAAAAGAAATTATGTACCTCCTGGCTATCTCAAACATTTAATTCTTCCAGAACTTTAATAATTTTCAATAGACAGCAATTAAATAATTCTAATACTTCAACTGGAATTTTATACTGGTTACCTTACATTTAAAGAGATATCACCATCATCAGCCTTTGAATATTCTTTCTTTTTTGGGACCCGAGCTTTACAATCATATTAGCTATAGACAGTGATATTATATTTTCTCATATATCAACATTGACACACCTTATTCCAATACCTTCTTAACATGTACTGGCTAGCATTTTCAGAACGACATTAAATAAGAAGAATTCTAGTGTTTTTACAGATAAACATAGCACTGAATTTCTTTTGTTATTTTACAGACACTTGCATACAGAAGAAGAGATTATCTAATGTATTTGTGCCTATGTGTGCTATGTGTGTGTAAATCTATATATCTAGATAAGATTTTATTTAAAAATAATTATAATTATTTTATATAATTATTTTTTAAATTTAAATACAGTTATTTTTAAATAAAATCTAATTTTATATATATTTTGTCTATGGTTATATCTATATCTATATATATTATATATATCTACATATTATATAGAGAGAGATATAACTGTGGAAAAAGACATAAAATAATACAATCCTACCTATGTACACTTCACCTCATAAATATCTAGTTGCCTTGAAAACCTAAATGTGTTACTTCCTTTGTATCTCTAAGAAATACATACAACAGTAAATCTGATGAATTGTTCACATATATTTTTTTACACTCCTAATATACATGATACCTCCAAGCAATATATAATATTGATGTGTTTAAAAATTTTTATAATTTCTTTTGTGTTCTTTGAAATTTTATGCTTCTTGCTTATTCTAAAAATGCTGTTTATAAGGATTATCCTTGTTGATAACACTCAGTTTAGGTTCTTTTTTTCCCCACTCTTATATAGCATTACATTGTATGCCACATTTTTGCTAGATAACAATGCTGTCATGGACTTTCAGGTATATATCTCCCTATATAGACACATGAATAATTTTCTAGGTTATATTATATAACCTAGCAGTATGTCAGAGCTACATGGCACCATTTTGAAAGAGACAATAGATGTATATTTTCCAAATTCCACATTCAGTAATGCTACTTAGATAGTCTGAAATAGGCCATGGTGTATTTACAACAAAGAAATTATCAAACATTACCAATTGTCTACCCCCCACCCCTGATATATATATATACCTATTTTTGTATATGGCATAAAGAAGGAATTACTGATCCAATTCCGTATTACTTCATATGTATAACTAATTTGGGGAGAATTATATTTTGAATAGTTTATCTTTCCCCATTAGTCTACAATGCTAACAGTCATATATCAAATATATATACACATACATGTGTATACACATACATTGTATTTTTATTATATTGAAATATCCCATCCATAAAATAGTTTTGTTTAATTTCTATTTAAAAAGTTTTAGAATGTTCTCATAAAGGTCATGAACATCTTTTTGACAAACACATCAAAATTAGGAGTTGTTGCACATAGAAAGTATTTGTGACATATTTCTGTCTTTTACAAATGCAGCTATTTGTGTGTGTGTGTAAAACTAATATGCATAAGTCATGAATAGAATACACAAAAGGATGCATATGACACCCATTTTATAATCCAAATGAGAAAACTCAAATCTCCTTGAACAAAGATGGAAGACTGAAGTGAAATTATCAAACAAAAAGTGACTGACAGTGATTGATTATAAAATATCAGTGATTGACTTTAAAACCTGGAAAAATTTGTTTCTGTATTTACCCCTATTTTACATAGATAGCAAAGAGCTTCTTTACAATCATGGTACATATCAAAATTGTAAATGCTCTCCACAAACACCTTCAAAAGGTCTTCAAAACTTCCAGATAAGGTAGTAAGTAATGTTACTGCTATTTTAAGATGTCATAAAGTAATAAATGTGATTTTTTTGTATGTGTGATTTGATTCAGTAAATAACATAGGCATAAAAATTGTGAGAAAATAATTAGCTTATTTCAGTTTAAGAGTAATAAATTATGTATGCAGAACCAAGCAAATTTCACATATATTTAACAAAGTTAAAAAAAATATAGAAACTAGAAAACACACAAGAATATTTACAAATGTCTGAAATATTCAAAAAGAATCCCAACTGGATGATTATGTATTAATAAATCAAATGATGTGTCTTCTAGATTATCCAAATCCAATTTTTTCTCCTATAGAAAAGATCAGAGTTAGAATTTTAAACATAATTTTGGATTATTTGAAGTTATGAGTATATAAGATATATTTCAGAACAGAATTTCTTTTTTTTTTTTTTTTTTTTTGAGAGAGGGAGAGAGACTGTGCGTGAGCGGGGGGTGGGGAGTAGGGGAGAGGCAGAGAGAGAGAGAGAGAGATTGAGAATCCCCAGAGGCTCCATGCCCAGAGTGAAGCTTGACCTGGGGCTGGATGCCAGGACCCTGAGATCATGACCTTAGCCAAAATCAAGAGTTGGATGCTCAACCAACTGAGCCACCCAGGTGCCCCCAGAATTTCATTCTTAAATATAGCATGCTATTGTAGGTGACTGAGTATAACAGTAGGTAATTCTATCACCTGGAAGATGAGGGTAAGAGTTCAAGTAGATAAAAGCATCTGATAAGAAATGCAAATACAGAGGGACCCCTGGGTGGCTCAGGTCATGATCCCAGGATCCTGGGATAGAGTCCTGCATGGCGGGGGGGTGGGGTGGGGAAGGGTGTCCTTGCTCAGCAGGGAGCCTGCTTCTCCCTCTGCCTCCTGCTCCCCCTGCTTGTGCTCTCTCTCTTTGGCAAATAAATAAATAAAATCTTTAAGAAAAAAAAAGAAAGAAATGCAAATGTGGAAATGAATTAACCTGTTAGTGTATCTGCTTCTGGTATTTCATGGTTTTAAAAGAAATCATTTAAGAATGTGAAATATTGATTTATTTTTTTAAGAAATGAAGGAGAATATAAAATGTAAATAAGTTTGGAACAATTGCCACTACTGAAGCAAGTGAGAGAATCATCTGCTAAAAGTTGTGAAGTTGAGTGAGAATTTTCCCCAATTGTCCAAGGTTAAAGGCACTGAAATTTTATCATTCTACAGTTTAAGTTCTTCACTGTATTCCAGAATATCCTGTAATGGCCTATCTGACATCTCAGTTGAATAAGCAATAATCATCCCAAATTATCATGTCCAAGTAGAGTTACTGGCCTCTCACACTCTAACCCATTTAATCCAAATCTTAACCTTAAGACCAACTACCTAGATATCAAGCCAGCAACCAGAGGTAGTTCCTGGTTTCATTACTTCCCTTGACACCTTTTACTAACTACGCACTTTCCCTTATTATTTTTGCTGGATCATCCAAATATCAGTATTAATTATAACAAAATTATTGATCGTTTTGTGAACTGTTTTGAAGTTCAAAAATGACAATTTCATTTGATTAAACCTAATTTCAAATCAATCCCATTTTGTGTCCACAGCTACCGCTATTATCTTTCATATGCATAATAACAATGCTTCCTAACTGGTCTGACGTGTCCACAATTTTCCAGCTATACTCTCTTCTCTGGAAAGTCCCAAAATAATTGTTTAATGTAAAGCACTCATGTCACTGTCTTAATTTAAAATCTCTAATTTTTTTTTTATGGTGACCAGAATAAGATCTAAATTTTATCACAGATTTCAAAATTTTACATGATTTTTTTCTTACTTCAGCTTCTTCTCTTGCAACTTCTCCCTTGCTTCCTTATATTCCACACCTTCAATCCTCTTCTGGAATAGTCAAAATGATTTGTACTTTATTTATATCTATGTCTTGGAACTATGTCTCATAACATGCACACTAGGTTATTATCTCCTCAGCCTGGAATGCTCGGCCTTCTAACTCTTTACATTTATTTCGTCTTATCATTCAAGTCTTACATGAGTTATCATTCTTCCAAAGCACTCCCCTTATCCTCTGACCTCCAACAGTCAATTGTCACTATATCTCTCATCATCCTTTTTATTTCTTTCATAGAATCCGTCTCTGCCTGCAATTATCTTGTTCAGTGATTTGTTCTTACATATGTCTCTGTAATGTCCTCCTCTACTAGAAAGGAAGCTCTATCATTCAGTACTTGGTCTGTTCTTTTGACTATGGTGTTTCAGGCACCAAGCATGGTGCCTAGCACATGAACACACTCAATAATTATTTTTTTAAAAACATGGGTAAACATTTTTAAGTGATTTAAATTATATGATCATTATAGTGTTTCATGACCATAATGACTATATTGTAAATTCTAGAATTGTGTATTTGATTCTTCTGTAATTATTTATGTGCTTGCTCTGTACTTTCTTTGTCATAGACACTTTTTTTGAGGGTTTGAGGAAGAAGAGGTTTTATTTTTACTGTTCTACAAATGTATATGAATAATAAACATAAACGGTGTATAAATTCTCAACTACTCAAATAGCATGAACAGTAATGAGAAAGAAATAACATCAAAAAAAAAAATATGAAATAGTAGAAGCCCATATATATTCACCTTACTTCTCCTGCACTCATCCCTTTCCCCGAGAAGTAATCACTATTAATAGGTTGGTGTTATTCCTCTCCATCTTTTCCTATGGATTACTAACCAACTATACTTCTCAAGATACATACCTATACATATTTTTCCATATGCCTATCTACAAAGTCTTGGAGAGTTTAATCTAATATAAAGAAGAGCATTAACAAATGAAAACATCAAGGAAAAATAATAGACTTATTATTTTCTAGAGTAAATGAAGCATTTGTTAAATTGACTAGCACAATTCCTGGAGAAAGATTTTAAAGAAAGCAAATTGGATCATAAAGTGGAGTTGAAGTCACACTGCTCCTACACCTCATATCTGAGAATAAGTGTAATTCCTTTTCTTCAAGTATGATTGAAAGAATCTGATTATTTTCCTTGTGTGTCAGTGTATTAGCATAAGCAAAACTGACCTCAATACATAAGCAATTTTTTTCTCCAAAGTTTCTCTGTAATTGTCAGAAGACAATTAACCTTAAAAATATTTCCTTAGTTCACATAAAATATATAAAATGCTCTTTATTTAGGTAAAGGTAATTAATTTTCTTCAAGGGCTAAAATCACTTTCCCTAAAGCAAAATCATTTTGACATTATCAAATATCACAGCGTAGTTAAAGAACAATTATAAAGTAATTCAAAGAATAAATCTCATTACTTTCCAGGGGCCTTTTGAATTAAGTGAAAGAAAATGTTACCATATTTGATTTTCAGTCGTGTTTCCTCAAACAGTTGAATGTGCAGAAAAAAACAGCAACTTTCTTTTTCTTTTTTTTTTTTAAAGATTTTACTTTTTTATTTGACAGAGAGAGACACAATGAAAGAGGGAACACAAGCAGGGGGAGTGAGAGAGGGAGAAGCAGGCTTCCCACTGAGCAGGAAGCCCGATGCAGGGCTTGATCCCAGGACCCCGGGATCATGACCTAAGCTGAAGGCAGACGCTTAACGACTGAGCCACCCAGGTGCCCCACAGCAACGTTCAATAGTAAGAAACAATCACATTTCATATGACCTTAAAAAATGCTTTTAAGAAAATATGGGGCACTTTCTTTTCTCAAAAATTTAAATATAGTTTTTCTAATAAAAAAGAGTTAAAATTTACTTAAAACTAAAAATGCTGAACTTTATAATGAATTATTAATTTCTGAAGTACTAGAATTTGGTTGTTATCTATTAGCTTCCTGTGGTAATATTTAGAACATCAGTGATTCAATTATTCAATTATTCATTTCTTTTTTCCTTCAAAAATTCTTTGTTGAATGTGACTCTTTGAAAAGTCCTTTCCAAGGACTGTAGATTACTCAAAGAAACAGGTGGTATAGAACCAAATAGTTATTGTTTCTGGGAATTTATATAGTGGAAGAAATTTCACAAATTTTACACTTGATCTTAGCCAAAAGACTGAGAAGCGATGAAATTTCACAAATTTTAAATATAAAAATAGAGAATTTAAATTTAAATTTAAAAAATATTTAAATAATTTAAATGTGGGTTATAAATTAATAAGCAAGATATTATTTAGTTGGAAATGAAAGACTAAATTAATAGGAATTAGGAAGAAATCTAGACAAATTCTTAAAACTCTCAACTCATCATTTTCTTTACATTTCCACTCTTGTAATCATCATCAATGCTTATTTCTTACCTAAATTTATTTTTTAAGTTTTTTTAATTCATTTATTTGACAGAGAGAGAGAGTACAAGCAGGGGGAGTGACAGAGGGAGAGGGAGAAGCAGGCTCCCTGCTGAGCAGGGAGCCCGATGTGGAGCTCGATCCCAGGACCCTGAGATCATGACCTGGGCCTAAGGCAGACGCTTAACAATGACTGAGTCACCTAGGCACCTCTCTTATCTAAATTTCTGCAATAAACTTGCAACCTTTTTTCTAGGCTCTCTTTAAAATACTTGGTCACAGAAAAGCAAAGTCTTTTTAATTTCAATCACATACACAAAAAATCATTCCAATCTACTGCTAAAAATTCCATTGCTGTTATATAAATAAATAAACTCTAACATTCAAGGCCTTGGATAATGTGATAAAATATTACTTTTTCATTTTTACTGCATCCTTAGATTTTAATAATACTGCCTAAGCCTTTCTAAAGTGCTTGTAAAATTGCTTTCCTAAGTTACACTATTTCATTTAATTTTTATAAATTCTCAATGATTAGTTTCAATTTACAGATAAAAAGGAAAGTTACAGAATAAATAACTCATCAATATCATCTGAATGTGTCAGGACTTGAATTGACTCTTCTGACCCCAGCCTAATAATCTTTCCAGTATGGCATGGCTGCATCTACATCTTCCAAACTAGGCAACTTAAAATTGTTTCAAAAAGTATTTACTGGTTTCCTTTTTCTTGTCCAAGACACTATAGTAGGTACTTTGAATACAGAGTAAAATAGAAATAGTGTTATGTTAAGGACCTCAAAATACTTCTATTTCTGCTTGTGTTCTTTCCCCTGGAAATCTCTGTCAAATGACCTTACCTACCACATGGTAGGCACAACTCTAAACTCTCTTCTAGTGAGCGCTTACTATCTGCCAAGCATTATGTTAGGGAATAGAAATAGAAAGGGAAAAAAACTATACAGAACAGTATTTTGTGGGTTGCTCTTGAAAGTGTTTAAGTCCTGTGCAGGACTCCAGCATGGAACACTGATACTGTTCCAACATGTCTCCCTAGAATCCCTGCTTTTTTGCATGTGAATAACATATAGGATGTTTCTTTTCCTATACTCCATGCATTTAAAATGAACTAAGCCTTCCTACATAACTTACTTATCTTGCTCTACTTACCTCAGGCTAACCACCTGAAGTGGAAATAATGTCTCGGATTTAGCCATAATACCTATTATATTTTATTCGTAGCCTTTTTATCATAGCATTCCAGAATTTATATTCCACACCAATTTTATGCTGATGATTAAGGCATTGACCAAAATAGCTGGTGGACATAATGATATTGTTCATAGTCACAATTTGTTCCTTCCCACAATTTCCTCATGGCCCATTATTCCGACATTTGAGTTATTTATGATAAATTGTGGTAAGTACAGAGCCATCAAAGAACATCATCTCTGTGCTGGAAAGGAGCTTCCTCTCTGCTAAAGTTTATCCTCTCCTAAGCCTGTGTGACCATATAAATTATAATTATTCATTTATTTTTTATTTTGTAAACTTTTTCCAACTGTCATTGAAAATCTACTCTAAGACACAATTCTAGATTTTGGTAAACAAGGCTATGTCAGGGTCCCCAAGATGCCTTCAGGGCTGGGGATTCACTAGGAAGGTCCACAATACTCAGTATGTAGTTGTACTCATGGCTATGATTTATTACAAAAAAAGGAAAAAAAAAATTTATCAAAGGGAAGAGGTGCACAGGGTGAAGTCCAAAGGAAACCAGACATAAGATATAAAGAGTCCTCTTACAGTGGAGCCACATGGAACATACTGTGACAACACATACAAAATGTTTTCTCCCAGGGAAGCTCATTAAAGATTCAGTAACAAAGGTTTTTATTGGGTGCAGCTCACACAGACAATGTCTGCCTAACATGTATGAACATTTCAGACTCCCTGAAGGAAAACAGGTGTTCAGCATAAACCATATTGCTTGTACAGTTTACGGTGAGTGAGCCATTCTTACCAGTTAGGGAATCGTGGGAACCCTCCTGAAACCCAAGTTTGCAGATATAGACAAGGGCCTACCTTGCAAGCAGACTTTCTAAGAATGGTAGCCTTAGGTATGCTAAATTAACTCTTCTGCCCAAAGTTATATAAAATCTTTGTTCTGTTAGAACTTATTTTCTGGTGTGTGTGTGTGTGTATGAATGGGGAAGGAGAGGCTACAAAAGCAGCAAATTATATTGAAAAAATAGTAGATCTTCATACAATGTATGAAAAAGGTACGGTTTTGAGCATTTTGCATACATTAACTCATTTAATTCTTACAATGATGCTTTGATATAGAAACTGTTATAATGATTCTTATTTATTATGAAAAACTGAGACACAGAGGGGTTAAGTAAATTTCCTAAGTCAAGCAGCTGGGAAGAAGTGGAATAAGGAATTCAATTTAAGCAGGGGAACTCTACAGCCTGTAATTTTTATCATAATGCAATTCCCCTTAATAATAAACAGTAAATATCAATTAGTAAAATGCCAAGCTGAGATATAGAACAAGAGGCTATCAAAGAGAACGATTATAAGAGAAGGAATTGCAGTTGGTTGCCATCATTAGTTGCCTATCCAGTGGCTTTTGCATGCTCCCCACTTCAATACTCACTGAGCTGAAGCCATAAAAGTTATTTAGCAAAAAAGATGGAAAAATGGGGTCTATGATGACATCATTGAGTCATTTCAGAAATTATACCCAGAGCCAATCCTGAGGACTTGCTATTAAGTGAAATTATCTATCATTCTTATGATTTAAGCCAGTTGAAGAAAAATTTCTCTTACTTATAGCTATAAACATTGAATTGATATGGAAGATTATGTTAAATTAGGTGGTAAGAATAAATCTCTTTTAGTAAATGACATGTAAGCTGAAACCTAAATGACAAGAAGAGCTCAAAACACAAAAATTATTTCAGGCAGAGGGAATAATGTAAGGCAGGCATATTCTCAGTATGTATAAGAAACAAAATGAAGGCCAGAATTAATAGAGCACAATCCATGAGAAGATAGTGTAAGAAACTAAAGTGGTGAGTGACACCATCCTGGGCTTTGGAGACTATGGTAGGAACTTTGGATATTATCTTATTTGTGATTGGAAACCACTGTAGAGTTTTAATTTGGGAAATTAAGTGATATTTATGCTTTTAAAATCACTCTAACTCTAGAAGATGGAAACTGGAAGATTGAGCTTGGAAGAAAAGACTAAATTTGGATGAAATTACAGTGTTCAAATAAAAGGTGATGGCATTTTGGATTATGATGAAAAAAAGTACAGAGTAAGATAAGTGGATAGACTTAGGGGATCCTTCATATATATGGTCAATAAATCTTGATGAAAGAGAAATGAATTCTATCAAGAGCATCTTTTTCATTGAATTGTCTTTTTTTTCTGACTTATAGAGTTTCTTTATTCTGGAAACAAGTCCCTTTTCATCAATATGTATTGCAAATGTTATCTCTCTAGCTTTGAGTAGCATTTTTTTTTCTTTGCACACACACACACATGCACACACACACACACACACAGAGCCAAATGGCTAAACATATGAAAAGTGTTCAACATCACTAACATCAGGGAAATGAAAATGAAAACTGAATGATAGACTGCCAGTTTAAGCCCAGAAATGTAAGAACCTTGGAAAATCTCAGTCTTGTCCTTACAATGAGAAAAAGCTGAACAAAATAAAAATCAGTGATTTTTTTAAATCTATCAGAGAAATGAGGTTGCAGAAATCTGAAGAAGAAGATACACCCAGAGATACACAACTGAGAGCTGGTAGGAAAAATTAAATGGTAATTTAGATGAAGTGTGGCAGTGAGAAACTCCTGGGAGCCACAGTCATAGGAGGCTCCCACACATTTGTGGGGTTTACCTTCAGGGACCCCTCCATGTTTTTAAGATGAAAGGGCCCCTCAATATTCTGTCAGCAGAAGGGGAAGACAATCACTATGAAATATACCCAGGACATTCTCCATACCAAAGGACTACCCTTCAAGAGAAAAGACTTTACCATAGCTTCATCTCAACATGTGAAGGGGCTTTACTCCCACTCAGACCCTCTCTGACCACCTATCTCATCTAAGGTAAGAAAAGGCTATTCCAATGGAGAAATACTTGTGAAGGTTGCATCCCACAGACACAGTTCTATAAAGAGACTGAGTTTTAATCATAAGATCATACAATGGTTCCTCTCCCTCACACTTTACCACCACACAAAAGGGCCCCAGTACAGTAGCAGTGGATTATAGATTAAAGCACTGCAACAGGAAAACTGTCTTTAAGGAGGAGCACTTAGGGAAACCCAAAATCAAAATGGCAAACAAAAACAAGAACACTAGAGAAATCTGAAGCTTTTGGCAATTTTTCCTGAAGCAAACATTAAACAAAATACAACTATCAAACAGATTAATATAAATCCTCATAATAATTATTTATTTACTTCAGATCATATTACCCAATGTACCTTGTCCTACAAAAACACATAAGGCACACCTAAAGACAAGAAGAGGAACAGTCTGAAGACATAAGCAGGCATCAGAAACAGACTCAGACATGACACAGATGTTAGCACTATAAAATATGGATTTAAAAGAACTGTGATCAGATGTAGTGAAAAGAAGGGGCATCTGCTCCCCAATGTTCATAGCAGCAATGTCCACAATAGCCAAACTGTGGAAGGAGCCAAGATGTCATTCAACAGATGAATGGATAAAGAAGATGTGGTTCATATATACAATGGAATATTACTCAGCCATCAGAAAGGGTGAATACCCACCATTTGCATCGACACGGACTGGAGGGGATTATGCTAAGTGAAATAAGTCAAGCAGAGAAAGACAATTATCATATGGTTTCACTCATAGGTGGAACATAAGGAATAGCATGGAGGACCACAGGGGAAGGGAGGGGAAAACTGAATGGGAAGAAATCAGAGAGGGAGACAAACCAAGAGAGACTCTGGATTCCAGGAAACAAACTGAGGGTTTCAGAAGGGAGGAGGGTTGGGGGATGGGGTAGCTGGGTGATGGGTATTAAGGAGGGCACATGTTTTGATGAGCACTGGGTGTTACATGCAACTAATGAATCATTGGCACTACATCAAAAACTAATGATGTACTATATGCTGGCTAACTAACATAATAAAAAAAACAAAAACAAAATAAAAGAACTGTGATCAACATGTTAAAAGTTCTTTTTTTTAAGTTTTTTTTAAAGATTTTATTTATTTATTTGACACTGAGAGGGACAGCGAGAGAGGGAACACAAGCAGAGGGAGTGGGGGAGGGAGAAGCAGACTCCCTGCTGAGCAGGGAGCCTGATGCAGGGCACGATCCCAGTACACTGGGATCATGACCTGAGCCGAAGGCAGACGCTTAATGACTGAGCCACCCAGGTGCTCCAACATGTTAAAAGTTCTAATGGAAAAGAGACAACATACAATAACAGATTGATAATACAGGCAGAAAGATGGAAATGTTAGGAAACAATCAAAAGGAAATGCTAGAAAACACAAAAATTATAACAGAAATGAAGAATTCCATTCATGGGCTAAGCAGTAGACTTAACCTGGCCAAGGAAAAAGTTAGTGAGCTTGAAGAAAGGTCAAAAGTACTCCAACTGAAATGGCTCATTTATATAACAATGATTTAAATAATCAATTTGTCTAATACTTTTATAAATATTCCATCCAACAACAGCAAAAAAAAAATAATATTATTCTCAAGCTCACATGGAACAGTCACCAAGACAGACCACACTGTGGACCATAAAACTTCTTAAAGAAAACATTGGAGAAAATCAATATATTGCTAGATTTGGTAATGAGTTTTTAAATACAACACAAATAGCATTATCCATGAAAGAATAAAGTGATAATTGGATTTTATTATAATTAAATTTTATACTATGCAATAGGCACTGTTAAGAGAATGAAAAAAATTAGACCATAGGAAAATATTTGCATAACACATATTTGACAACTGACTTATATGCAAATTATACAAAGAACTCTAAAATTCACCAATATGAAAAAAACAGCCCAGTTAAAAGTAAGAAAATATCTGAACAGAAATTATACAGATGGCAAATAAACTTATGAAAAGATGCTCAACATCATTTGTCATTAAGAAACTCCAAATTAATACAAAATGATATAGCATTACACACTTATAAAAATGGCTAAAATCCAAACACCTGGGAATACAAATTGCTGACAAGGATATGAAGCAACAGGAATTCTTATCCTTTTTTGTGTGTGTAGAAATGAAAAAGATACAACCACTTTGGAAAACAAATTACCATTGTTTTTACAAAGCTAAACATAGCCTTACCATATTATCCAGCAATTACGCTCCATCCAATTTTTTTAAATTATGGCCACCCAAGGCATGCGCATGAATGTTTATATCATCTTTATTCATTTTCATCAAATACTGAAGACAATGAAAATGTTCTTTAATAAGTGAATGGATATAGGGTGCCTGAGTGGCTCAATTGGTTAGGAGCCAGACTCTTGGTTTCAGCTCAGGGCATGATCTCAGGTTTGTGGGACTGAATCCCACTTTGGGCTCCATGATCAGCGGGGAGTCTGCTTGAGATTTTTTTCTGTCTCTCTCTGCCTCTCTTCTCTCTCTCTCTCAAATAAATAAATCTTAAAAAAAAAACAAAAAACAAAAACAAAAAACTGTGGTACATCTATACAATGGGATAGTATTCAGTGATAATAAAAAATAATCTATCAAGCTGCCAAAAGACTCAGATGAACCTCAAGTGCATACTAAGTAAAACTGACAGTCCGAAAAAGCCACATATTGTATGATTCCAATTATGTGACAGATTAGAAAAAGCAAAGCTATATAGATACTATACAGATAAGTGGTTGCCAAGTCTTTGGGGGTGAGCAGATGTTGAATACTTAAAGTGTAGGGGAGTTTTAGGGCAGTGAATCTATACTGCTTATACTGTAATGGCATATAGAAGACTTTAAGACTCCTAGAACTTTATAGTACAAATATCATAATGTATGCAATTTAAAAAAAGTTATTTAGGAGCTTGGGACTTTCAGAAAGGAATTCAGAATGTGACAAATGAATATAATTATTACAAATGTATGAAACAAATTCACAAATAGTATTGGGGTAAATAGGTACCAACTTAAGTAATTTTTAATGTTAGTGGAATCTGTAAGAGTATAAAAAAATAGGCTGTAATAAGTTTTGTACTCTAGTTGATAAAGTTGTTCTGGATGGAGGTATGGGTTATCAATTCTGAAACCACTGCATCTGTATACAGGAAGATAAATATTAAGTAAGTGGATAGTGGATAGCAGGAACCATGTTCCTCGCTGGTGGAGTGGGAAATCAAATACAAGCAAGGGGAAGAAGCTAGAATGGCCCATAGAGTAATGAATTAGAGTTGATAACATCAGTATGAATTTATATTTAGCTTAATAAAGATATAGGTTACATGTAGAATTGTTTGTCACTAGTCATTGTATATACATGGGTTATGTGTAGATGTCTTTACTCTATTAGTTGATAGGGCCTAGTACTAAGAAAATCCTAGGAGCAGTAAGACATATAATACCTAAATATTGGTTTCTAATACCACTAATACCAATAAATGGAGCCAAGATGCCTTGCAGAAAGGACTGATTCTAAGACTTTAGCAGGAAATATATAACATGAGCCTAGGCATCTTGTAATGTTAGAAAATAAAAAAAGTACTAAACACACACACACACACGCATACACACAAATGGAGTATTAAATGGGATACCAGATTCAACTGAAAGAGTGCCATTAGGAGCTGTTCCAAAGCTGGAAAATGTGAACAACAAAATAAATTAATTAGTGTTGGATTGTACACCAAAATATAAAATAAATATCCATGAGTCCATATGGATACCAATCGATGACTAAATAAATAAGTAAATGGAGAAGAATAAAGAAATCTCCTATGTAGAAGAATTACAAATAATTTGTGTAAATACTCTGCCTTCCAAGTGTGGAAGCACAAATCCTTATTCCTTAAGTACAGCCTGAGTGCAGTGAATTCCTTCCCATGGGTACAATATGGAAAAAAGGAAGGAGGGTCCCGACACTGTTGGTGGGAATGCAAGCTGGTGCAACCACTCTGGAAAACAGTATGGAGATTCCTCAAAAAGTTGAAAATAGAGCTACCATATGATCCAGCAATTGCACTACTGGGTATTTACCCCAAAGATACAAATGTAGGGATCCGAAGGGGTACGTGCACCCCGATGTTTATAGCAGCAATGTCCACAATAGCCAAACCGTGGAAAGTGCCAAGATGTCCATCAACAGATGAATGGATAAAGAAGATGTGGTATATATACACAACGGAATATTATGCAGCCATCAAAAGGAATGAGATCTTGCCATTTGCAACGACTGATGGAACTGGAGGGTGTTATGCTGAGCGAAATAAGTCAATCAGAGAAAGACATGTATCATATGACCTCACTGATATGAGGAATTCTTAATCTCAGGAAACAAACTGAGGGTTGCTGGAGTGGGGGGTGGGGTGGGAGGGATGGGGTGGCTGGGTGATAGACACTGGGGAGGGTATGTGCTATGGTGAGTGCTGTGAATTGTGCAAGACTGTTGAATCACAGATCTGTACCTCTGAAACAAATAATGCAATATATGTTAAGAAAAAAAAAGAAGAAGATAGCAGGAGGGGAAGAATGAAGGGGGGGAAATCGGAGGGAGAGATGAACCATGAGAGATGATGGACTCTGAAAAACAAACTGAGGGTTCTAGAGGGGAGGGGGGTGGGAGGATGGGTTAGCCTGGTGATGGGTATTAAAGAGGTCACGTTTTGCATGGAGCCCTGGGTGTTATGCACAAACAATGAATCATGGAACACTACGTCAAAAACTAATGATGTAATGTATGGTGATTAACATAACAATAAAAAATTAAAAAAAAAAAGGAAGGAGGGTCAATTTACAATATAGAAGTCGGACAAACACTACCTCAAACAGGCCAGCAAGGTTAACATTAACAGTGATTAATCATGTTGATAGTACATGCACTTGGTATTATATGATGAGAATATCACTTCACTTACGTGATCTTCCTCCCCCAGCCACATATTCTCAGTCTACTAGTCTAATAATGAGAAACATCAAACAAAGATTAATTAAGAAACATTCTAGAAAATACTTGACCCATAATCCACAAACTCTCAAGGTCATCAAAAATAAGAAAAGTCTGAAAAACTGTTTCATCCAAGAGTTGCCTAAGAATACATGAAAACTAAATGTAATGTGGTATGACCCAGCCATATCAAGCCTAGGTATAGGCCCAGAAGAAATGAGATCTTATGTCTCCCTCAAAACTATAAAATAATGTTTCTGGACACTTTATTAATAATAGTACAAACTAAAAGTCAACAAAAGTGTAATAGCAAACTATGGATTATTCTCATGATGGAATATTCCGTAGTAATAAGAAAGAATGAATTCTATTTACACAGGTAAAACCAGAGATAGGTCTCAAAAACATTATGTTAAGGGAAAGAAGCCTGATACAAAACAATGCATATGGTATGCTTTCATTTACTTAAAATTTGAGATCAGGCAAAACGAATCTATTTGAAGTCAGAATAGAGACTTGAATAGTGACTTCTCTGGGGTGGGAGTTTGCCTTGATGGGAAAGAGCACATGGCTATGCTCTCTATCATGATATAGATGGTGGATCCATGAATATATACATATACAAAATATATTAAGCATTATTTTTGATATGTATGGTACAGAAAGCAAATTATACTACAATTTAAAAGAAAATAATTACTTTTCTCTTTTTTAAACTAAACAACTGGGGGCATAATGGAGACGTGCTGAATTACTGAAGACCTGAGAAAGAGCATGTTTATGATAGAAATCAAGATATCTTTGATGACACCAAGTTTTAAGTTTTAGAGGCCTATGAGATATCCATTGCAGTCATGATGTTATAAATCTGGAAGTCCTGGATGATATAAAGACTGGAGAAGTAACTAAATAGTTTCTGCAGAAGGACTTTTACCTAGATGATGAATATTTTCTGTTCTGGGTTTGTATTAGGAGCTAAAACATAACTGGGACAAAATTTTACTCTTTAACAAGCATAATTACCCTTATTAGTGTCCCAATTTTTGCCTAGTATAATACACATCAGACTCCCCATTTTTCTGTGGTCCATGGGTAAGGGCTTATGCCTCTCTACCTACAGCACAAACTACCTTCATTTCTGATCTGTTATCCTCTCCTGAGGAACGCTCTATAGATGACTGATAGATAAATATTTGTTTATTTTATTTATTTTCTCTTTTTTAAAAAGATTTTATTTATTGGGGTGCCTGGGTGGCTCAGTCGTTAAGCGTCTGCCTTCAGCTCAGGTCATGATCCCAGGGTCCTGGGATCGAGCCCCGCATTGGGCTGCCTGCTCAGCGGGAAGCCTGCTTCTCCCTCTCCTGCTCCCCCTGCTTGTGTTCCCCCTCTCACTGTGTCTCTCTCTGCCAAATAAATAAACAAAATCTTAAAAAAAAAAAAAAAAAAGATTTTATTTAGAGTGAGAGAGAGAGAGCATGCAAGCACAAGCGGGGGGTAGGGGTAAAGGGAGAGGGAGAAGCAAACCCCCTGCAGAGCAGGGAGCCCGATGCGATGAGGGGCTCCATTCCAGGATCCTGGGATCATGACCTGAGCTGAAGGCAGATGCTTAACCAACTGAGACACCTAGGCACCCTAGGTATTTGTTCATTTTAAAACAAATTTAAAAGAAGTATAGGTGGGATATGGCAAAATATTTTTCTCATATATTCATCTTGAATGGGGCCTCTATATTCTTTTAAAAATAAAGCATCAAGAAAAAATAATGTATTTTTCAGAGGATTATGACATTCCAATGCTCAGTAAATAATTTAATTATACATTTTTATGTTATCTTTTCAATTCTGTTAAAAATAGAAATATTTCATGACAATAGGATTACTGTACATGAAGTGGGTGCTTATATTAGATATGTTCTCTTGTTTTTGTTTATGTACCAACTCTTTTATTAAAGTTAATATGTTGATGAACTTCCCACTCTATGTGGAAGATATATTTCAAACACTACAGAAATAAACAAAACAGAATTTTTACTTTTCACTCTATTTACTAAATTAAATATTGTCTTTATTAATGTCAGGTTTAAGCCTGCTTTGTTAAATTAAGGTATGTTCAAATGCATAAATAAAAGTGCTTTTATATGGGTAGCAACCATGTTTCTATACTTCCTGTCTAGACAATTGCACCAGTCTTCTTGGACTGAATAGTTTCTTCTTTACAGAGAAGCTGAGGTATTCTTTTTATAATGTGTCATTGTTCTTCTCAAAACATCCCAGTATTTTCTTATCAGACATAAAATAAAGCCAAGAGTTTGTTATGGCCCATGGATTATCTGAACAATCTGGATCTCCCACCTTCTCTACTGTATCTCCTAGATTCCCTGATGTTCACCTCACTATCGTGATACTGGCAATTTGCTCTTTTTAGACTACAACCACCCATGTTCTGGCCTCAGAGACTTTATACCTCCTTGGCCTGGAACACAGTTCTGGCTATTTACTTGTTTCATTTCCTCACTTCATTCATGCCTGTGTACAAATAATACTTTATCAGGAAGTTCTTTCTTAAGTGTCCATTTAAAATAGCTACCACTGTCTACTCTTTACTGTTTAATTTTTCTTAACAGCATTTAAACCTGATTACATTAGTTTCCTATTATCATTATAACAAATCACTTAGTGGCTTAGAACAGCATAAATTTATTACCTTATAGTTCCAGAGGTCAGAAGTCTGAAATAAATATCACTGGACTAAAATCAAGGTGTTAGCAGGCCTGCATTCCTTCTGGAGACTCTCGGGGAGAATCCATGCCTTACACTTCCCACCTAGCTAATTGAGGCTCACTGCATTCCTTGTCTCATGACCTCTTCCCCCGTCACCAGTAATGTAATATCTTCTCTCTCCTGAGTTACTTCCTTCTACCTCTGTGTATCTGACCTTTCTGCTTCCCTCTTGTAAAGATCCAGTGATTACACTGAACATATCTCTATAATATAGGATAATGTCACCATCTCAAAATCCTTACTTTTGTCATAAATGAAACTTGCCTTTTACAGTTTATGGTAACATAGACACAGATTCCAGGGATTAGCACACAGACATCTTTTGGGAAGCAGGGAGGAAGTTATTCAGCTTTCCACATTGGTATAAACAATCTACATTTATTTATTTTTTACTTTCTGTTTCTTCCAATGAGATGTAAGCCCACAAGAACAAAGACTTTGTATGCTATGTTGATTACTCTATTCTCATCTCCTAGCAAAATGTCTGAATACAGTAGGTGCTCAATATAAGTGCAGTAAAATGCAAACACTTTGTGAAAACTTGTATCCTGAAAGTAAGCTCTTAGTATCAATTCCTAAGAATTTAAGTAACCAAAGAGAAAAAGATGGGCTGTAGTCTATCAACACACACTTGCTTACCTATGAGGTGGCTTTGCTCTGAAAGGGAGGCATATGAGAATGGAGATAAATGAGAAACACTAGCCCAGACTATCCTATAATATGCTACAATTCACTGATGTGGATTTCTGTAGGACACAATGTGCTGTTTTCGTTATTATGCCTTCTGATACTGAAGTCATGCTGTTAGCTGAAAACACAATCTTTTCTGATCTCAGATTATTCCATTTCAGAGAGGACATGTCATCTCAAATTTCATTAGTAAATTCAAATTAGAAGTTTTAAAAATTATTATCCAGTCTTTTGGACTTCTTTCTCACATTAAGTCAGTTTCATAAGGGAATATTTTCTCCAATCCCTCAGATTAGTTTGAATGACTTTGAATTAGATTTAGTTTTCTTTGGTGATTTTTCTCTTTTTGAATTTCCTTCCATGAGGATCTAAGTTTATGCATTTTAAGGAACTAATATAAATCTTGTGTAATAGTTTTCAGTCTGTATTTAAAGATATCAATCCCATATAAAGAATAGGGGAAATATAGAATTAATGTGACTAATTCTAAAAAAATTACAAGGAAAGAATTCAACTTGTTCATGGGAGAGTGGTATAAGATCCATCAACACTCAGGTAATTTCATTATTGTGTAAGTTCGAGTGTGTGTGTGTATGTGTGTGTGTGAGAGATGAGGCAAATTATCTCCCTATTTAGCACATTGCTCAAATTTAGATGCCATATGATAAAGTTCTCTGCTTACTTTGCTTGCTTTTTACATCAAATATAAACTAAGAGTAAATTATTGAAGGGCTGGCTTTTTGCGTATCTTGAAACCCCTCACAATGTGAATATTTGTCTTTTTATGGCCACCCACTGGCTCATGATATCTTCCATTTCCTGCCTTTATGTTATCTGATGTTGGTGAAATTCTATTGAGTATCACTTTCACATTCAACTCAGAGAGATATCACATACAGTAAGTCAAAAATGTGTTTAATCTACCTTCTAAATAGAGGAGAACTCAGTGTAATCTGTACTAAAATAAAAACAAAAACAACAAACAAAATAATTGTAAAAGATTTTAACTAAAGGACAATGATACTCCTTGTTTCCCAGAGCTGAGATGGATTTTTCTATATTTTTTATTCATTATTTCAAAAGGATTTAGAGAAGTAATTTAAATACACAGATTCCAATCATTTTAATCCTAAACCAAATAACTATTTCTTTTATGAAACTTTTTTTTCTTATGAAACTCTCACCTCCACTATTATTTCAAATGTGTTATGAGTTTAGAACTGATATTTACATGACCAATTTAAAGCAGAGATTCTCAACAGGAAGGAGGGTGATTCTGTCCCTCAGGGAATATTTGCAATCTCTGCAGACATTTTTAGTTGTCATAACTGGAAGAAGTGCTATTTTCATCAAGGGCAGAAGCTAGGAATGCTGCTAAGCATTCTACAATGCACAGGGCAGCCCTCTACAACAAAGAAATATCCAATCCTAAATGTCAATAATGTAAATATTGAGGAAACCTATTTAAAAAAAAAGAATTGGATATACAATATGCAATGGACTAAATTATATTTGTGCAAGTTTTATTTTCAAGGGTTGAGAAAAAAAATTCCTATGTAATCATATTTTAATTTATTACATTGGCATAGACCAGGAACACGGATTTTTTTCCTACAGTTTATTATGCATAAGAGTAGAGTTTTTAAAATAAAATTTGTCAAAACAATGATGGATGTTCTTATTCTATTTAAAAATTAACTGGGAGGTAATCAACCTCTGAAATTAATGGGAATACACAATGATAAGATCTATTAGGGACTAAGGGAAATCGTTGATTCAGTACAGTTTTTAATTTTTTTTTTCAAATCTGTGTTTTTGTTTGAAGGTTCCCTAATGAGAAGTAGAGAACTCAATTAAAACACTCAAAACTGAGTAGAACAATAAGGAAAAATCCCATACAGTATTAGAATAAAGGCCATCTTCAGTCATGGGCCATTAACTGCTCATCAAGGATATAAAAATCAGCTCCCTCAGCTAAACCCCAAAATACTCAGGGCAATGGATTAACCCCTCAAACATGACTATGTTCAAATTGTCAGTTAGGCCTCATGTCATTTTTTTTATTTCATTTTTCTACTTCTAGTAAATCTTTTCCCACAAGGGCCATAATGTTAGTCTCTCCCTATAAAAATTACTCATATTAAAATATACAAGTAAATACTAATAATATGATATGACACTTTTCATAGTTCCTACAATACTATTAAAAAAACCACCACTGACTTACATTACATTAACCATTTAACCACAATTCCTACTTAAGGGGTTCAAAATCAATGTTCCTATGCCATTAATAATACTCATCCTTGTATTAAAGTCCCATCACGGATTCCAAGAAATATCACCTGAAATTTATTTAATGAACTTAGTAAAAAATATTATATTGGAAAATCCAATAACAAGTCAAAACAATTTCAGTTGTTTTCAATATATGCAAAATATCCTTTCCTGAGCAAAATATATGAATTAGAATTTAGTGCATGTTGCCATCAGACCTGTATTGTGTCTGCTAATGATATACCTTGAATGTTTTTTTGGAAAATGGGATCTACAATGAAGAACAAAAAGAAGAAAAGAAGGAGGAGGAAGAAGAAGAGAAGGAGAAGGAAATGTAGAGGAAGAGGAAGGGAAGGCAGAGAAGAGGGGGAAAAGAAAGAGGTCTTAATAGGTTTAGTTTCTCTTCTGTACCCAATTGTTTTTTAACTTAAATGCCCAATTTGGAGTCATGTTTCATCAAATATCTAAAAGCATGACACTATGCTTCCCATATCTAGGGGAGAAGTTTACCATTGATATAGATTGCCTTTCCATGACAGAATGTAGAAGTTTGTGATGATGAGGTCAGTTCCCAACATTTTCTGTAAGCATTATCCTAAATATGAAAACTGCTTAATTTCCCTTTCCAATTTTTTAAGAGAAGGAGGAAGAGAGAGAAAGAGAGAGAGAATCTTAAGCAGGCTCTACCCCCAGCATGAGCCCTACTCAGAGCTCGATCTCACGACCCTGAGATCCTGACTTGAACCGAAATCAAGTCAGATGCTTAACTGACTGAGCCACCCAAGTGCCCCTCCCTTTCCGTTTTTTTTACGTTTACATTTACATTTTACATTTTTACATTTTTACATTTTCATCTTTACATTTCTTTTACTTTCAAGATTGAATTAAACTATCTCCCCAGAGCTTCTTTTCTTTATCTCATACCCTCACGCTCCACCCCCGCCTCTCTTGGAAGAGGACTCACATTTTCCACAATCTACTCTCCAAAGTCCAAAGCCTTGCATTTCCCATAGTAGTCATCCCCAGCTTATTTCAAACAGTTATCTTTTTTTTAATTTTTAGCAGAAATCTGATTTTCTTTTCATTAGCTACTACTTTTGCAATTCTGTCTTTGGTTCTTAATTCTTTCAGCCTTTAAATATGATCTATCAGAAGAATTTTAACACTTTTAGTTCCCAACTTTTCCTAGTTGGAACTCACAGCAACAAAATACTGAATTGAGGATGCAATTGTGTGCACCCTAAAGCTGTAAGGAAGAGTATGTCTAGCATGGGCTCTGATACACAATTGTGAACATGAATATCCAAAGCCTTGATAAAACTTTCTTGTAATGAAAGTACTATAAACACTCCTATGCCCACATTCTTTCATATAGAAGCAGAAACTTTCTGTTACAATTCATTTCTGCATGGTGTATATCTACCTTCTTTATGAAAGTTTATCTGTGTTTTAAAAATTTTACCTCTTTCTTAACTTGGTTCCTTTCTTCTTCTACCACATGTAGGTTAAAAGAATTTGTTGGATCCTCTTTTCCCTTTCTATCCCAGATTTTTGTCTTGACCATGAGATCAAAATTTGTTTTTAAGTTGATCCTATATATCTTCCTGAGTTTCTGATGTTCTTTTTTCAAAGTGTGAACTTTACTTTTTGTTCACATACCAAATTCTGAAGACTTTTCTTTTCTTTCTTTCTTTTTTTTTAAAAAACCTGCTAACTGTGGTTTTCCTTTTGCCTCCTGACAAATCTAATTCTTTGAGTCAAAGTGTTCCAAAAACAGGTCTTCAAACTTCTTTCCTGGTGTTTAGACTTGTGATAATTCCAATGTTTTTCCTTCATCTCAATGTAAGGGATATACATATTACTTTTGACACTTATTTTATGTTTATTTATTAAATGTCAACCTTTCTCAAATAAATTATGTTTAAACTCATATTTTGAATCCTACATATATAGGAGTATACTGAAGGCTTGGTGCCCTTCCAGTTCCTTAGCTCTCACTATGTAAAAGAATATAAAATCAAAGATATCTGACTAGTAAACAATACATCACTCATCAATTCAAATGCTTCCACATGTAAACTGTGCATCCTCTAATTGAGACTGCCTTAGTCATTAAAATTAGTTCAATTCCCTGCCAACAGGATTCCTCCTTGAAAACAAGTGTACTAGATGTATAGATCCGTACTCAGTGTGAAGTCCCCGCTTATAGCTGACTGTAACCACATGACCTTGCCCTAATTTTGAAACCTGAAATTTTTGAAAATTTTTATTTATTTTGAAAACTCTAGGTGTGATTTTGTCAAAAATTATTCATCTTTCTCTCAGAGATTTCATTTCCATAGAATTATAATGTTTTATGCATACACTGGGCTGCAAACTGATGATATGCAGCAAATGTTATACTTCTCATGAAAAGACACAAATGGTCAGAATACAAGATTGATAACGAGAATTCCACCAGGTTGTGGTGGACAGACCCTTTGGTAATTCCATGTTCACACCCTCTATAATTCCTCTGACTGAATGTGGGTGGGACCTGTAACTTGTTTCTAACCATGAATATGGCAAAGGTGATGGAGTGTCATCTTCATGACATTCAGATGTCACTTGTTTGATTGCAAGTGATTGTTTGTTATACTATATAAGACTCTCACTAAGCTGACTGAAAAAAGAGATTCCCCTTGCTGGCTTGCTGAAATATGTATTGTGTTAAGAAAGGCCTCATTACAAGGAACTAACGGAAGCCTCTAAGACCTGGCGGTAGCTTCTAGGACCTGAGCATGCTCTCTAGCCAGAAAAAAATGCTGGATTTCCCAGTCAAATATCTGCAAAGAAAAGATTCTGCCTGACAACCTGAATGGGCTTGGACTGAGGTCTCCTGAGTCAGGACTCCAGATGAGAAAGCAACCCAATCAAAACCTTGAATGCAGCCTTGGGACACCCTGAGTAGAGGACTCAGATTAGCTGTGTCCAGACTCATTACTTATGGAGCCTGTGAGATAATAAATGCAGGTTGTTTTGAGCTGCATACTTTGTAGTAATTTGTTGTATAACACCAGAAAAAATCCCTTTATCACATATTCCTGAGAACAGTATGTTTTTGAGAGACCACTAAAGACTTCAGTTATTTGGCCTTAATCCTTGAATGGCTTCTTTCTGGAGAACCGGGCTAGGAAATATATAATCTGGAGTCTCCTTTCATTAAAACTAGAGGCCCACACTGTTACCAACTTCATGCAAAAGGTGGGCCAATGCTTTCACAATCATTTTGATTATACAGGCACTGAGTTCCAAGATATGGAAGCCACAATAGAAAAAAAGAGCAAAGAAAAAAAAAAAAACCTAAAGAAGTAAAAGCCTTTCTACACATGCAAAAACGTGTATTTTTTTTTAGGTTTTCCACCAATGCCTTAGCCCCTTAGCATTATGGCATAATTTTCTTCTGTCCTTGTCTCATATTAAAATGTAAACATAGTAGAAATATAACAGTAACTACAATAAATGAATAAAAAAAAGATTCTCAAATTAGAGTTTTTTAAAGATTCAACAGCATAATATCTAAGAGACAGATACATTTAAATAACTGAATAAAAACACTCATACAAAATTACAAGACAAATATTAACAACAATACAGAGAATAATGCAGTAGTTTTAAGAGAAGAAATAAAACTGAGATGAAAAACATCATAAGGAATATAGAAATTAATACTGGTATAAGTAATAATAAATCAAAAAGATCATGAACATATACATCTAGCAAAATAGGCTCAAATTATACAAAGCTACCAATGATAGAACTATTGATAGAATAAAATAATTCAATCAATAAATTTTATGGTTTATATTAAGTACTGATTGGTCAGGAAGTACTTAGTGAAATTAAATACACACCCTATAACTCAGTAATTCTGGACAAACACACAGACAAAAAGAAAGAAGGTCTGTGTGTATATGCATGTATGTGTGTAATTAAGCTTTTCTTAGGAGGCTGGCATGTGGATGAAAAGATTTAAAAATTATTTCTGATTTAGTCACTGTTTTGAATGAGTATAGAATATGAAACTTTTTTAAAAATTTATTTGTTTTTTTTAAATTCCAGTATAATTAACGTACATTATATTAGTTTCAAGTATACAATAGAGTGATTCAACAATCCTATACAATACTCAGTGCTCATCATGATTTTATTTTTAACACCTTCACCTATTTCATCCATCCCCCGACCCGTCTCCCCTCTGATAACCACTAGTTTGTTCCCTATATTTAAGTCTGGCTTTTTTGTCTCTTTTTTCTGTGATCATTTGTTTTGTTTCTTAAATTCCACATATGAGTGAAATCATACAGTATTGGTATTTCTCTGACTGACTTATTTCACTCAGTATCATACTCTCTAGATCCATCCGTGCCTTTGGCAAGATTTCATTCTTTTTTACGGGTGAGTAATATTCTGTGGTGGTGGTGGTGGTGGTGGTGGTGGTGGTGGTGGTGGTGGTGGTGGTGGTGTGTGTGTGTGTGTGTGTGTGTATGGCCTTTTCTTTATCCATTCATCTAACAGCGGACACTTGGGCTGCTTCCATAATTTGGCTATTGTAAATAATGCTGCAATAAACATGGGGGTTGGCATATAATTTTTCATAACATTCTCTTACAATCCTTTGTATTTCTGAGGTGTTGGTTGTTACATCTCCTCTTTCATTTCTGATTTTGAGTCCTCTCTCTCTCTCTTCCCCTTGCTCTCCTTTTCTCTCTCTCATTCTCTATCATTTTTTTTTATAAGCCTGCCTAACAGCTTATCAATTTTGTTGATCTTTTCAAAAAATCAGCTCCTGTTTTCAATGATTTCTTTTTTCTTTTTTCTTTTTTTTTAGTTTCCATTTCCTTTGTTTCTGCTCTAATCTTTATTTTATTTCCTTTCTTCTATTGGTTTGGGATTCTGTTTGTTCTTCTTTTTCTAGCTCCCTTAGGTGTAAGGTTAGGTTGTTTATTTGAAATTTTTTCTTGCTTCTTGAGCTAGCCTTGAATGGCTACAAATGTCCCTCTTAGAACAACTTTTGCTGCATCCCAAAGATTTTGGATCATTTTGTTTCCATGTTCATTTATCGCCATGTATTTTTTTATTTCCTCTTTGATTTCTTGGTTGACCCATTCATTATTTATTACTCCAACAAGAGTCATGAATATCACATCCACCATCAAGTACATTGATCTGTACAAAGGCAACACAGGCAATGTGACCATCTTTCCCTTGGCATTAGTGATGGTAGCACAGGAGGGCAGGGGTTTGGGGAGGAAGGGCATCAATGGTGCTTAAAATCTGACAGCAAGAAGGTAAGACATTTGTGAAGTAGAATAACATTTCTTTGTATACTACACATAGTAATCTTTGTTCAGAAGATCTTTTGTTAAGAACTTAATATTAGGGCGCCTGGGTGGCTCAGTTGGTTAAGTGACTGCCTTCGGCTCAGGTCATGATCCTGGAGTCCCTGGATCGAGTCCCGCATCGGGCTCCCTGCTCGGCAGGGAGTCTGTTTCTCCCTCTGACCCTCCCCCCTCTCTCTCATTCTCTCTCTCTCAAATAAATAAATAAAATCTTTAAAAAAAAATAAAAAAATAAAAAAAAAATAAAAAAAAAAAAAAAGAACTTAATATTAATCACGAATGGAGATTTAAAGGGGCTATTTCCAGTTCTTCAGTTTTGCTCACCACCACTGGAAATGTTATCTGCATTAGAATTTTTTTTTTTAATATTAAAGACTTTACTTCTGTGGTTTGCAAATATGAAGAGTATGTGATCCAATGCCCCAAGAACTTGTAATCTAGGAGGAAAGGTAATATATGTCTGCATGCAAGTCTACCATATATTATTCAGTTTGCAGCTACAAGTAGAGGAAAGTAAATGTGTACCAACAATAATAATTTAATAGGAGATAGAATATATCATTCAATGCTAATGTTTTTGAAGACATGAAACCATTATATATCATAGAGTCAATGCCCTAGCAAATGTCATTTTTTCCCCCAAATCCAGCCATGTGCCTTGGTAATTTCTGTTGTGACTATACAACATGACTGCATTAAAAGATACAGAATGGCCAAAGGATGTCACTTAAATTCCTGTCAAGAATTACAAGAATATTCAGATATAAAGTATGAAATCCTTTTATATCTATTCAACTTGATTTTCTTCAAATATGATAGGAAAGGAATAAAAATGTGGGCAAATCCCTAAAAGCAAAGCAAATAAGATGGGGTGGAAATGGGAGTGGGAGATTTGGGGAAGTTTAAAGCAGAGGTACAAGATCAGATGGAAAGATAAGCACATTCCCAAAAGTTAGAAAAGAGATAGAAGCTTGTTAGCAGATTATTCAAACCAGAATATTTTTAAGTACGGAATACTAGCAGAAGAGGAAAGAACTGGAGAAGGGAAAACCTCAGAGAGACTTGGACTGGATATATGAGTATGAAGTGAGAGGAGGTTATGAAAATAGTTTCATTAACTGAAACTCTGTCAACAGAACTTTATTACAGTGTCATTTATCATCTAGGCAAATACCAAAAGGCTTTTCTTTAAATAAATAAAATTAACTATCTTCAAAAAATAATACTGTTGGTATGGTATTGGCACCTCTAGAATAATTATCTTTTTCATTCTAGCACTTGAGGGGAATCAGTGTAAGGCCAGCCTTCTCATTTAATGAAAGCTCATGAGCCATCATGCCTTTCCATGAAGTCCCAGTAAATTATTCTAATTTGTGAAGGAAACTTTTTGGTGAAACAAACTTATATTGCAATAGCAGAGAAAGTAAATACCAATGTATAAAGTAACCAACACAACATTCCTTCTTAAATTAAAACAGATATATAAATATTAAAGACCATATAGGGAAAACATATGCCAAGAAAGAGAAACACTAAGATAAATTAAAGAAACAAGTTCTTATAGAAAAAAAGAGATTCTGGAAACTATCTGCTTACAAATTAATGTACTCACTTCTATTGTAAAAAACTCACAACATGTAAAAAGCTTACTCCCATCTTACATCTTCCTATGAGAAGTGTTAAAAGACTTTTTTTTTTTTTTTTTTTTTTTTAAGATTTTTTATTTATTTATTTGACAGAGAGAGACATAGTGAGAGCAGGAACACAAGCAGGGGGAGTGGGAGAGGGAGAAGCAGGCTTCCCGCGGAGCAGGGAGCCCGATGCGGGGCTCGATCCCAGGACCCTGGGATCATGACCTGAGCCGAAGGCAGACGCTTAACAACTGAGCCACCCAGGCGCCCTAAAAGACTTTTTTCAAGCAGAAGGAAAATGATATAGATTAAAAACTCAGATCTACATAAAGAAAGAAAGAGTATAGGAGAGAGAATAAATGAAAATAAAATAACTTTCTAAATTTTTTTATTTTTAATTAACCTATATATAACTGCTTGTTTGAGTTAATAGTATCAATGTGCAGGGTGATTGTAACATATGAATAAGTGAAATGAATGATAGTAATGACTGAAGAAATGGGTAGGAGAAATTGAGAACTACCTGTATAAGGTAACTATACTACTTGTAAAGTGATATAGTGTTATTTAAAGATAAGGTAGAAGTATGCCTGGGTTGCTCAGTTGGCTAAGCGTCTGACTCTTGATTTTGGCTCAGGTCATGATTTCAGGGTCCTGGCTCTATGCTCAGCAGGGAGTCTATCTGAGACTCTCTCTCCCTCTCCCTCGCCCCTCCCCTCACTCGTGCTCTCTCTCTCTAAAATAAATAAAAAAATCTTTAAAGATAAACTAGATTAATTAAAAAAAGTGTACTGCAAAGGATAATCATTAACAAAATTTTTTAAAAATAAGTATAATTGATATATTAAGGGAGGAGATACAATGGGACCAAACAAAATACTCAACAGCAGAAAAGATATAAAATAAGGAAAATAAAAAAAAATGACAAATTAACTGATAGAAACATTATTAGATACTAATTCAATTATGTCAATAATCTTTTTTTTATTTTTTAAAGATTTTTATTTATTTATTTGACAGAGAGAGAGAGAGAGTGCAAGCAGGAGGAGTGGCAGGCAGAGGGAGAGGGAGAAGCTGGCTCCCCACAGAGCAGGGAGCCTGATGCGGGGCTCGATCCCAGGACCCCGGGATCATGACCTGAGCCGAAGGTAAACACTTAACTGACTGAGCCACCCAGGTGCCCCGTCAATAATCATTTTAAATGTAAATCATTTAAATTTGCCAATTAAAAGATAGAGATTGTCAGAGTGGGAAAACAAAGCAAAAGAGGCCCAATTATATGTCGTGTACAAATCTACTTTAAATGTTAGCACTCATAAAGGTGAAAAGTAAAGGGGGGAGAAAGATGTATGATGCTATCATTAACCAAAAAGCTGCATAATGTTAGACAAGGCCAACTGCAGATCAGGAAGATTATCAGGGATACTGATATTACATAATGATGAAAGAATCAATTCTCCAAGAAGTTATAATAATTCTAAATGTGTATATACCTAGAAGGAGTGTCAAAATAGGTGAAGTAAAAACATAAAACACAGTTGGAACTTCAATGGTCCTCTTTCAGTAATTGACAAATTAGTAGAATATACTTGACATGAACAGCATTATTAATCTGTTGTACCTAATTGATACCTATAGACTACTATATCCAACAATAGAAAACAAATTCTTCTTAAGCTCACATGGAATGTTCAGAAAGTCAGACCACATTCTGGGACATAATATACTTTAACAAATTTAGAAGAATAGATATCAAATAAAGTATGTTCTCAGACCACAACAGAATTAAACTAGAAATCAATAATATACAGATAGAAAATGCCCAAATATTTGGAGATTCAACAACAGATTTCTAAATAACACATGAGCCAAAGAAAAGTCTCAAGTGAAATTCAAAAGTATTCTGAAAGGAATAAAAACAGAACTTAGTACTTAGAACTAAGAACACAGAACAGTACTTACAGGGAATTTATAACATTAAAGTCGTATGTTGAAAGCAAGGAATGTTATGAAAGAAATAATCTAAGCCTCTAATTTACTGTACTAGATAAAACTCCAATACGAATGGTGTCCTCATAAGAGAACAAAGACATACAAGGAAAAGGCCATGTTACAATGGAGGCAGAGATTGGAGTGTTATATCTACAAGCTAAAGAATGCCAAGGATTGCCTGCAACGATAAAAGCTAAGAGGAAGACATCCAACAGATTCTCCCCTAGAGCCCTGCCAACACCTTGATTTCATACTTCTGGCCTCCAGAATGGTGGTAGAATAAATTTCTGTTGTTTTTAAGCCACCAGTTTGTGGCAATTTGTTATACAGCAGTCCCAGGAAGCAGATATAGATAGAGGAGCATAAGAGGACATGAGTACTAAATGGAATTTGGTATCCTGGACAGGATTTGAGTATATGTGCTGCCAAAACAAGCATTCCTGGATGGGATTTTAGAAGAGAAAAAGGATATGAGGAAAATATTGAGGATGTAGGAATATATAATATATAGACCATAGCTAATAACAACATACCAATATATTCATTAATTGCAATAAATGTACTACATTGTTATAAGATGTCAATAATAGGGAACAGGTTGTGGGGTATACGGAAATTCTTAATCTTTGTAATAACTCTGTAAATTTAAAACTATTCTAGAATTTTTTAAAAAACTTAAATATATTGGGGCGCCTGGGTGGCTCAGTCGTTAAGCGTCTGCCTTCGGCTCAGGTCATGATCCCAGGGTCCTGGGATCGAGCCCCGCATCGGGCTCCCTGCTCAGTGGGAAGCCTGCTTCTCCCTCTCCCACTCCCTCTTCTTGTGTTCCCTCTCTCGCTGTGTCTCTCTCTGTCAAATAAATAAATAAAATCTTTTTTTTTAAAAAAAAGCTTATATATATTAAAAAATGAGATAAAAGTACAAACACATAAGAATGGCCAAATAAAGACTGATCATAAACGATTAATGCACTCTGAGATATTTGAGATGTTATTGCTTTCATGAAATATGTTATAATGAAAGATGACATAACCAAGAAAATAAATAGCATTGGAAATTTTTTACATGACTGATAAAAAGAAAAGATGAAGACCTCTTTTGAAAATATTTCCCAGAATTTAGAGCCAAAATACCTACGAGAAAAGGTCAGACCTAGATTATTCTAGGGAATTATAGGTGATTGCTAACGACTGAATGTTTTTGTTTCCCAAAATTCGTATGTTGAAACTTAACCCTCAAGGTGATGTATTAAGGCGTAAAACTTTGGGAAGCACTTAGGAAATGAAGGAAGAACTCTCATGAATGGGATTAGCGTCCTCAAAAAAGATAATAGAGAGAGGGCGCTTGCCTCTTTCACCATGTAAGGACACAGGGAGAAGACATTGCCTATGAAGTGGGGAGAAGCCTATCACTAGAACCCAACCATACTAGCACCATATCTTGGATTTCCCAGTCTACAGAACTATAAGAAGTAAATTTTTCTTCATATAAACTACCCAATTTGTGGTCCTTCTATATAGCAGCTCAAAGAAACTAAGACAGTAACCTAGAAAAATAAAAGAAAATCAAGAGAAAGAAAATATCAAATAAAACACAGAAGAGAATTTCCCAGACAGGAAAAACACAAATTATTAACTTGAAAGGGCCTTATTAAGGAACAAGCAGAACAAATGGGGAAAAAATTCTCTACTTAGATATGCTTTGAACTTCAAAACATTACAGGTAATTTTGTGGAGGCAGGTGGATAAGAGGGAGACTATGGACTCAAGGATATACATTCATGAAAAATGACATTGGGGCATGGAGGGAACCAGGCCCACTGCCAGCAGAAGGGCTCAGTATCAACTCATGGTTGCCTGATCTGCTTGTTTTGGTGTGAGACCAAAGTCCTGGTATTGACAATATAAACATGCCTAATGGCAGTTCTTGTACCTGCAGGTGACTACCTTCTCTCCTCACTCTCTCACCTCCTTAGAGACAAGTTGTAAGAAGGTCTGAGACCTTTGAAACTCAGATACTGCAGACTCCTCTGGAACACCAAATGATTTAGAACTAACTGAGCAAGTATGTTGAGAATCAGTCATTTCATAGAAAAGTTTTCATTTGTTGTACATATTATAAAATTAATATAATAATATCCCAGCTAACCCACGATAGCAAGAGAAAGTTGGGAAGCAGATATAATTACTGCTTTGATAGTTAGAAATAACATTAGAACAGTGATTTCAGGCTTTGATAGTTAGAAATAACATTAGAACAGTGATTTCAGGCTTTACAAATTGTTTCAGATAGCTGAGATTAGGCTACATGGTAATAGTTTAGAAACATTAATGCAGCAGCAGGTAAATCAACAAAGAGCTTAGGAGTCTAGAAGTCTTCACATTCAATACTTCCAAGTCTACGTAAATTGGTTTGTACTAGACAGAAAAACCCATGAGAGACTTTTGATCCACAAGAGAAGAGCTATTACTAGAACCAATGTTGTAATTCACTAATTAAGATATTGTACGAGTGAACACTGAAAAAGAAAAAAAAAATGAATAGGAAAAAGAAGGTAAAATATATCCAAGCTCAATTGAAAGATTGCTCTGAAGAGGAGAATTATTTTGGAGTTAAAGAGAATGATGTATTTACCCAGCAGCTATAGCAAATAACCACCACCAGAATCTAGACTGTATATAAAGTTTTCTCCTCTTTTGTTTCAGATTGTAATTGTCTTTGTGTTCTGCAGTTAAAAGCCTTGGACCTATGACGGATATCACAAGTGGCTGGAAGCCTTGAGGATAAGAATCAGATCATGATCTTATTGTAATATCACACTGATCTATGCAAAGAATTAGAGTTACCCTTGAGGATGTTACCATCCATTTGATTAAAATAATTTACAACTAAAATATTATTTCTGAAACAAATGGTTGGAACTAGTATGAAAGTTAAAACTTGAAAATTTTAGTTTCCTAGCTAAGCCCTTAAGGTTTCTCTGGGCCATATCTACTGCTTGTACTTTCTGTTCTAGATGGAAATTGAAAATGCTTTCACACAGACAATGATCAGAAGAAGGCTTACTAAAATATTCACATCTGGATTGTGGACATTTGACATTCGCAATTCAGATTAGGTAGGCATCACAGGTTCTGGCAACTCCTTAACAACTTTAGTGTTGTAGGATAATTTTAGAAAATATTTTGCCTTCAGGTTTATCTATATGATAATTCCAAATGTCTTACTAACTGGATGGAAACAAGCAAATTTTTCTTTAAGGTGACATTTCTCATTATTTCTTTAATATCACACATTAAAACAAGGAACTCCCTGACCTGTACTAAGAAATAGAACTGAGATAAATGTGCAAAATTAAAAATGAGTCATATTTCAAATAAATTAAGGATAATTTTAAATTTATCCTTTTACTATCACTTAATCTATTTAAGGTGCTAAATTTATCTTGTGGCAAAAATAATTTTATTTATCCATTTAGACTTGGTGAAAGGGACAGAATTACTAAAAAGGAAAAATTTTGAATCTGGAATGTTTGAAATCCAACTAGAAAACTATGTAAACATGTGCAATTTTCTTAAGCCATCTGAAAAATATTTTATGTGTAAAATGTGGATAGTAATTTCTACTTATAAAGTAATTTTTGTAAAATGTTCAACATAATCCTTAACATACTAAATATTTAATGTTAGATATTTTATTCTAAAAGGAATAAAGATTTTAGAAACTTAAAAAATAGTAATACTGAATTCTTAGAAATGTGATTTAATACACAAAAATTAATAATTATTTTTTAAGGGCACCTGGCTGGCTCAGTCATTAAGTGTCTGCCTTCAGCTCAGGTCATGATCCCAGGGTCCTGGGATCGAGCCCCACATTGGGCTCCCTGCTCAGCGGGAAGCCTGCTTCTCCCTCTCCCACTCCCCCTGTTTGTGTTCCCTCTCTCGCTGTGTCTCTCTCTGTCAAATAAATAAATACAATCTTTAAAAAAATAATTATTATTTTTTAGCACTGGATAATAAATCAGTTGTTTGCCTGTCTCTCTTGAATCTAACAATCTCTTGAAAACAGTAAGTTGTCTCCTTCATTTAGATATTTATCACTATTAATTGTTCAGTTGTTAAAATAAACTGGAATGATCCAAAAATAAATAAATAATAGCAGTGATAGCAGCTATTCCAATTTTGTTCCTATTTAACAGAAAAAAGCTTGGTTTTTCAAATAAAACAAAATACTGGCTAATCATTTGAGTAGGATTTAAAAAAAAAATATTGCTAGGATGTGAAACCCTAACTTTTAAACTAAAAGTAATTGTAGTATTTTTCTACTATTTTTTTTATTTTATGCCATCTGTTTTCACATCTATTAAAATCATGTGTTTTCCTTTAATCATTTTAAGTATTTAACATTTTTTAATTTAAAGTATTTTACATTTTAAGGTTTTTTTTAAAGTTACAGTATTGCATGTCATTCATTCATTCATTCATTCATTCATTCGTTTTAATGCCTGAGCATTTCTGTAACATCCCAATGGGATTATGGATTCTTTTCTTAGACAGCTGAATGGCATTTACTAATATTTGATATTAGAATATTTTTCTTCTACAATAACTATGTGGAATAATACTAACAGATTCCTCTTAAGAATAAAACAGCCTTTGTTTGAAAAAATGCTTCAGAAATTGCTTGAATTAAAAAGTGAGCCCCTCATGCAAAATTCCCATAGCTTTTTCACCTAATGTGTGGCTTCAGAATAAGGAAAGAAATATGCTCTGCATGATACACAGAAAAAATTTTGCTCTTATCATCCTAAAAAATGTAGAGAACAAATGAAGGAAAAAGAAAAGGAAAGAATAGAAAGAATCATACAACAAAATAGAGCTCAGGGTGGATTGAAAGGCAAATGCTACCACATAGTCTGGAACTGTTGATGGACATTTTTTTTAAAAGGCTATGCCTTAAAAACCTTTAACAGTCCTTTGTGTTGCCATGATTCCCCTCCCTAATAAATCTTGAGAATGTCAGTCTGATCACAAGTGCTTTGTGGAAGAGATATTTTGAAGATTTTGAAAAAGTGATATATTTTGTTCTTGGATCAATATTTCAGTCAAATAAAATGGCTCAGCTGAGACCATAAAGAGTAGTAAGCCAAAAGAAAATATGTTGAAAAATTTACAAAAATCTATGGGTGGGATGCAAACTGATTATATTTCTGAAGGCAAAGAGATTTGGATAACATGTGGATGACCTATGCTGTAGGATCCCCTTCATTTTCTAATTAAATGAACCTCTGGAATTTGAGTCAGAAGTGCATTCTCACTATAACTGCCAAACTTCCAGAATTTAACAAATTATGCAGTCAGTTTTGTACATTCTAAAATACATTTTATATTTTCCATTTATAATTGAATATATTTTTTGAGTTTTTTAATTATCATAAAATATACATAATAAAATTACCATCTTATTTTTAAGTGTGCAGTTCAGTAGTGTTAAGTACATTCACATTGTTGTATAACAAATCTCCAGAACTCTTCTTGCAAAACTGAAACTCGATACCCATTAAACAACAATTCCCATTCCTCCCACCCCACCCCCCAACCACTATTCTGATTTCTGTTTCTATGAATTTGACTACTCTAGGTACCTGAAAGAAGTGGAATATATAGTATTTGTCTTTTTTTATGACTGGCTTAATTAACTTAGAATACTGTCCTCAAGGTTCATCCATGTTGCAGCATGTGTCAGAATTTCCTTCCTTTTTAAAATTGAGTAATATTCCATTGTATGTATTTATCACGTTTTACTTATCCATTCACCCATGAATAAACACTTGGGTTGCTTCTACCTTTTGACTATTGTGAATAATGTGGCTCTGAACATGGATTTACAAATAACTCTTTAAGACCCTACATTCAATTCTTTGATATATATATATCCAAAAGAGGAATTGCTGGATTAAATAGCAATTCTATGTTTAATTTTTTGTGAAACTGCCATAGCATTTTCCATAGTTGCTCCACCACTTTATATTCCCATTGACAGTGCACAAGGGTTCCAAATTCTCTACATCTTCACCAACACTTGTTACTATTTGTATTTTTTATTGTAGTCATCTTTGAACATCAATTATGACTCTAAGTCTGTATGAAATTTCAAATGTGGTTAAAAGTCACTACTTTTGACATTTCTAAATATTTATGTCTATCTGTTCATCTATCTATCCACTACACACACATATACAATGCATATTTATATATAGATAGGTATAGATATACAGATATGTGATATAACTGTAGTTTCATGTTGTATATATGTATACAATGCATATAAATGTACACATATATGTATATAAATTATATGGATGGGTGAATGGATAAATAGGTATAAAGATTTGGCTTATAAAATCCATATTATGATTATTTAGTTTTAATTGACCACTTTTATTTATAAATAACACAATGAAATAACTCAAAAATTACACCAAACTCTATCCTTAAGGATAGTGACACAGTCAAAACAAAACAAAACAAACAAAAAACTGGTCTTAGCTTTGATGCTTGTCTGCCATTTAGTACCACCATACAAAATTTCAAACACAAAAGTATAAATTTAATTTTCCATCAAAGATGGCAGATTGAATCTAAAATATAATGGGCTAAGAATATCCAAGGCATTCTTGAAGATTAAAAAATATAGATTTGGAGACTTGTAATGCTAAAATTATTGAAAGAGGGGGTAAGGTTGAAAGCTTAGATAAAAATCAAGCGAACAGACAAGAAAGCCTAGAAACAAGACTCATCCATACAGGGGTATTAATTAACAAAAAAAGACAGCACTGAGTCAATGGAGAAAGGACAATTTTTTTCAACAAATTGTATAGGGACAATTGGTGTATACATGGAAAAGAATAAAATTGTAAGTATACTTTATACATAAATTAAAATTTATTCCAGTTGAATTATAGACATAAATATGAGACTATCTTCTTGAAATTGTGGTATAAAACAGATTAAAAGACAGAAAATAGACTCCTTTAGAGAAAAATATTGATAAATTTCATAATATCAAAATTAAGAACTTATATTGATCAAAAACTCTATTACCAGAGAAAACTGACAAACCACAGATTAAGAAAAGGTATTTATAATACATGAAATTGACAAGGGATTTTATTTAGAATAGACTTTGAAATAGCAACAACTGTAACTCCTTAAATAAAATGACTACATTCAAAGTTGCTCAACTCTCTTACTAATCAGGGAATTGAAAATCATCTAATGAAACAATATTATATCCTGTAACCTACCCTATCCTGTTACTTACCCTACAGAAATGTGTGCCTGTGCTCACCAGAAGTAATTACAAAAGCATATTACTCACTATAGCTATAAAAGAAAGCAACTCTTAGTTGTCCTTAGACAGGCAAATGGATAAATTGTATCATTTGGAATATTGAAATACAATACATAAACTACATTCAAACAAAACAATATATATATATAAATCTTACAAACACAAGAGTACTTTATGATTCCATTTACTTAAGGTTCAAAGTAGAAAAAAAAAAGGAAACTAATTTTTGAAATGCAAACAGGTGGTATAACCATAGGTGGTAAAACTATTAAGGAAAGAAGTAATTACTATAAAAATTACTACGCTATTACTCTCCAACAAAGACAGATAGAACCGTGATCTGGTTGATGTCTAAAGAGAGCTTGAGATGCTGGACATTATTTATTATATGAGTGGAGAATAGTGTATTGCCTTTATGATAAGTAATTAAGTTTTGTTTACTTTTTTATAAGTGCGTTATAATGCAAAACTATTTTTAAAACAGAATCTACATGGGAGGAATATTTCTCTTTTATTTTGCTTTTTTTATATATAAACATTACTATGTTTAGGTTACAAACTTCTATTTTGTAATAACAAATCCTGAATTGTTTCATCATTGCTTTCATGTGAATGTGTCCACCCAAAACTTTTGCTGAATTAGTGCACCGATCAGAGAGACCCCACAGAGGTCCCTAACCCCTTCCACCATGTGAATACAGTGAGGAATTTGCAATCTGCAAACTTGAAGATTCTCACCAGAACCAAAACATGCTGGCATCCTGAACTTGAACTTCCAGTCTCCAGAACCATGAAGAATTAATATATTTTAATAAGTCACCTAGTTTGTGGTGTTTTCTCCCCAGCTTTATTGGAGTATAATTAAAAATAAAATTATAAGATATTTAAAATATATGCTATGATGATTTGATATATTTGATATATGTATATTTGTCAAAGGATTTCTAGTATGTAGTTAATTAATACATCTATCATACCAAATATTTATCTTTTTTATGAGAGTATTTCAGTTCTATTCTTAGTAAATTTCAACTACACAGTACAGGTTACCAACTATAGTCACCATGTTACATATTAGATCCTCAGACCTTATGCATGTTATAGTTGATAGTTTGTAATCTTTTACTACAATGTCCCTATTTCCCCCAACCCTCAGCTCCTGGCAGTCACTCTCCTACTCTGTTTCTTTAAGTATGACTTGTTTTGTTTTGTTTTTAAGATTCCACATATAAGTGATACTATACAATATTTGTCATTGTCTGTCTGGCTTATTTCACTTTCTATAATGTCCTCAAGTTTCATTGTTGTCAAAAATGGCAGGACTTCCTACTTTCTCAGGGCTAAATAGTATTTCATTGTGTAGATATATAACAAATCCTTTTCCATTCATCAGTTGATGGACAAGTTGTTTTCACATCTTAGCTATTGTAAATAATGCTGCAATGAACATGCAAGTGTAGATATCTTTTGACATTCTGTTTTCATTTCCTCTGGATATACACCAGAAGTGGAATTGCTGAATCAAATGGTAGTTCTATTTTTAATTTTTTGAAAAAAACTCCATTCTGTTTTCCATAGTGGCTGTACCAATATATATTCCCAGCAATAGTGCAAAAGTATTCCCTTTTCCCCACACCCTCACCAACACTTATAATCTCTTGTCTTTTTGATGATAATCATTCAAATAGGTATTGAGATAACATCTCATTGTTGTTCTGATTTGCATTTCCCTGAGGACTGGTGATGTTGAGCACCTTTTCATGTATCTAATGGCCAACTCTCTCTTCTTTGGGAAAATCTCTATTCAGTTCCTCTGTCCATATTTTTATCTATTTTTTTCTATTGAGTTGTGTAGGCTCTTTTTATATTTTGGATTTTGACCTCTTACCAGACATAAGATTGGCAAATATTTTCTCTCATTCCATAGGTTGCCATTTCATTTGTTGATGGTTTCCTTTACTGTACAGAAGCTTTTTAGTTTGATATGATCCCACTTGTTTATTTTTCCCTTTGTTAAAGGCAAAAGATTTATGCGATCTGAAGAGAAACCTTTGTTACCTTTGCCTTTGGTGTCAAATCCAAAAAATCATTGCCAATACCAATGTCCAAGAGCATCCTCCTTATGTTTTCTTCTAGGAATTTTACTGTTACAAGTCTTAACAAATATTTAATCCATTTTGAGTTGATTTTTGTGTATGATGTAAGATAGGTGTATGGTGTAAGATGGGGTCCAGTTTCATTCTTTTTCATGTGGCTGTCCAATTTTCTGAACACCATTTATTGAAAAGACTCTGCTTTCCTTGTATATTCTTGGTTCCTTTGCTGTAAATTAATTGACCATATGTGCATGAGTTTATTTCTAGGCTCTCTATCTGTTCCATTAACAAATGTATCTATTTTATGTAAATACCCATGCTGCTTTGATTACTATAGTTTTGTAATATAATTTAAAATCAGGAAGTATTATTTCTCTAGCTTTGTCTGTCTTTCTCAATGTTGCTTTGGCTATTCAGAGTCTTTTGTGATTCCCTAATTTTAAAATTCTTTTCTATTTCTATAAAAAAAATGCCATTGGAATTTTGATAGGGATTGCACTGAATCTATAGATTGTTTTGGGTAGTATGGAAATTTCTGTATTAACTCTTTCAATCCATAAGTATGGAGTATTTTCCCATTTATTTATATCTTTTCATTTTGTGTGTGTGTCTTTTTAAATTTCTTTCATCAGTGTCTTATAGTTTTCAGTATACAGGTCTTTTACCTTCTAGACTAAATTGATTCCTAATTATTTTATTCCATTTTATGCATTTGTAAATGGGATTGTTTTCTTAATTTCTTTTTTCTGATAGTCTGTTGTTAGTGTATAGAAATGCGACTGATTGTTGTATGTTGATTGCTGTATGTTGATTTTGTATCCTGCAACTTTACTGAATTAGTTTATTAGTTCTAATGATTTTTTGGTGGGGTCTTTAGGGTTTTTGATATATAGCATCATATCATCTGCAATTAGGGAGTTATAGTCCTATCTAATTTGGATACATTTTATTTCTTTTTCTCCCCTAACTGCTCCAGGGTAAGAATTCCAATACTGTGATGAATAATCCTTTAATCTACTGTTTAAATCAGTTTGTTAATATTTTGTTGAGGATTTTTGCATCTATGTCCATCAGGGATATTTGCCTATAATTTCCTTTCCTTGAAGTGTCCTTAATTCTATTTTGTTTTGTTTTGTATCAAGGTAGTGCTGTTCTCATAAAGTCAGTTTAGAAATGTTCCTTCTTTTTCTATCTTTTGAAAGACTGTGAGAACGATTGCATTAATTCTTCTTCAGGTGTTTGGTGGAATTCACAGTGAAGTCATCCCATCTTGTACTTTTGTTTGTCAGGAGGTTTTTGATTAGTGATTCAATCTCCTTACTATTAACTAGTCTGTTCTGGCTTTCTATTTCTTCATGATTCAGTGTTGTTAGGATATATTTCTAGGAATTTATCCATTTCTTCTAGGTTGTGAAAATTGTTGGCACATAATTGTTCACAGTAGTCTCATGATTCTTTGTATTTGTGTGGTATCAGTTGGAATGCTTCTTTTTCCATTTTCAGTTTTGCTTATTTGAGTCTCCTTATTTTTTTACTTGATTTTTACTTACTTTATTTACTTATTTTTACTTGATAAGTCTCCCTAAAAGCTTATTTTATCTTTAAAAAAAAAAACAGTTCTTAGTTTCACCCATTTTTCTATTATCTTTTTAGTCACTATTTCATTTATTTCCATTCTGATTTTTTGTCCTTCCTGTTAAATTTGGGCTTATGTTGTTCTTTTTGTAGTTCCTGGAGGCATAAAGCTATGTTGTGTTTTTTTTTGTTTCTGTTTTTGTTTTTGTTTTTGAGGTCTTTCTTTTCTTTTCATGTAGCTTATTGCTGTGAACTTCCCTCTTAAAACTGCTTTTGCTGCATCCCATGTTTTGGTATGTTGTTTCTATTTTCTTTGTTCCAAATATTTTTTGATTTCCCTATTGATTTCTCCGATGACTATTTGGTTGATTAATAGCATAAAGTTTTATCTCCATATTTTTTTAAATTTTTTATTTAGTTTTTTAAAGATTTATTTATTTTGAGAGGGAGAGAGAGAGAAAGCAAGTGCATACAGGGGAGGGGCAAAGGGAGAGGGAACATGAGAATCTTGAGCAGGCTCCCTGCTGAGCATGGAGCCCACGTGGGGCTTGATCTCATGACCCTGATCACAACCTGAGAGGAAATCAAGAGTCAGATGCTTAACTGACTGTGCCACCCAGGCGCCCCGTTTCACCATAGTTTGTGAATTTTCCAGTTTTCTTCTTGTAATTGATTTTTAGCTTCATACATGCCACTGTTTTTTTGGAGAAGATGTTTGATATGGTTTCAATCTTTTTAAATTTATTGCACGTGTTTTGTGGCCTAGCATATAATCTATCTCAGAGAAGACTCATGTGCATTTGAGAAGAATGTGTATCTTGCTATTGGATAGAATGTTCTGTGAATGTCCATTAAGTTCATTTGGTATAATGTGTAGTTTAAGCCAAATGTTTCCTTACTGATTTTCTGTCTAGATGATCTTCCCACTGCTGAGAGTTGGGTATTAAAGCCCCCTACTTTTTTAATATTGCTGTTGCTTTCACCCTTTAGGTGTATTAATATATGCTTTATATATTTAGTCGCTCCCATCTTGGCTGCATAAATATTTAAAATGGTATGTCTTCCATTTTTTTAGGTGGGGCCATGGGTGGGGGACCCAAGAGCATGTACCAGAGGTCAGCCCAGAGGCCCCAGGAATCCTGTGCACTTGTGGCTGTGGGACTAGGTTGTGGGGGGGCGGTGCTTCCCAGCTAAGGGGAAGGGCTGGGTAGGCTGAGAGAAAGTGGTTCCTGACCTCGCGTGACCCCCAACTTTCTTTAGGGATTATTTTGAAATTGCCATCCTGGCGACAACCCATTGACTAGAACTGTTTTTTTCATTATGTAATGACCTTTTTGCTACTTATTACAGTCTATCACTTAAGTCTATCTTGTCTGATATAAGCATAGCTAATCTTATATAGCTATTCTTTCTCTCTTTTGGTTTCCATTTATATGAAATAGCTTTTTCTATCCCTCCATTATTTAGTTTGTGTGTTTCCTTAAAGCTGAAGTGAGCCTCCTGAGACAGTACATAGTTGGGCCTTTTTTTTTTCACCATTCAGCCGTTCAATGACTTTTGATTGAAGAACTTAGTCTATTTACATTTAAATTACTTCTTTATAGGTATGGACTTACAATTACCATTTGGTTGATTGTTTTTTGGGTGTTTTGTAATTCCGTTGTTCTTTCCTTCTTTTTTCTCTTGTGATTTGACAATTTTCTGTTGTGGTATGCTTAGATTCCTTTCTTTTTATCCTCTGTGTATCTATTATATGTTTTTGCTTTATGGTTATCATCAGCATCTTATATTTATAAAACTATTTGAAACTGATAAGAACTTAATTTTGAACACATACTAATGTTATAGATTTTTAATCTTCTCCCACATTTTATGATTTTAATGTTGCAATATACATCTTTTTACGTTGTTACCCATTAACAAATTATTGTCGTTATAGTTATTTTTAATACTTTCATTTTTTAACCTTCATACTAGATTTATAAGTGATTTACCCACCATCACTACAACATTAGAATATATATCTTTGCTCTTGTATGTTTTCCTGTTACCATTTGGCACCCTTTTGTTTTGGCTTGAGGAATTCCTTTTAATATTTCTTATAAGGCTGGTCTTGTGGTAATGAACATCTGCAGTTTTTGTTTGTTTGGAAAACTTTTTATTTCTCCTTCAATTCTTTAGAACAACTTTACTGGGTAAAGTATTCTTGGTTGGCAGTTTTTTGTTTGTTTCTTTCAGCACTTTGAATACATCATGCCACTCTCTCTGGCCTGCAAACTTTCTGCTGAAAAATCTGGGGAGAGTCTTATGGGGGCTCCCTTGTGCATAACAAGTTGTTTTTCTCATACAGCTCTTAAGACTGTCTCCTTGTCTTAACTTTTGACAGTTTAATTACAACGTGGTTTTGTGTGGGTCCGTTTGGTTTCATCAAATTTGGATAGTCTGGCCTTCCTAGATGGGTGTCTATTTCTTTTCCCAGGTTAGGAAATTTTCAGCCATTATCTCTTTGAATAAACTTTCTGTCCCTTTCTCTTCTCTCCTTCTGGGCACCCTATAATGTGCATACTGGTCTGCTTGATGTATCCCTTTAAGTCCCTTAAGTTATCTTTACTCTTCTTAATTCTTTTTAAATCTTTTTAATTCTTTGTCCCTTAAGTCCCTTAAGCTATTTTCACTCTTTTAAGTTGTTTTTTCTTTTGTTCCTCTGATTGGATGAATTCCACTTTCCTGTCTTTGAATTTGCTGATCTTTTCTTCCTCTGGATCTAGTTCTCTTTTGAACCTCTCCATTGACTTTTTCATTTCAGTTACTGTATTCTTCAGCTCTGAGATTTCTGTGTGGTATTTTCCTATATTTTCTATTTCTTTGTTGAAATTTCTCCTTTGTTCTGGTATTGTTCTCCTGACCTCAACGAGCATCTTTATGACCATTATTTTGAACTGTTTAGCAGCTAAATCACTTATCTCTACTTCATTACGGTCTGTTTCTGGAGTTTGATCTTGTTCTTTTGTCTTGAACATATTTCTCTTCATTTTCCTTGATTGTCTGTGTTTGTTTCCGTGCTTTAGATAAAAGCTATCTCTCCCAGTCTTGATGGTTGTTTCTCAAACTTTTGTGCTTGTCCAAGCTGCCTTCTTTTTTCTTAGTGTCTCCCAAAATTTGAGGATATGCCAAGACCTGTCAGTGTCCCAGATAGGAGGATCACATTCAGTACTAAATGGAGCCTGATTGGATGGCAGACCCCTAAATAGCAGCTGTAAAAGTACGTAGTTGGGTTCTTCCAAGGAGAGATTGGGAGAAGGGCTTTTTTTGTCTGCACCCCCTCTGCTGGACCCAGGTGTATAGCTGTGAGAAGGGGACTGTTTTCCTGTGCCCATTTGTAACTACTTCTTTGTTCACTACAGTCCTATAGTATTCATGAATGCAAGCCCCCTTGGCTATCAAAACCAGGCAATCCAGGGCCACAGACCTTGGGTGGCAGCCCTAAATGCTGGGGCACCAAACATATATACAAACTCCTTCCCAAGAGTTATTGGAGATTTATGGAGAGCTTTGGTGAGAAAGTGGAGGTGGTGTCCAGGAGCTTTCCAGGTCTCTGGGGTGGATCACAGTCAGACCCTTGGTGCTAAATTAGAAGCCTGATCCTCAGGCAGTAGCTTTTTATGCAAATAGGTCTCAACAAGGATAAGACTGGGATCTAGGAGTTTTTTGTCTGCTCACTCTATGCTAAGCCTGGGGGAATAGTTCTCAGGATCCCTTTAAAATTACTTCTGTGTTTGCTATAGTCTTGTGATTCTCATAGACATAAGCCCCATTGGCTTTCAGACCTGGGTGTTTTGGGGCCCATCCCCAGTCTTAAAAATTGGAATACTAGATGTTGGGCCCAAACAGTTCATTCCTCAGGGAGAAGCTGGGATTTGGGAGTTCTCTCAAGGTTGTATGACTGTGCTGGCATTGGGGTTTATTGCAAGAGTGTTTCTCAGCCATTCCTACCCATTTCAAAGCTGGTGAGGTGAGTATATTCCCATGTGCCTGATATGTAGGAGTTACTCAGCTAGTTTCTGTATTTTTTTCACACACAGTTGCTGTGTGTATAGCTGTAGACTCAATATGCCTTTAAGGGAAGATGGGTTTTCAAAATTCCTATGTCACCATCTTGGATCAGAACCTGTCTGTGGTATTTTGCTATAGCAGCCCAAATGGGCTAAAACAATAACCTCAAAATATTTAATATTGTGGACAAGTCTGTTGCACACCAGATTATTTTGGGGTTTGGAGGGATGGAAAGAAAGGGGTTAGATAATCTGTCTCATTTATTTCAGTGCCTTATTATTTACTTATTTTTTACTCTTTGCTGGAACTTGTATGATCTTCTATGTGTCTGCCTGTGCAATGTATTTTTTTCTTAAGTATATGTGTATGAAAATTCTCCTCCTCCCCACCTATGTTTTAGTTCAGGATCAATTCCTTCTCTGACAGTGTTGACTTCATCATCTACTTGGTTTTCTCATTCTTTAGTTCTTAATTTAAAAATTTTATATATAACTATTAGTATCTGTACCTATAGTTTGGGTTCCTTCTCTATATCCAGTTCTGCCTTTGGCTATTCTCAGATTTATTTTTAGTGTTTGAATTATTTCATATGACTTCTTGGAAATTTTTTTCAATATATCTTTAAGTTTTGTGAGTTCATTTTTTTATGGTTTCTATTCTGATAATCACTTATCCTACATCATAATTATTTTAAATTGGTATCATATGTAGTATAAATATTCTCAAGATTTCAATTGCAAACAGAAGTTAAGTATTTTCAAGAGATTTAGCTTATACTTTGCAGAATGTTTTATGGAGATATACATGTTCTAAAATTTCAAGTTATTCCACACATATTTAACCGCTTAGTGTATTCATATTCATATCTCTAATGCTATTTTTCTCTTTGCTTATTCTAAGGGACATGAATACAATTGCCAGAATTATGAGTTGTTATGGGTTCTGTCAGTCTCTGAACATCCCTATTAAAATCTTTCAGCTTAGATGAAGAATGGAGATTTTATGTCTGTAGTTATTTTAGTTTAATAAGTTATAGAGTGTGATAAAAACCACCCCACATAAATGAAGAGATCTTCAGGGTGGGTGGAAAATAGACCTTACAGTCACAAGTTATCAAACTTTAAAGAGTCTACTTGAAAGGTATACTGATAACATATATTGGAAGGGTCAACTATGCATTTCAGAAGAGGTCAGATTTATATGTGAAAATAAAGGAAGTTACAGTATTTGTTCTTAAGAACAAAGAGGGTATAACATTGAAGATCTATAAAGGCTTGAAGCTTATTCATGGAAATAAAACATCAAAAACATCTTTCTCATTTGATAACTTTCAGTACCGGTGTCATTCTCTCCTGTTGAGGAACATAGTGTCTTATCTTCCTCATTTGAAATTTAGAAGGCATCCCCATCTATATCGATCATCAGAAAAAATCTTGAAGTAGATCTTGGGTTACTCTGATATAAATTAGAACCTGTCATTGCGTTAGGATAAAAAATGGTGGTGTGCTGGACCTAAGTCCTTTGGTGACCACATTCCTCCTTTCCTGACATGCAGTTCTTTTAACCATCAACTTTATGTTTTAAAAACTCTTCTTCTCCCTATAATTATGTAATTACCTGTGCAGCACTAGGAGCTTTCCTGTTGTACTTCCCTCAAATTTTCAACTTTGATAGTAACAGCATGATAGTCATGAACACAAAACCCTCTTTTGAGGCATTTGAGATAAAACCCTTCCATTTTAATGGGAAAGTTTCCTTCCACTTAATTTTGTGTTATTCTTTTCATTATATGTCAAACACAATAGGTGTGTTGTTTTTACTTTTAACCCATCATTCCTGCAGAATACATTGTAGAAAAGCCTTGATGTTTATTAAACAGTCATGCTTACCTGGTTTCAGCAATGTATGCCATTTAATTTTTAATATATTCCCTTTGGCTTTTAGGGGGAATTTTGTAAAGAGAAAATACGCTCAGATTTCTAGTTTTACTGAGAAGCAGAACAATTATAACTATTATATTATTATTATTATCATTGTCCTTATCATTATTATTACTTGCTTCATCTACATCCAATGATTTGTGTAATATATGTTTTATGGTATTACTTTTTCAATAAATATGTAGAATCAGTTTTACTTCATGTATCAAACATAAGTCATGATAGCATGTTTTTAGGTACTTATTATGTTCAATGTATATAATAAATACTGTCAATTTTATAGACTTCAGTGATCTCAAAAACAAGTGATAAGACATAATGCGTGTATTTTCTTTCTTTTTAATAAATTTAAAAATATATATCAACTAAAAACAATATCCCAAGGAAGCTTAGTGTACAAGTTATTAAACTAGAAAATAATTCACAAATATACCTTCTGTGAAAAACAAAAGCTTTTAAAAAGCATTGTGTAAAGAAACAAATGTTCTATTAACTGAAGCTTAGAATTTTTGTTTTGTTTCGTTCACTTATTTTTTGTTTTTGTTTTGGGGGGGTTTTTTTGCTTTGTTTTGTTTTTTTTTAGGTTGAAGTAATAGTTATAAAAGTAAAAGAATAATGAAAATGTCATCACCACATTTTGTTAGGGACATATGTGACCATCACTTTCAATCACTAGCCCTGAATCCATCCTCAGCATCAAAAGCTAAGAAAAGTTTAGAATATTGCTCTCAATTACAATGTTCTTTACTTTTACAATATAGAGCAACTTCTTCTAACTTTTAGATAATTCTAGCAAAGGTAACAGCAAATATAAAAATTCCACAGTGTAATTCCACAGAGAGATTTGAAATGTTGACTTGGGAGTGACACTGAAGAGGTTCTAAGAGTAGTGAGTAAAATATCCTTGCATTTTCTACATTTCAGACATACATAAAAATTTTTCAAGACTTCTTGTCTCCTGGGTAATATGTGAGCAAAGCATTTTCTTATATTGTCTATTCATTTTATGCCTCCCCTTCCATTTCACATTATATTTTTTGGATATAAAGTTTCTGACAACTGTTGACTCAGCTAAGATTCCTTGAAATAGAACTATTTTCATCCATAATTAGCTAGTAAAATGCCACTCTACCTTTTATTGGGTTTTTTAATCACAAGACAAACTTTAGTAGCAAGTTAATGTATAAGGGATCTGGAAGTTCAGTGATAACATACTTCCGAGATCTCCTATGGGTAGTTTGCTGACAAGATTACTGTGCAAGTTTGCCCTTGTCTCTCAAAATTCTGAAATAGTGTGCCTGATCTAAGGTCAGCTGTATTGGCTTGTAAAGTAACATATGGGGGGAAAAGATGATTCTCCACTATCTGTTTATGGAGGACATCAATTAAAATGATATAGATGTGTCTCTGGTGGAGTCAGACCTTGAAGTCTGGCAAATTTCCTTGCCAGTATTTGGCCATTTTATTCTGCAAAGGGCTGGCAATGAAGAAAAGAGTGTTTTATGGGTTGTTTTTGTTTGTTTTTTTACCCACAATATTTAAGTAGCTAAAATTTTGCTTCTGTTCTGATTAATATCTATTAATAACAGTCTTGTATTAAAAAATAATGTTGAACATTATTTTCCATTTCCATTAGTCTAGCCAACTTTTTTTTTGTTGTTGTTAAGCAGAAGATTCTCTAGCTGTTCTTACCAGGTGCAGGCATAAATTAATTCATCCTCATGAAGAGTCACTCTTTAACCATATGCTCACAATAAAGCTAGCCAATATGTTATCTGTATGGCTGGGAGACTTAAAGAAGGAAGAACAATGAAAAAGCCTTACTATTCAGTTTCTTAAGAAGAATTGTTGCTGCTGATCTCCTTTGTACAAACTTTGCCTAAAGTCTGCAGAATGAATACACACACACACACACACACACACACACACACACTCCCTTCTGTTCCTTCTGTGGACAGTTATATTGTTAAGAGAATGCACATCAAAAAAAGGATACATCTGAGTTGTTACTTTGCTTTGCAATTGCAGCTGTTTTAGTTCAGTTGGTCTTCCTGTCTTTATCAAGATGCTTTTTAAATCACATTTCCTTAGGGATAACTGGATCTGCCATCCTTGGTTATCAACTTTTCATCCCATCTGTTACAGTTCCTATTATAGTTGCAGTAAAATACCACAAACAGGCTAGCTAAAATGTATAGAACTGAAAATATTTGGCTTTGTGACCAAGCATTTAAACTTCACTTAATTTCAAAGCATAGAGAGGTATGATGTGATTTCCTGTAGATAATTTTCAATGCCAGCCTCCTTTACCATTCCCCTGCCTCAGTTGCCACATAGGTGGTTTAGCTGTTTGATACACAGCGAAATAAACTTGGCCTGGGAATGAGAAAGTGCCTATTTGAATCTCACCTGCCCTTTTTAAAATACATGTTGGGCAAGTCACTTATCTCTCTTGAGCATGAATTACAAATTTAGAAGTATCAAGGTATAATAAAACCAGCACTAACCTTGGGATCACAGAATACGGTTTAAGGTGACATTCTCCACTTTACACCTTTGCACTATAATTCCTTGGGTAATTTGATTAAGTACCCAAACTACTCTGTTTTCCTTCGTTACATGGGGATAATAAAAATCTTCCTGAAAAGGTGAGGGGAGGGTAACAGATGCTAACCTTTATGCCACGCAGCATTGCACAGAGCTTTGTACTAGTAGGTTGCTCAGTTAAAGTCAGTGAGATTCAGAAGAACTGGAAGATCAGGAGGCTTTAGCTCTAAAATTCTATTTATTGTCTAAGATTTTCCTGTATGAACTTAGCAGAACTGGTAAAGATTACAATTTCCCTTACTCTTTCCCACTTAAAGACTCATTTTGTAATATAATATTCTATTTCCACTGTATTCAACACAAGAAAAATTGATAAAATAATTTCATACACAGTTGAAAAGAAACATGCTTATAAAATATACTAAAGATACTATATGGGGGAAATGAATTTAAGGCCTCACATTTTAGCTATCTCCAGAATAATCTGAACAAAATTTATGAAACCTGTGGGTAGTGGAATTTTAGTTATGAAGTGAAATCTAGCATTCCATTTGAAATAATTTCATTTTTTTTATTTTTTCTTTTAAATTTTAAGAGAGATATACTCTTAATTCATGTTCCCTTTGTCTATACCATAAAATAGTTGATACTAGCTTTTTAGGAAAATGCTTTTGATTTAAAAACTGATTCAGATAACTTTTGCTTAAAAATAGGTGCATTCTTTTTGTTTTAATCATACCTACATTCAAAAGGGGTGTGCTATACAACTGAGCTGAGGTATATTACTGAATAATAAGAGAAGTAATCAGTACTATTTAATTATATTTTCTGACTGAAATAGAATATAGGCTACACACAAAAATATTAAGATGTAGACACTGAATATTATTTTAAACCCTTTACTCAGAGATTTTGATGCATCTATTATTTTTTAGTTTAAAAATATAAATATAAGGATATAGCAAATCCTCATGTTCCTACCATCCAAAAATGAGTAAATTTAAAAAATCATATTGGCCTGTTTTTTTTAAATATTTTTATTTATTTATTTGAGAGAGAGAGAGATTGAGAACATGAAAGACAGCAGAGAGCACAAGCAAGAAGTGGGGAGAAGGGCAGAGGGAGGGGCAGAAGCAAGCTCCCTGCTAAGCAAGGGGCCTAGATGTGGGACTCCATCCCATGCCCCTGGGATTATGACCTGAGCCCAAGGCAGATGCTTAAACGCCAGAGCCACCCAGGCACCCCTGGCCTCATGTTTTTATTTTATTTTTTTTTTAAGATTTTATTTATTTATTTGAGAGAGAGAGAATGAGAGAGAGAGCACATGAGAGGGGGGAGGGTCAGAGGGAGAAGCAGACTCCCTGCTGAGCAGGGAGCCCGATGCGGGACTCGATCCCGGGACTCCAGGATCATGACTTGAGCCGAAGGCAGTCACTTAACCAACTGAGCGCCCCTGGCCTCATGTTTTTAAATCATAAGGCATTATATTGCAATACATGAACCATTTAATCATAATCACAAACCCCATGAAGTAGATAATGCTATTATTTCCTTTAAATGAGTTGAAAACCTTAGGCTTAGAGTGCTGAAATAAGAGCTTATTCACCTCTGGTCCTCCCCACGGAAAGTACCAGAAGTAAAAACCATGCCCTCTTCATTTGGTTGCTATAGCTAGTAATGGAAAACAGGTAAATGTCTAAATCTAGAAAATCATGGAAAACTTTTTTTCATGAGGGCAAAAATCCATTTTTTTCCTCCCTCAATAGCTCTTCAAAGAAAGGAAATAAAAACTAAAGATACAGGAGCAAAGATAGAAAGGAAAAGCAGAAAGAATATATTACCCAGAGGTAATAACTTTGATAATAAATTAAGTAACAGAGCTAATGGCAAAAATATAAATAAATTAAGATTTACTGAAATAATGGTATATGTGTGAAAAAGGCAAAGGTGGAACACAAAAAGAAATTCTTGCCTTACTTGCTTAAAACACTGTTTACACCTTTCTGGTAATGACGTTAGAACCAAACCTCCCCCCCCCAAAAAAAGAAAATTTCTTATTTATTCTCCGAAAGAGTCACAAATGAGAACAGATTTCAAGTAATAATGAGTTCAGTTGTGAAAAACTGAATGTTTCCTGAGAATAGTTCAGAGTAAAATTATATCCCCTAGAATATGCCCACTAAGAAGGAATGAGCTCTGTTGTGGGAGTTTCAATAAAAATTCAAGGGGAAGATCATGGTTCAGGTCCACTTTCACAGCTGAAATCCCTACTCACTAATCATAGTAACTTAGGTGATGGAAAGATAGATTCTACAATACCCACTCACCATGGTGAGGCTCAAAAGGAGTCTAAGAGATAAAATCCACTTATTCCATAACAATAAATACAAGTTTGTGACATAATTAAACACGTGGACCAGTGAGATGGCAAGAAAACACTTGGTGGCGAGGTAAAACACAAGAGCCAAGTGTGTCTGTACCAGACACAAAGAGACAGAGAGCTACAAAGACAAACAGAGGACAAAACAAGAAACCTAAAATCCATGTTAGATAAAGATAATACAAGAAACAGTTTTAAAATAAGATTAAAGCAGATGAAAACACAGACTTTCAGACAGAAAAAAAAAAAAATCAGGATTTTTGTCTACTGAAATGAAAATTCCAGCTAAAATATAAGGCAGATTTCCTGTTCCACATTTTAAAGAATGAATGGAAAAACATGAATCATCATATATTTCTGAAAAGCCAAAATTACGGCAAATACCCTAGATAAACAAAGAGAAGAATTGCCTAAAGGTGGAAAAGATAAGATAAAACTTTCTTACGGGTAAATAAAGGAAGACTAAATGTATTAGCACATCTCTTGAACGTGACCAAAATGATATCTAAAAGGAATTTTAAAAATTAAGACAAGAGGTATTATTGTAAGTTAAAAATGTGATTTCCTACTTAAATAAATAAATTGTTGAAAATTAAATTCAGGAAAGTCCAAAAGTAAAGAACTGAAGCCTGAGAGATAAAAAGTCCTAAGTAAAAGATTAAAGATGTAAAAAATCATGGGCGCCTGGGTGGCTCAGATGGTTAAGCCTCTGCTTTCGGCTCAGGTCATGATCCCAGGGTCCTGGGATCGAGTCCCACATTGGGCTCCCTGCTCGGTCAGGAGCCTGCTTCTCCCTCTGCCTCTCTCTCTCTCTCTCTCTCCCTGTCTCTCATGAATAAATAAATAAATAATCTTAAAAAAAAAAAAAAGATGTAAAAAATCATTATAAAAAGTCTAATAATGAACTATCAGGTGTTCTAGAAAGAGACGACAGAGAAAATAAAGGGGAAGAAATTATTAAAGAAATAACTCAAGCAAATGTGCTGGAGATGATGGAAGATACACACATATACCAAATAAATAAATAAATAAATACTTTGTAAGGAACAAAAATAACAAGGTTAAAGAGATCATAAAAACATAAAGAAGAAAATAATATGACAGGAGAATCTGATCAATATCAGACTTTTCATTAGCAATGCTGGATCCAAGAAGAAAGCAAGGACTGAAAATGTCTGAGTGATAGGGATCCCTCTTTTAGTTTAATGGAAGAGGGGCTCCCCAAAATGGACATGAAAAGGGATATTTAAAGATTGAAAAATAAATGAAGAAAGTGGACTCAAGAAAGATCAGCAAACTATTGCTGACATTTTACTAATTTCTAAATTGTGCAAGATTTGATTTCAGAGAGAAAGAAATTGTGTAATTATTACAAAATTTGCCTAGTGTAAGGAAATTTTAATGTCACAATTAACATCTTGAAGAATATGGTCATTAGTGGGACTTTGGAGAATTTGCATATATTGCCTGAAAATATAAAATTTATCTTTCTCTTCTCTTTTTCTCCCCAAATAACATCAGATCTAGAGTAGGAGCATTGTTTGTGTATATTATACTAAATATTGGTTCTTGGAATAACTTTGCTTTGAGGATGATGCTATTGTATAAGGTTTAGTAGAGCATCAATTGCTATGATATTCACATTTGGTGCTAAGGATTTGCTTGTGTTTTCTAAATTGAGGGTCTGTGGGACTAAGAATGTGTTGTGTTCTAGAATTTTAGAAATCATGATATCTAAGATGCTTTGGTTTAGGGAAACAAATATGCTAAAGAAATTTCCCATTGATGAAAGATCCAAATAAGGACCTTTCTGGAAACATAATGAGAGAAAGAAAAGGGAAGAAAAAGGGAAGTTTTTTTGTTTTTTTTTTAAATACAAAACAATAATTTCTCTTTGAGAAAATAAATGACAGATTTAGTTGAGGAAAGGGCTATTTTCTGTGGGATTCGTGGGACTTGCCTTTATAAAGGATGATAGCAAATTTGGGGAATTTTTGTCACTGATATTGTGGTAAATGCACATACAGCAAGTCATGTTAATGTGTATTATAAGTACGATTGGAAATTGAAAAAAAGAACAAGGTGACTGGCTTATTGACCTAGTGTACAGATGGCTTAACAGTGAATTGAAGTAATATCCAATGTTGATGTATTTCAGAGGTTTTTGAGGAAAAGTCAACCAAAATGGCCTTGAGAGACTCAATTTCCCATTGAATTGATACCAGGTGGATTTATGGGAAGGTGTACCATGAAATCATTGGCAGAACCAAGAGATTACAGAAATATCTCTGGTAATCTCTGGGCCTCACTACACATTGTATTAGAAAGAATAGAAAAGCAAATCAATGCATGTCCTTTCTCTTGTCCTTGTTCACCTTCATAAAAATACTGAAATGCCTAACCTCTCCTCAGTGCTGTATCTCAGTGACACCACATAGATCAGTGGCCACAGGGGCATAGGATTTAGGGTTCCGTATTGTAGATTTCTCACAAATTCTTTCTAGGACAAAGACATAAATTATAAAGAGTTTATTTACCTAGTACTGAAACTACAGATTGGTAAGTCAACCCTCATTAAGAGTCAGCTGGAGCAGGAATTCTCCCCATTTCACAAGAATGAATGCTTTTGTTGGTGATACATCAGAGTCTAGAGGAATCAGTTCCCTTTAAATTGTTTCTTTGTGTACCTTTTAGCACTTTTTCTCTTCTACTTGATATTGGAGTTCTGCTAAAATTCCATTCCCTTATTTCCCAAGTGAGCATGAACATTACAGGAAGTGTTCTCTAGTCTTATCTCACCTGTAACGTGTCTTACTGAAATTATTTCAAGGTTTGAAAATGTAAAGGTCACCTTTCCCTAGACTACAGGCAAGCTATAATCTTTGACAATAGGGTCTTCAATATTTTGCATCATTTGCCATCCTTACTTGGATACTAAAGCTAATTTTTATTAAATTCACTATTGGCCAATAATTGAATATTTTAAGGCACTGAAGTTAACTAATAAAACTGAGCATAATGTATTGGGGAAAAAAAATCTCTGACCTGGAACATGAATATGAATTCCTTATTCTATTTACCATTAAGTAGAATTTAGGAAAATTTAGAGATCTTTCTGGGCCCCAATTTCCTCATCTACAAAATAAATGTGTTCAGCCAGATAATTTGTAAGGATATTTAAAACTCTAATATAATATAAGTCTATATTGAAATTTCCCAAGATTGTTCAATAGAGTATGCCATCAAAAATGGCTCACTGTCAAACAGTCTGAGATATACAGAAATTCCATCTGCTCCTCTTGGAGATTCAAGTTGCACTTTAGCCTTTTAAAAACTTTGAGAAATAAGACAGAAAAGAATCTGTCTTTCTTTAATTTCTCATTTCCCAAGACCAATTTAATTATGTGTAATTCCCATTATCATCAACAAAACATACTTGAGAAACCATAAATCACACATGACAAATCCTCCCCAGGTATTTCCATTCCTTGACTCTGCCAAAAAGCTAATGTGCATTTTTATTAAACACCTGCAAAAATTCCCTTGACAGTTGAAAAATTCCCCTCAGTGGTCATAATGAAGCTGCACATGTTTGAGTGGAATGGAGAATAATGTCACTTTATTTCTCCAAGCAGCAGGTGTTCATCAAGGACTTCCACATAAAGAAAAAATAATGAATAGGGTATGGACAAGAGCTGGCTTTGATAGAAATAACAATTTGACTGTTCATATTGAGTTAAACACAACCCTTCCCACTAACATTAAGTTTCTGATTATTCACAATTTAGGTAACAAGTATAAGAATATAGAATCTGATTTCTAATTAGTTGTTCTTAAAAGCAAGATTGTTGGGTGCCTGGGTGGCTCAGTTGGTTAAGCGTCTGCCTTCAGCTCAGGTCATGATCCTGGGGTCCTGGGCTCAAGTCCCACATTGGGCTCCCTGCTCAGTAAGGAGTCTGCTTCTCCCTCTATCCCTCTCCCCTCACTCGTGCTCTCTCTCACTCTCTCAAATAAATAAATAAAATCTTTAAAAAAAAATATTGTTTTATAATTCATCTAACCTTCTGTAAACAGTGTCTAAATCAGAGGGTACTCGGGGCGCCTGGGTGGCTCAGTCGTTAAGCGTCTGCCTTCGGCTCAGGTCCTGATCCCAGGGTCCTGGGATCGAGCCCCACATCAGGCTCCCTGCTCGGCGGGAAGCCTGCTTCTCCCTCTCCCACTCCTCTGCTTGTGTTCCCCTCTCGCTATGTATCTCTCTGTCAAATAAATTAAAAAAAAAAATCTTTAAAAAAAATAAAAATAAAAATAAATAAATAAATAAATAAATCAGAGGGTACTCTAAAGAAAAAACTATGTTTTGTAGCACATTCATACTGAACTAACACTTCTGCTTGCTGACTTAACTCATCTGGCTACACAGTAGGGTCTAACCTCTGTCCAACTGAAGACATAATTTATGGTTTTGATGTTGCAAAATTCTAAAATTAGACTGGGTTCAGAATTATTGGGCAATAATAGAAGGAATGTAAAACTAAGGTATAAGTTCCAAAATCCATATATATCTTAACAGGAGCAACTATTAAAGTTTTTCTTTTTCAAAATAATTGTAAGTTCGCATATTCCTCTGATACTTACTTTGAAAATTAGCCTATTATCTTAAAATATTCCTTTCAAAATATAATAAAGAAGTAAAGTTCTGGGGCGCCTGAGTGGCTCAGTCTGTTATGCATCTGACTCTTAATTTTGGCTTGGGTCATGATCCCAGGATCATGGGATCAAGCGCTGTATCAGGCTCCTTGCTCAGGAGGGAGTCTGCGGAGATTCTTCCTCTCCCTCTTGCTCTGGCCCCCACACACTTGCGCCCACTATCTCTCCCCCCCTTGAATAAATAAATAAATCTTTAAAAAAAAAAAAACTTAAAAAAAGAAGCAAAGTTCTCAAGGCTCAGTTGGTTGGGTGTCTGCCTTCAGGCTCAGGTCATGATCCTGGAGTCCCAGGATGGAGGCCCGCATCAGGCTCCCCGCTCAGCAGGGAGTCTGCTTCTCCCTATGAACCTCCCCCCTCTAGTGCTCTCTTTCTCACTCTCTCTCTCTCAAATAAATAAAATTTCTAAAGAAAAAAAGAAGTAAAGTTCTTAGAAATATGTCTCAAGAAAAGGTAGAGAAAGTTTTCCAAAAATAAATTCCTCACCTTTTGTTTCACAAAGTAATCTGTGTATAGATTCAGTTACCTATGATTTTGGCATCCTGGGTGAATTATCAAAAATATCTAAGTTTGCACTGCTTGTTTAAAAATGGTAACAGAATCTCCATTTGGGGAATAAAAAATAGAACACAAATTTATAATATTTGGGGGGAAAGGAAAAGAAGGTTGTATGTTTCCTTAATAATCATTGGGGGTTGGCTCTTCCCCATTCCTCACCCCCAATGTCTTGGCACTCAATGCATCGCATACCTTTTAGTAAGAAGCATAACTGACTGTGGGAAGATTTCCTACCATTTAGGGGTGATGGGGATTTGAAATAAAAATTAATTTGATTCATAGAAAATAATGTGATAATTTCTTACAAACCCAAGTTTGTAAATTAAAATACATATCCATCAAAGATTTTCCTCCTCCCTTTACAAAATATGTGTTTTATATTTATTATATAAATAGTTTTCTTTTTTACTTTGTTCGTTACATTGGGGTGTATCAGGGTTGACGGTATTTATCTCTTAGCAGTTACTTGACAAGCAAGATTGACAAGAATGGACATCACCCAGACAGCCTAGATTTGAAACTGAGTTGAGTAACTTGAAAAACATAAAGATAGTTTCTTTTGATGAAGATAGCTTCTTTTGATGACAGTACATAGTATTATAGCATTTAGGAGGTGGAGTTTTAGATGTATATATGTATACATAAAAAGAAAAGTGTGTAGATGCTCCCAGTCAGGAGAATGTGGTATTGGTATAATATTTGTCAAGCAATGGATCTGATATTATTCATCCTCTTCCACTATCATAATCTTAAGGAGATAGTAATCATACAGAGATGCCTGCTACAGCAACAACATGGAGAAGAGATTTGGTTCAAGCTGGCCAATCAGAATATTAGCGTCCATGGCCTAATGACTGCTTCAAAGATGGTCAAAGCCAAGCAGGGGCAAGAAGAGTTTTCCTTGTGATTTTCCACGCATCACTGGGAGAACTTCAGTATTCCATTTTTTAAAATATTTTTTTATTATAATAAAGTGCTAGTGATGACTATATTTCTTACGTAGAAGAGTCTTTCTGGGAATGAAATTTATTTTCAATAGAAAGATAAATTAAGAGCAGAGAGAAAGACCCTGGGGTAGATGAGTCCTTGAGATCTAAATCCAGTTATATCTTAAATTAGCATTCATGTCCTTGCCTTCCAATATCATAATCTGATAAATCTCACCTCCTTTTTAAAAAATGTATTTAAAAACTGATTGAGGGGCTCCTGGGTGGCTCAGTCGGTTAAGCGTCTGCTTTTGGCTCAGGTCATGATCCCAGGGTCTTGGGATCGAGTCCTGCATCCGGCACCCTGCTCACTGGGGAGCCTGCCTCTCCCTCTCCCTTTGCCGTTCCCCTTGCTTGCTCTCTCTCTCTCTCTCTGTGTCAAATAAATAAATAAAATATTTTTAAAAATAAAGATTAAAAAAACTGAAGTTAGATTTTTATCACTTAAAATCTGAAACACACATTAATAATGGGCTCAGAATATTTAAGTATCCTCTACATATTAACCCAGTATAAAAAAAAAAAAAAAAATTGAAGTTAGGTTCAAGTTCAAGATTGCCTATTCCTTTTTTATCTACAAGTACTTTAAGCCTCAAATGAAGTAGACTTTAGATTATGCATTTTAAAAGGACTCATGGTAAACAATTTGGTCTCAGAATTATTGAGCTTCATTTTCACTGCATTTTTTGCAATTTTGTAATTAGACAGCTTATTACTTATCTAATTTATTATATCTATTAATGTTCAATTAGTTATCTGTTTACTCATCTTCCTACAAATAATGATGGTCACATTGCTATTAACACATGGTCCCTGGGTTGATCAAATCAATTAATGCTCATAAAAATATTTCAAAACTATAGAGCATCACATATACAACATACTCAGTATTTAACATTTTTAAAATTATTATTTGAAAGATTATTGGTGAAGTTGATAGAGGTTTTTTTTTTTTAATTTTAATAGGCTTTTTTTTTTTTTTTACTTTTCTTCTGCTGTCAATTACTTTCAGTAAATATGTTGTCAAGACATTTTATTATTGCCAGAAAAACAAAGAATGCAGAAGTCTCTATCATCATGCCATGTAATAAAATGGTAGCTTAATTACCTGAAAGTTTGGGCTGATACTTAAAATGAATGTTTAATAGTCTCTGGATATACTGATTTATATTTTGAATTATGATTTCAAGTATTACCCAGTGTGCAAATCCTTTAACTCTCATTTTCTTTGACTAAATGTGGGAAGAATTCTAATTGTAATGCAAATCATGCTTTTTAATGTGTATATGTGTTTTTGCCTGGAAGGAATTATGATTTAATTTGCTTTTAATGAGAAAAGTAATTTGAGCACAAAGAATTAGAAAATAGGGGGAAATGGAAAAAAAACATCTTGATCTTATAAGATGCCTTAAGGAAAAAGGCAGACATAGTTTATCTTTTTTTTTTGGTCTCAAAATATAAACTATGTTGTTCTACAAGCTAAAATTTAGAATTTATAATGGTACTCATAATACAAATATTAAGTTTGGTTATTTTCTTGTATACTAACATACAAAATATAAGAATATATGTTCTGTTCATAATGGAGAATAAAAACATGTGTGTGCATGTGTGTGTGTATTTAACTTTCCTATATTCTAAATCTTACTGTTTCATTTGACCTTGAGTGGACTATTTGTACATAGGTTCCTATTCCTTCGATATTAATTGTTTAAATATTTTCTGAACTTTTACAAAATTAAGAAATAGGCTTAATATTATGTGAACTGGAAAAACATGTGCTAAAAAATATTCCACAAAATAGTAGTTATGAAAAATGTTAATATTTGATCCTTCCAAACTTTATAAAACTTGGGGACATCCCTATTAATCAAAATCTTCACCATGCTAATGTGTTTAAATATCTCTTAAGTTATTAACATACCAAAAAAATAATCAACCACAAAAGAATACAATTATGTAATTCCAAAGTTTTGATTTTAGCACAGGTCATTTTTTTTTGTATTTAAAATGAGAGGGGCACCTGGGTGGCTCAGTGGGTTAAGTGTCTGACTCAGTTTTGGCTCAGGTCATGATCAGAGTCATGAGATGGAGCCCTGCATGGGGCTCTGGACTCAGCACAGAATCTGCTTGAATTTCTCTTGCTCTGCCCCTCTCCTCGCTCTCTCTCTCTCTAAAATAAATGCATGTCTTTAAAAATAAATAAATAAAAATAAAATGAGAAAACAATATTTCTTTTGAGTGCAATGTGAATAGGAATTATTTGAAATCAGTGGAAGCCCCATTCTGCCTCTGGAATCTATTCAATGAGTGGCTAATCCTTGCAACATAAAACTAGTTTATGCAAGGTGATTGGGAAGAGAGTAGTTAGAAGGGGGCACTGAAGAGTTTATTCTATCAATATGAAATACAATTATAATTTCTATTACTACTATTATAACTAGCTAACTCTTAAATGGGCAAATTTAATCCTCAAAACCATACTATAAGTGTCAATTTATATGCTTTTTATGTATGAAGAAATGAAGACAGATAGAGCTCATCTGTAGCAAAATGGCCCCAGCGCTCACATTTTCACCCACTGTGCTCTCCCCATGCCACTCTCTGCTCAAGCAGTCAGAGAAGGTAGTCTCTTAGACTGTGCACCTAGAGAAATATGAGCAAAGAAGAACATTTTGAAAAAGGAAGAATGAAGAAAGCAACTTCAACACAGAAAGATATAATGCACTAATATTCAAGAATCTGTAGGAAAAGAAAAACCTCAAGCAACAGGCAGAGTAGCTTCGCAGTACCAGAGTAATGTTCACATATGTTTTCGAATTCTAGGAATGTAAAAATGGAAAGGACCAGAAACCTTGAAAGACCCTGCAAACAAATAATGAGAAGCAAAGAAGCAATGTAAGGTAGGAATACTTCTCTTTTGGGACAGACTATGTGACAGGGGTCAAAGAGAACTATATAGGGCCACAACTATGGGTCATTGTTCCAGGCTAAATACAACTTCAGGCACTTCCTGAATTCACAGTGCTAAACACTAAATACTAAACTGAACATCAAGAATTTGTCCTAATTTTTGTAATTTATTATGATGTCATATTTCTAAATTCACTGGAGAGGACAAAAGGTTTACCTATTTAAACCTAATCTGTACTCCAGTTTCGTGAGTATACCAGCCATTATACCTTCTTTTGCAAATTGTTTGTTCATTTCTTTTTCCTATTCATTAATGGCAAGTTCCATAAAAGAATTAATATATTTTACAGTCTTTTAAGATAACTATTCTTTTTGTACTTTCTGAATTTTGTACCATGTGAATGTATTACAAATTCAAAAAATAAATGAACAGAATTTAAATACAAATAAAATTAAAAATAAAAAACAATATAAAATAAATTCATGAGTATTAGCCTTTTTTCCTTATATGGCACAAAGATTAGCTTGATTGTCATTTTATTTATTTTTTATTATTTTTTCTTAAGATTGTATTTATTTATTTGACAGAGAGAGAGACAGCGAGAGAGGGAACACAAACAGGGGGAGTAGGAGAGGGAGAAGCAGGCTTCTCGCTGAGCAGGGAGCCCGATGCGGGGCTCGATCCCAGGACCCTGGGATCATGACCTGAGCTGAAGGCAGATGCTTAACAACTGAGCCACCCAGGCGCCCTGTCACTTTTTCTTTAATTAAAAGACAAACTATTATTTTAAATTTTTATGGAAAGTATTAGCTTTTCTCTTAATGTCTTTCGATGCATTTAGAGTGTCATCACACAAACTGTTTAGATTTTTATTTAAAATTTAAATTATTAAAAGACACTCCAGATATATAAAAGGATTGAAAGAATCTAACAAAAAACAATATGGCCATTCTAAGTGGATTAAGAAATAAAATATCACCAATATATTACCAATTATATTCCTCTCTCAGGCAGCTAAAGGTAAACACTCCTGAATTTGGTGTTTGATTTTTCTCTCTCCCGAACATTTATTTTTACACTTTTATTATGTAAGTATGTCTTGGAGAATTATTACCCACAGATAATCTTAGATAAATGTTTCAATTTGGCGCTTTTCAGACCATGTGGATAATACAATTTGAACCCTAAACCTATGTTGCAAATCCCCCACACTTTCGTCTATCTCCCTAATGGTCATTAAAATTTAATACTCCTATTTTCCAAGGTTAGCTTTAGAATCTGCTTTTTGTTCTAGTTTGTGTTTTCTCTTTTCTTTAGTTTCCTTTCTTTTTCATTATCCCTCTGAAATGTAGGAATTTCATTTTATTGGTTGAAAAAAATGATTAGTTATTTATAATACCTAGTTTAGGACATTTGCTTTCACCACATGGTATTTTTATTCATTGCAATCTATCTTTTAAGCAGAAATGCAAACCACCTCACCCCATCCCCAAGCCCTACATGGAATGTCTGTTCAAAAGTTAATAAAGTCTACTTAATGCCAGTGCTATAGAGAGAAGATCTGGTGCAGATTCAGTGAATGATGTAACAAAGCATGAATAATCTATTGCTCCAAGAATCTATGCAGAAAAAGACTTCCCTATTTTAGGGCACCTGGGTGGCTCACTTGCTTAAGCATCTGCCTTTGGCTCAGGTCATGATCCTAGGGTCCTGAGATTGAACCCCCAATCAGACTCCCTGCTCAGCGGGGAGCCTGCTTCACCCTCTCTCTGCAGCTCCCCCTGCTTGTACTCTCTCTCTCCCCCTCTCTGTCATATGAATACATAAAATCTTAAAAAAAAAAAAGACCTCCCTATTTTAGATAAGGCAGAGGAATGGAGGTTCCAGTTAGCATGAACTTATGGAATGGCTTCATTAGTGAATAGACTAATCTGAGGATGGAAAAACCTCCTGTCTTATCTCCTTTAATGTTTGAATTGTCAGTAGAAAAATTATATATGCATGGGAATATCAGTGCCTTTTTTCCTCTAATCATATGTACAGTGGAGAGATAGTAAATTAAATCTCTGGTTGGGAGAAAATAAGATATAATGTAAGCATTTTAATTTAATAGTGTGAGTTAATTTTCAGGGTAAGTAAATCAATTTCAAAATTGATATAATTTGAAGTCATGTTTAAAAACTTGTATCAAATTAGATACTTGGATTAATTTGTTGAAAAACAATAAGAGGAAAAAGAGATCATCATCAAAATTTAGTCTGCCCTTTTTTTTTTTTTTTAAAGATTTTATTTATCTGAGAGAGAGGATGAGAGGAGAGAGAGAGCACATGAGAGGGGGGAGGGTCAGAGGGAGAAGCAGACTCCCTGCTGAGCAGGGAGCCCGATGCGGGACTCGATCCCGGGACTCCAGGATCATGACCTGAGCCGAAGGCAGTCGCTTAACCAACTGAGCCACCCAGGCGCCCCTAGTCTGCCCTTTTTTTATGAAACTTTTTGATTATTACATGAGTATCACATCATAGGAATTTTTAAAAACTAGATTATCTATAATAATAAAATATTTACCAGAGATAACTGCTCTTAATTTCATACCTATATATTATAAAATATTTTATATATTTACATATTTACATACACAACTATATTTATAAACACAGGTTTTAAAAATATAGGTATTCTGTTTACAAAAATATTTATTGCTCTGGTTTTACATTTTGTCAGCATTATTTCTATCAGGGGAGTATAGAACTAATTTAGGAAAAAGGTTTGTGATGATCATGAATGTAAATGAGAAATACTCCTCACCTAACAGCCAGGTCACAATAATGAAGATCAAAAAGCAAAAAATAAACAAACAAAAAGTAAAATAATTACTGATTATTTACTCCACAAAGAAAAGGAATAGGATTTAGCAGACTAAAACCTGAGGTAGCTGTGGGAACAGAGGATGAATAAACTTGCAATAATCTGCAGTTTAAGAATAGCACAACGAAAAAATTGCCTGTGGCAAGGAATTACTAGTAGACTTTGGGACAGTGGTTTCTAATTCTGTTTCAAGTTGTTTGCTATAGTGCATTCACCCTCTGTTATTTCCAAACTTATCTCTACCTTTCCTTCCTTCAACATATTATTTATTGATCGTCCATTGTCTACCCAACCTGTGTTGGCTATAAAGTGGTGAGTAAAAGCACATGAGAACCTTAACTTCATGAAGCTCTATTCTAATGCAAGAGACAGACATTAATCAAATAATTATGCAAACAAACAGTAACTCTCAGCAATGCTACTAAGGGGAGATGGAATATGCTCTTAGACTACATGACAGAAGGCTTTGATCCACAGGAAGTGTGAGCTGAGGGAGAAGAAAGAAGCCCTGTTTTGCATGACAGAGGGGACAGAGGGAAATGACAGGACAAAAGGCCATGTAGCATGGGGGTGGGGGTGGATAACAAGCTGTGTGTAGATTCTGGGGTGACCATTTGCCACAGTCAGGGAAGTAGGATAGAAGTTCTGACAGTGGAAAGATTTACTTCTACCCCCTGAGCCCACTGCACCCTGTCCTCACCTCTGGTTCCTGCTCTGATAGAAGGCAAGTGGATAGCATTCTAGAGAGCATATTGAGAGAAGATGGGAAGATTTCACTTATCCTAGTGGAATTCCCTTTGGTACCCAATGAAATATATTTGGTTTGTGCTCCGTTTTTCCCAACTCACCCTGCATCTTTTCTTTTGGAAAATACTTTTTCAGACAACTAGATGGAACTTTTCTAGATTCCAGTGATGATATAGACTCTTTTTATATTGATTGAGTTATTTCAAAGTAAAATTTAGATATCCAAGGGAGTCAAGTGTCTTGTCCCAGATGTATCACTCTTTAACTTGATTTTTTGAAGTGTTTAAAATGAAAATATTTATAAAGAACTCTTGAGCTTAGGGAATGGGAGCAATAATAAAAGGAGGGGAGCAGAGAAATAAATTGATTTTGAGAACCAATTCAAATTTGAAGATTGTCCTTTATTCAAATTTAGAGGACATTCTAAATAGGAAACTGGAAAAAAAAAGAGAGAGAAATGTCTTCACAAATAATTGGTTGATTATTTTCCTTGTCAGGGAGAAGAAAAATGATACTGTCAAAGAAGTGGAAGCTATTAAAGTCCCATAACTAGTTTGAAAAGAGAAGATAATAACCCATTAATGTCTTTGATAGTGATTTTGTTAAAAATTTAAAAAGGGAAACTTGATATTAAGAAACATAATTGCCTCCATGGAATACAAGACTTCAATTATAAGTCATATAAAGATACAAAAAGTTCTCAAGGCACCAACGATAAACTGAGAAAAGTGCTTACTAATATAGCCGTCTATAGTTAATGTAAGAATCAACATTTCAGTTGGGTGTGTCATGTTTGCCTCTGATATCATATTAAGTTGTCTGAAAGAGAGCAAATTCTCTGTATAGATAAGTTGAAATACATTTAAAATAGGTAGAGAACCTTTAGATCAACTGAATTTTTTTCCTTTTATAGTTGGAAATTTCCAAGTACCACATGATGAATATAATATTTCTTTTAAAAATATACTGAACTGCTTTGAGTGAAATTATTTTAATTAAAAAAAAAAGATCTTCTCTCACAACACAATAACTCAATAGAATTCAGTTTACTGGGGCCCGTCTACCTCCCCATGTTCTTCTATATTCTTCTTTAGTGTGTACATAAAAAGCAAGGCTAAGCTTCCTTTATGCATGGGAAATTGCAATGAGCCACTCTACTTACTGAAGCCCCAGTACTCACTAAGTCCAGACACAGAGTTGATTGCATTTGCCTCTGATCGCCCCTTCAGTGCTACTCCTAAAGACCCATCATATCTCTTCTAAGAAAAAGACCAACATAATGAAAATGAAAAAACTCAAAATCTAAAAATTCCTGATTCACAATTCATCATAAATTCTCTAACTCCTATTGGAGTTTTCTTTCTACATTTATTCTTGTTTTCCACTTCTGACTCCAAGCTTAAATTCTAAATTCAGTTGGAGTACTGTAACGACTTGGGAACATATTCACAACAATAAAGACCAATTAGCTATCATTACACTCTTATAATCTTTACTTTCTTGTCTTTTTGTAAAAAGTGAGAAGTTTTGATATGTTGTTTTTAATTTTGAATGGCATTATCAGACACATCTAAACTAGTTGAAGAAGTAATTAATCCTAGTAGACTATGACTTGTCATTTTATCTTGAGGCTGTTTAAGCTGTACTTCCAGTTTCCATTTTCAATTTCTTTTTAAATTTTGTACTAAATCATCCTTCTCCAAATTTCTCTCTAATCATTTAGGACACCATGAAAATCACACCATTTATAGACATAAAAGTTATGCCAGTGGCACCAAATGTTATGACAAGTACTTACAACATCTATATTTTGATATCATCATAGTTCAATGCATTATGAATCCACTTACTGCACCTCTACTAAACTAGAAGAAGATATCTTCATAACTTGAGAAACTAAGCCTTGCCCAAAATTTCATTATTTTTTTTAACAAATATTTCTTGAGCACAAGTATTTACTGTATAGTATTCTGGAAGCTGGAAAGCAGCAATAACAGGCAAATACCCCAGCAACCCCAGGATGCTTTGATTTGAGCTTTGCACACATGGGCTATATGTTTATAATGACTTGCATTATTTTCTTTTTTTTAATATTTCATTTATTTATTTGAGAGTGAGAGCACAAGTGGAGGGAGGGGCAGAGGGACAGGAAGAGGGAGAAGCAGAGTCCCCACTGAGCAGGGTGCCCTATGAACACAGGGCTCTATCCCAGGACCCTAGGATCATGACCAAAGCCAAAGGCAGATGCTTAACTGACTAAGCCACCAAGGTGCCCCAATTTTCTATTAATGAATATAAGCAGAAATAATTTTTAGGAAAATTTCTGTAGAGAACTACAACCTTTCTAATAAATATCTAATGAATACGAATCTGAGCAAATGTCATGAGATAGTAGCAGACAAATTATACTAAATTCAAGGCAACCCAGGTTAACCAGTAAGGAAATTTCATAATAAATTTGAAGACTCTGCTACATAATTTGGTATTAAAAATATTTTAGTGTGTTTAATTTTTCAAATACAGTTTAAAATATATTATTTTAAAATTTTAATGAAATGTTTATGAATCCTGAAGCACTTCTGAAAACCTCTGTTATATATATTTCATAAGCCTACTCCCTATGAAATAGAGATAGAGCTCATCTTTGGTCTGGTCCAGCTGGTTCTCTAGATCACTGGCCTCCAAAGAGGGTTTATTATGAAGTGTTTCAACATTCTCTCCACTACTGGCTGTACTAGTCTCTCCAGAAAGGGCATGTTTGCCTGTCCTTATGCACATCTGTGACACTTGCTCTTTAACAACAAACTATTTCTTTTTTAATTTATTTTCCAGCTTTAAATAGATCTTTCCAAATGATTCTAAACAGTATTATAATACTGAATTCCCTTGTTTTCTTCTTTAATTTTGTGTTAAGGTCTTCGTCTTTAAAGTCTGTCAATAAATATTTGCTGCTTTTGGCTTCTAATGATATCTATTATTTATATGCTGATTAACTGAATTCCCATTGTTTCATCAGAAATGTCCATTTAAATTTATCAAATGCCTTTGGCATCAATTAAGATAAGCATATTGTTTTAATCCATTAACACAAGAAGAAACAATACCAAAGTAATAGTTGGTATGTTAAAATGTATGACAAAATATATGGCAATTAATCGATAAAAGGAGATATGTAAAATCCAAAATATAATTTATCACAATTTTGTAAATGGATTAAAATACCCTAGACATATTAAACTCAGATACTGGGTTAAGAAAAAGTGTACAGGTGCGCCTTGGTGGCTCAGTGACTTGGGTGTCTGCCTTCGGCTCGGGTCATGATCTCGGAGTCCTGGGATGGAGCCTGGCATCTGGCTCCCAGCTCAGTGGGGAGTCTGCTTCTTCCTCTCCCTCTGCTCCTTTTCTTTCTCTCCATCCTTCTCTCTCTCAAATAAATTTTTAAAAAATCTTCAAGAAAAAGTGTACAAATATATTTTTGTGTGCTTATGTGTATAATATACCTTGCTAAAAATATATTTAAAACAAAATAATTTAGAAAAGTAAAGAAAAATTATACAGGCAAAAAACACTCTACTTGGAATGAAAGATTAATTGATTTGCCACCAAATCCCATTATATGATTTATTGGTTTCTGGTTAGCATTTTGGAAATTGACAATAATATCTCACAAAAAAAGTCACGGTTTCTTAAAAGCCATACCAGGTAATACTTTTTTATTTCAAATCAATTGAAATATCGTATGATAAAACAGATGTGATTTGCTTCCACCATTGACCCAATGCAGTTATCTTTCCATCATCAGGTGAATGAGATTATTGAGTGACTTTTAAGGAAAGTATTATTAAAAACCCCACCAACCTCAAGATCTCAGCCTGAATGAAGAATTTTTTTAAAAATATAATTATTCACATTACAAATGAATGTCCCTTTCATAAAAAGTAAAATACTATTTAAAACAAATCCTTTTTATACATGAGATTAGCCACAAAGTTAAAAGTAAAAGCCAACATACATTTCACTCTAAAATATAACTTCATTGATAAAATATAACTGTTCTTAAGTTGGTAAGAAAGCTATCAAGGAAAAAGAAACAGCTTGTAAATGTACAGAAACAGTAACAAAACTTATAATCAATGTGATCCTATTTCCTCATTTGCCTAAAACTGACCCATTTGTCCCTGTTGTTCTAATATTCCATGTAGTTTGATATTTGTGTTAGATTTTTACATGTTAAATGAGAATTATTACTGTTAGATATATTAGGCTAAGTCATCACTGATTGGTGAACCTCCTCTGGATGCTTCACACTTCTGCTCTGGTCTTACTTGTTTGCATATGAAACACATAAGCAGTGAACCAAGTTCTTACTTTAATGCATAGTTAAATAAAAAAGATAACCAGATATAACTTTTTATTTCTTTTCTAATACTTTCTAGACTGTGTGTCACTAAAACCTCTTTTTCAAGACCCCTCTATGGGGTACTTGGGAAAGAGTGAAGACACAGTTGGTAAGGTGACATAATTTCTTCAAGGTATCAGGTATGGTGTAAATAATGATAAAAGCTATTTCACCTTAGTTAAATGCATATTTTTGGGAAAAATAAATAAAATATTGAAAATATTTTATAAGTATTTTATTGGTCCATAAATGTAATAAAATATATTTTTTTAAATTTTATTTATTTGAGAAAGAGAGTGAGCAAGAGAGAGCATGAGCCCAGTGAGAGGCAGAGGGAGAAGCAGATTCCCTGCTGAGCAGGGACTTGATCCCAGGAGTCCGGAATCATGACCTGAGCCAAAGGCACATGCTTAACTGGTTGAGCCACCCATGCACCCATAATAAAATATTTTCAGTCAAGAAACCAAATATACATATATATATATATATATATATATATATACACACACATATACACACATTACATTCATACACACATATAAAAATTTAAAAAACATTATACATACATCCAAAATTTTAATCATTTATACTGTCCTCTTTCACTTTATTTTTTAAAATTTCTTTAAAAATTTTATTTATTTGACAGAGAGAGAGAGCACAAGCAGGGGGGGAGTGTCAGGCAGAGGGAGAGGGAGAAGCAGGTTCCCTGCTTAGCAGGAAGCCCAATGCAGGGCTCCATGCAGGGCTCAATCCCAGGACCCTGGGATCATGACCTGAGTCAAAGGCAGATGCTTAACTGACTGAGCCACCCAGGAGCCCCCTTCTTTCACTTTAAAAACTTTCTGGATTTGAAAATTAATTTGGTAATCTTCTTTATAATTGAAAATGTATTCTGTGTGATGCATATTTCAGTATTTTTTGTATATTTAAATAAAAAACTTAAGACCTCCTCAACAAGTCAATAAATAACAATTAGATGGTTTATTATATAGAAAAAAAAAGTACATATTCTTTAGTCTGATTTTAGAATTGTTGAGCCCAAAGTAGTTCACCATTACTTTACATTTCCATATTTTTAATGGATTGAAATGGATTTTTCCCTTATTCTCTGTCATTCTCATTAGTAGCAATATCAGTTTACTGAATTACAATGAGAATCTGTAAATTATTACAGAAACAGAATAGACTTCTGGTTCTAAAAATAGAGCAAGTTAAAGGAACTCTAAACTCTCCTTATTACAAATTTCACACTATGCTGGGTTTGGGGAGAAATATTACAAAGAGTATACTTGTTCTTAAACTAAACAAAGATAAATTTAGAGATGAAATAATGAGAGGGAAAGTAAGTATGCAGGGAAGTAGGTATGCAGAGCCAAATCAGTGGTTCTGGGGAGTAAGACCAGAGATGAAGTAAGAAAAAATGGTGGCTAAATCTGCTATTAAAAAAAAAAAAGCCCACATCCTTACTTAACCACATGCAGGTGTAGATTCCAAATTTAAACTACACTGTAGGAATATCCAAGTAAAGAAATAATTTTCTCCCAGTCTTTAGATTCTGATTGAGCATTCAGCATATGTACACTGAAATCAACTTTGGAGTGAAGAAAAAAAATCCATACCCACAAATGGACAAATATTTCAATATGATCAATATAACTCTATGCTGTGTATGCAGCCTAGGTGCCATGAGATAAAAGAAGTCTGATTATAAATAGAAATTTGAAGTGACTGAGAGAAAGGGTTCAAGAGTAAAAAAAGAAAATAGTATATTGGATAAATGAGTTATAAAAGATTACCCCATGCAATGAGGATACCCATTGCCAGATCTTAGTTTCTAATACCATTTTCCAGTAAAGGGAACTAGGATACCTTGGAGAAATAACTGCTTCTAAGGTTGGGAAAGAAAATTCACAAGATGACTCTGAAGCATTTTATACTGCCAGAAAAAAAAAAAAAGTGCAAAACAAACAAAACAAAACAAATAATACCACACACATACACACACACAAAGCAAAGGGGGTGTGTCAAAAAGACAAGAGTCAACTGAAAGAGTTCTCAACGTCAAAAGATAGAAAATTTTGAGCAAATAATAATAATAGTAATAATAAATAGTAATTTCATTATAATCCAGATGATAAAATTAATACCCAGGAATCCATACTGATAAAAATAAATGGTTAAATAAATAAGAATAAACATAATTCTCATCTCAAAGATCTCTATGTAATTTATGAATCTGCCCTGGAGGAGATGGACAAATCTCCCACTTAAGGATTTTGAGCTTCACACAGTGACTTCTTTCCAAGAGTACAGTATGAAGGGGGCAGGATGGATAATTTTACAATATTATAGAGAAATCTGACAAATAATAACTAAGCCAGGTAATCAAGGTCAACATCAAAGATGGTAAGTCAGGTTGATAGTATGTATCCAGGATATGATGTGATGAGAATTGCATTTTACTTCTGTGGTTTTCTTTTCAAAAACACATAAACTCAGTATAATCATGAAAAAAAAAATCAGACAAACCCATATTAGGGGATATTGTACAAAAATACCTGACCAGTATTCCTCAAAACTGTCAAGGTTATCAAAACAAGGAAAGTCTAAGAAAAACAAGGAAGACAAAGACTTAAAACTAATGTGTTTCACTTAATGGGATCATAGAACAACAACAACAAAAGATAGAAAGATAGACAGGAAGACAGAAAGAAAAAAAAGAACATTAGGTAAAAATCTTAGAAAATATGGATTAAAAATAGAGTTGGATTAATAATAATGTGTTAATATTGGTTTTATTTATATTCTAATTTATCACAAATATACTATACTCATGTAAGATACTGAGTAGAGACTACTGGGTGTGAGATAAATGAAAACTGTGTACTATCTTTCCAATATTTCTGTAAATCTGAAACTATTCTAAAACTTAAAAATATTAAAAAAAATTTTTAATGTTATGTAGAAACACATATTTTTGTACTATTTCATATATTAATTTATTTCCCCCACAACTACATGTACATGTATATATTTTTATATGCTCTCTTTAAATGTATACATGGTTATATATATGTTTACACACATATGTAAAATCAAAAATGGAGTAATAGGATATGCATACTGCTAGGTAACAGAGATTTTATTTTTGAAATAGGCACCATTCTTTCTTATATCGCAAATCATCCTTCAGAGAGATTTTTTCTTTCATTTAGAATACTGTATTTCTTTATACCCAGATACAACTTTCTAATACTTAAAATCATAATTAGTTTTGCAATTGTTTATATGTCACAGTTTAATAGGCAGCTTTTCTCTTTATAATGAAAGTAAAATCCTGGTGCATATTACAATATTAAAATTAATTAAATCTTAAATTGAATGAAACATTGTTCCTTAATAAGAATCTATTGATACTAAACTCTAAGGTTTGTTTCGTTTCATTTTTGTCTGATAATATTTTTTTTTTAATTTTCTTAATTCTTTTTTTTTTTTTTTTTAAAGATTTTATTTATTTATTTGAGAGAGAGAGAATGAGAAAGAGAGCACATGAGAGGGGGGAGGGTCTGAGGGAGAAGCAGACTTCCTGCCGAGCAGGGAGCCCGATGCGGGACTCGATCCCGGGACTCCAGGATCATGACCTGAGCCGAAGGCAGTCGCTTAACCAACTGAGCCACCCAGGCGCCCTAATTTTCTTAATTCTTAATGGATTCCTTGAGTAATTGCATAATTTTAGTTTTGGAATAACTTTTCTCATTGTTCAATATCCTGCTCTCGTAGTTGCACTTAGTATTCAGTTGTCAGACTAGCTGCTATTCCTTTTAAAAGAAAATTGTACAAACTGAGGGTTAATGGAGGGTGGGGAATGGGCTAGATGGGTGATGGGCACTATGGACGGCACTTGTTATGATGAACACTTGGTGTTATATGTAAGTGATGAATCACTAAATTCTATTCCTGAAACCAATATTACACTGTATGTTAACTAACTAGAATTAAATAAAATTTTGGAAGAAAAAAACAAAAAACAAAAAATAAAAGCAAATGGTACTTACTTCCTTGTCTTTGGTGTTTGTTTCATGATACTGTGTCTGGCTATACATTTATCCTAATTGTGGTTAGTAATGCTACTTCAATCTGAAGATTCACATCTTCCACCAATTTTGAAAAATTTCTAGGCATTATTTGAATACCCCTGCCATCTTGTCTCTTCTAGAATTCCTATTAGATTGATTTTAAACCTTTTCCTTTTACCCTTTATAACATTTGACTTTTCTTTCATATTTTCTTTCCATTTGCCTGCACTCATTACCAAAATTCTTCAGTTTTCTCACCCTTTCACTAATTCTCTCCTTAGGATCTTTTGAAACCACTGAATGTCCATTTTTATTTTTTAACGATTTTATTTATTTATTTGAGAGACAGAGCACGAGTGGGGTGAGGGGCAGAGAGAGAAGCAGACTCCCCACCGAGCAGGAAGCCCAATGTGGGGCTCAATCCCAAGACTCCAGGATCATGTCCTGAGCCAAAGGCAGATACTCAACCGACTGAGCCACCCAGGGGCCCCGAAACCACTGAATATTTAAATTCCCAGAGTTTTCACTTCTTCATTCTTCTACAAATCTGCATGAACTTTTGTCATAGTATCTTTTTTTGTCTTCAACTTTTTAATGCATTCTCCCATTTCTCCAAACATTTGAAATATAGAGGTGTCAGGGCGCCTGGGTGGCTCAGTTAAGCATCTGCCATCAGCTCAGGTCATGATTTTAGGGTCCTGGGATTGAGACCCTGTCTGGCTCCTTGCTCAGTAGGAAGCCTGCTTCTCCCCCTCCCTCAGCTGCTCCCCTGCTTACACTCTCTCCCTTCTCAAATAAATAAAATCTTAAAAAAAAAAAAAAAAAAAAGAACTATAGAGGTCTCATACTATCTAAACCTAATCTGCTCTTGAAAATACCTTGGATGGTGAATTTCCAGAGAATGGAGGACTTTCCTTATTTTTAAATTTTTTAATATGCTATATTTCAGGGACAGTTAGCATCTGCCTTAGGCTCAGGTCATGATCTTGGGGTCCTAGGATTAAGCCCTGTGTCCGGCACTCTGCTCAGCGGGGAGTCTGTTTCTCCCCCTCCCTCTGACTCTCTCCCCTGCTCATGCTCCCTCTCAAATGAATAAATAAAAAATCTTTAAAAAATATATTTCAAACATACTCACGAATAATGGTATATATTCATTACATATTTATTTCTTGATGTTATCATTTAACACATTCCTCTCTTTCCTGTCCTTCATACTCCATTGATCTCAGTTTTCTTGCCCTGATCAGTATAGATAAGTCTTCCTGAAGTGTTTCTTTAAGGTGAGATTTTGAATTTCTAAAAGGAAGTATATTTTTTTTAGATATTTCTGGATCTTCAAGTAATTAGAATCACATACTTTTTATGCCCTGAATTATTAGTAACTGTGCTTTATTAGTCATCCACAGTTAGAGAAAATACAAATTTCCTTTCAGTTTTACTAATTGTTCTCAGATCTATACACCATCTCCTCCATTTTTTTCCTTGCCTTTGGGACCTGAATATTTGTTAGTGATTTCTGGGTTCTACTTCCTATTGCCCTTATCATTTCTTCCCTCCCCCCTTTTTCATCCTCCCACAGGTCCATAAAGTGGTGATTCACAACTGTTCAGTAGTTGTTGGTGGCTTGGCAACAACCACACATATTTTGAGGTTCTTAGACATACCTTACTAATTATTTTGTTGGTGATGTGATCCATGTGTGCTTTTGTTATCTTTCCTCATTGCTTTCTACATTATTTATAAGATATGATGAGAGACACCTTTGTGGCCCAGTTAAGTGTTCGATTCTTGATTTTAACTCAGGTCACCATCTCCGGGTTGTGAGATGAGCCCTGTATCAGGCTCTGTGGTGGGCATGGAGTCTGCTTAAGATTCTCCCTCTCCTTCTACCCCTCCCCCATCTCTTCCTCTCAAAAAAAAAAAAAAGAAAGAAAGAAAAGGAAAAAAAAAGACATGATGAAACCCTGGATCCATACTACTGCCCAAATCCTACTAAATCTGAGCTTATCTGTTATTCAAAAGGCATAGTTTCAAACATATACAAAAGGGGCTAGTATTGTCAAAGAACTCCCAAATATCCATTACCCAGATTCACCTACTGGTGATCCTATGCCACAGTTGTTTTGTTATTCTATTATCTATCTATCTATCTATCCTCTATCTATTCCTGAGCCATTTGAGAGTATGTCATATATATCATATCGTATATGCTACATTATTCAACAGTTTTGAAGAAAATTTCAAAAACAATAGAAGAATGCTTTTATTTTTTTCAATGAAATGCTGCATCATCAACTTTCCTAATAGCATAGGGGCTGCTATTTCCATAAATGATGATTCTAAGTTGAAAAGTGACTCAGCAGATCAGACTATGAATGGAAATCATTCTAATATCTTACATTTACTGTGCTTATGCTTTTGATTAATGTATGCACAAAAAGATCTATAAATCAAGGTTCATCAAAAGACCTCTTTCATTAAATATAAAATTCTCTGTGAAATGTTAAAATTTAATTAGCAGCAGTTTTTTTATACTAGTTTACAAAAATTGCTATCTTAGATTTGATAAAATACAGATATTTGTAGTATTGTCTGAGACATGAGGCTCTCTTTGAGAACTTCCCCTGTCGCTGATGGCGGCATGTAAGGTTGACCGGCCAGCTCCTGCTCTCTCCAGTTCCCTACAGCTACAGAAAATTGCTTCAAGTTGTTTTTGCTTGTGGTTGTTTCTTCTTAGTTCCCTGCTTGGCTTGTGCCTATCTCATCTGATCACATAAATGCTACTTGGATAATATAGTGTTCATCAGGGATTTTATCATGCAATGCCCCAAAGCCAATAAGCAGGCTACTGCCTTGGCACTCATCACTCTATATTTTCACTTCATTTTTACTTCACATTACAAACACTGAAAAAACTATTAAAGTTTTTAGTATTCTTATAACTTTAGACTTTCTGCCCAGGGGAAATTTCATTCATTCTCCTTACTTCTGCTACTACCTCTATGATAACATGCATTAAAATTGGTATCTCGGAGATTTTCCACATTTTTAACTTTCAGGAACTCTCTTTAACCTGCTAAGCTGAACGTACCTAAAGTTTATATTGTTAGGAAACTTTCAAATGATGAGAAAAGATAGTGGAGTTAGATTCAAACACACTGTTTTTATTTATCTGCCCTTATTGTACTTTGCATCCAAAATTTTATTTAACTGAACTTGAATTTTCTTACAAGAAAAGGGAAATATTGACGCTTAATTTGCTTAGTCTGCTAAATCCATTACAGTTTAAATGAGATAGCATATGTGAAAGTGCATTTGACCTGCAAAGCTGAAACACCTGCAATTAACGGTGTTAATACCTCCTCTCACCAAGGTTGAAAGCTGATTTTGCCTCCCCTTACTTCTCCTCTTTGTCTCTCTATGGAATAAACAGTATCTCTAAAACATTTCTTTAAGCTGACCCATCCATTTCTTCTGGCATTGCTCTAGTATAAGCATGTATCTCTTGCCAACATTGCATTAGTATTTTTCTAACTGTGCTTCTTTGTTAAATATCACAATCCTTCTAATTTATTTTTGATGTACCCACAAATTACTTATGTCTGTATTTAATTTTTCATTCATAAATGGCAATGACTCATTTCAGATTATTTTAAACTGCCTAGTCTTCAATTCTCAAGAAACACTCCAAACACTCCACTTCATTCAGCTTGTAATATCTACACATTTCAAACACCTCAATGCTTTTGTTTCTTATTTGCTCTGTCTGAAATACATTTTTTATTTTGAAGTTTGATGCATTTGTTAAATCATATAACATGCTACTTTCTATATAAAGCATTGCCTTACACAATCAAAATTAACCCATAATTTGTCTTCCTTATATTTGAAAATAATTTGTACATCTTCTATAATACATATCACATTTGTTTTTGTGTTCCTATTTATTGCTGATATTCAACAAACTGTGAAATACTTGAGGGCTTGCAATTTTATCTTGCAATTTTCCTCCACAGTCCATATCAGTAAACGTTTTACGAAAAAACGTTGTGTATGATATAATATACCTATATCTTACCTACCGTATCTATTAGATATGCATCACTGTTTTTCAATCTAAGACATAAATTCTTTTAAAGCATATGTTGTGTTTCTTTCAGAATATATCCCTTGGACTAAAACCAAACATTTTACATATTTAAGCTTATTTAAGTGCTGTTTTTGTATGGTCCATGAGCTGAGGATGGTTTTCACATTTTTAAATAATTTTAAAAATCAAAAGAAGAATATTTCATGACACTAGAAAATTATATGAAATTAAAATATCTGTATCCATAAGTAAAGTTGCATTGGAACATAGCCATACCCATTCATTTATGTATTGTCTATGGCTGTTTTCACGCCACAATGCAGAGCTGAATAGTTGCCAAAGAGACTGCCTGGCAGGCCTAAAATATTTACTCTCTAGACTTTAATGGAAAGTTCGCTAACCACTATCCTAGGTGATCCACATTGCTCAATCAAATTAAATATTTATACTGAACATCATAAGAGACCCGCTTGTTGATGTGCACGAAAGGGAAAATACAAATTTGGCATAAATCAATCATCCTTACTCCTCTTCTCTACGTGCATACTTGGTGCTAGCATAAAATATTTTCCCAGATCTTGTCATTTTCCTCTTTGATTAAATAGACTGATATCAGATACTGTGTTAATGGCTCCCTCTGAACCCTGGCAGGGATCTGTGGGTTTTACACACAGGACTGCAGGAAAAGCTGACAAAATAGGTACTGAGGTCCAGGATATAACAAGTTAATGAATTTATGATACTATTAGTGTTAAATGTGCTATATAACCTTATCAGAACACAGATAGTGCCTTATTTCCAAATGTTCACTATTTAACACACATAAACAATTTTTCATTAGTCTTTTTCTTTTGCAGTGATCAGAAGTAGAGGTTTATCTTTCACCTTATTAATACAATGGCAAAGGGAGAGAGTCTAATTGCAATGTACTCACTTCATATATCACAAAGTGACAAATATAAGTCATAACATCTTCTAAGTCATGTTGACTAGTTCAACTGTATCTTTTAATTCACTGTATCTTTGAATGAAATTCTATATACTATATAAACCCTAAACAATGAAAGCATAATTCATTCTGAACTTTTTCAGAGGGGAGAAAAACTATAGCAGCATTTAATTAAAAAAAAAAAGAAAAATAAAGTAGACGGACTATTACCAATTCTACTTTTTAAATCCTAACCTCTATAATTAGACAATGAGAAATAAAAATTAAAACATAATTTCTGTTTTATCCTATAAGATAACTTAAATATATTGATACAGAAAATTCTTCATTGTGCCAAAAGAAATAAGCCAGACTCAGAAAGATGAATAATGCATAATCTCACTTACACATGGAATCTAAAAAGTTGAACCCATAGAACCAGAGAATTAAAACTATACTTGCAAAGTTGGGAGGTGTGGGAAATGAGGAGATGTTAATCAAAGGATACAAATTTCAGTAATAACATGAATAAAGTCTGGGAATCAAATATATACCATAGTGACTATACTTAATAATATGGCATTGTAGGCTTGAAATTTGCTTAGAGGGTAGACCTTAATTGTCATTACCATTAAAGAAATGGTAACTATGTGAGGTGATGGATGTGTTAATTAGCTTGATTGTGGCAATTATTTCACAATGTACACATATATTAAATCATCACATTGTGCACTTTAAAAAAATCACATTACAGAACAACAAATATACAATTTTTATTTGTCAAACATACCTCATTAAGCTGGAAAAAATATTTATGATTTATTACGTAAAAAGTCAAGTTTCAAGACTGTAAATACAATTTCTTTTTAAAGAAAAATAAAACAAGACAATTATATATATGTGCATGAATATTTTGTGACATATTTTTGAATTATGACAGAAATCTTATAGATAAGCTAGATAGATGATAGATACTTATACACACACAATTTCAATCTAGCAGAAGTTTTGACAAAATGGGGTCACATATATATATATACACACACATATATATGTATAATATAGGAACATTCATAGGCTGTAAAGTAGATTCTGTGGCTATAATTTTTCATGGAACTGACTTTAATATCTGGAAGTATACAAAGAAATTTTTGGCATTACAACCTTGAAATTGGGAAGGACTTTATATAGACCACCACTCACTAAAATTGCAATGCCTATAACATCTCAGCATAATTAAAACTTAGTAATGATTTGTGGACTGGGTCAACTTGGAGTACAAAGTCAGTGGACTAGTCTTGGAAGTGTTGGATGATCATGCATAAAGGATCTTAAAGAGGACACAGCACATATCATCATCTGGGAGATTGTTACAAATGAACTTTTCAGGCCTCATGCCTAACCTCCCAAATCAGAATCTGTGAGGTTGGGTCCAGAAAACTGGTTAAACAAGCACATATTCATCAGAGGACAGAATTTTAAAGCCTACCATATGGGAGAGTAAATATATTTAAACAGGTTTCAAATTCAAGGAAGTAGGAGGGGTAGGAAACTCAAATACTGTTCAAAGAACTACAAATTTAATCCAGCAGTTAATTAAAAGAAGGTGGAAGTATTCTTACCATACTAAGTTGCCATCTTTAATAGTTTCAAATTACAATGCTTTTGTTTCTCTATATTTACTGTAAGAAAGTTTTTAAAAATCTTAATCAGCCCCCCAAATTTACTAGTAGCTCAGCCTCACTATGTTGAAGCCACTGCGTGACCTGCAACCACTTAGAGCAAATTCTCAGTAATCAGCTGTTAAAGATTTCTGGATCCTACATGAGCAGATGAAAATTCAATGTATCACACTGAAAATATGACCATAGCTGAAGGGAAATTCATGAACAAGAAGACCAATATTATACTGGCAACTGCTGCAAATGGAATTACACTTCACATGTAGCTGAACATTAAACATTCACTACTTAACAGAGAACTTAAAGGCACAATTAATCCTGGAACTAATGGACTAATGAGAGGTGGGCAACCACATCAGTTCACATGAGAATCATACTTAATTTTCAATCCCAACTTTGGCTTAAGTGGATTCAGGATATTTCTCCTTAAATGACAATCATTTAAAAGATATAATTTCCTATGCTCTCTAATACAAATATGCATTGGACTTCCCTTGCATAATTAAGTTATTCAAGCAGCATTTTTTCCCCTTTAGAAAAATCAATGAAAAAAATGATACCATATGAGATATTTCTAGTCTTTCTTGATCTGTTGTGTCCCCAAAATGCTTCAGAGGTTAGAAATGTTCAAATATGCTAGAAAGAACACAAAGAACGTTTGTAGTTTGTTGTTGTTGTTGTTGTTGTTGTTGTTGTTGTTTAGTATAATGGAGAGACCACGTAAAGGAAGAAAATCAGCATAGTTTTAGATTGGAGAATTTCAAAATTTAGTGTGCATACAAATCATGTGGAGAGCTTGTTTAAAGTTTTCTGGACCCAACCTCACAGATTCTGATTTGGGAGGTTAGGCATGAGGCCTGAAATTCTCATTTGTAACAATCTCCCAGATGATGATATTGCTGCTGGCCCATGAGAAATGCTATGAGTAGCTCTGGAGATCACTATTCTTCTACTCGTGTGCTTTGTAACTCTCAGGAAGTGGCTGAACCCCCTAGAGTCTTAAAGATTTCCTTATGTATGACAAAACAGATAGAAGCATAAACTTCACATGGTAACTGAAATGAGATAGACATTTAATAACAGTTGATTTTCTTCCTGTCTCCCCTGCCACTTCTCTTCCTATCTACCTACCTACCTATCATCTATCTATCTAATCTCTAGCTCTCCATTTTTTTTGTTTTCTTGCTTAAAGTTCTTTTTTTTAAAGATTTTTTTTAATTTATTTATTTGACAGAGAGATACAACGATAGAGGGAACACAAGCAGGGGCAGAGGGAGAGGCAGAAGCAGGCTCCCCGCTGAGCAGGGAACTTGATGTGGGGCTCGATCCTAGGACCCTGAGATCATGACCTGAGCTGAAGGCAGACGCTTAACGACTGAGCCACCCAGGGGCCCTTCTTGCTTAAAGTTCTGATCATTGTGTTAGAGAGCCTATGAGAACTTTGGTATGTTTATTATTATCAAGAACTGAGTGGAATCAAACCCCTGATACGAAACTCACAGACCTGGACTTCCACATTTGTGCGTCTATAACTAGACATATTCAAAAAATTAATCATAGGAGTGCCAGGGTGGCTCAGTCAGTTAAGCATCTGACTAGATTTCAGTTCAGGTCATGATCTCAGGGTCCTGGGATTGAGCCCTGCAATGGGGCTTCTCTCCTTCTTCCTCTCCCTCTGCCCTCTCCCCCTCTACTTTCTCACATGCAGGCACTCTCGCTCTCTCAAAATAAATAAATAAAATCTTTTAAAAAATGATAATAATTTTCATGTGTTTTTCTCAGGCTTGATGGCCAAAAATTTGCATAATATTAAAAAATGTGTTTCTACTACTTAATAAAGAGCCAGGCACATCATAAGACACTCAGTAAATGGGAAAAAGAAGAGAAGGGGAGGGATCATACGTAATTTTTTAAAAGCTCTCTCAAAATAGGAAGGGTTATGCCTACTTACACAGTTTCCAGCACAAAGTAGATGTGCATATGTATTTGTAGAAACAGATTTTTTTTAGAAAAATTATACATGTAATCCAGTAGGTACAATATAAGAAAGTCACACTAATCTCTGTACGGCTGGGGTAGGAGGGTTGCTGAATTCCCTGTTCATCTGCAGAGCTATACAGATTGAAAAACTTTGGCTCTCTTTTGATGTTCATGATGTTTCTTTCTAACTTTAGCATTCTGTGAAGATGACTAGAACCCATTCCCCTAGTATGCTAGGGATGTCCTCATCCTCAAAATAATATGAGAAGTGAAATAAATGAATGAACAAGAATAATGGTTCCACTCTGCTCTAGGTGCTGGGCCAAATGCAATTGCTAGATGTAGAAGACAAAAACACCTAACAAATAGGGCCTGGCCTGGGTAGCTTAGGGAAATCTGTGAAGTTTTGCCTTAGCCAATACCTTGCAAACAGTGCTGGGTCACTTCAAGCCTGCAATCTCAATACACAAATATATTCTCTCCCTGAGTTAGTGATCACAACAGGAAAATGAGGCACAACTTAACAATTAAATAAACAAATTTTTTTGGTCAGAAAGATTTGAATGTATACCTTCTTTGTCAATTAATATTTGCTCAGCCTTGAGTGAAATGCATAAATTTGTTTTTGATCTCATAAGCAGATTGTTAATGCATCCTCTCACCTTGTATCTAAATTTTATCATGGTTCAGTCTTGTTTTATTTATTTATGGTCAAAATCGCCATTTTCTACTTCAATATCCCCGTGTAAACATTCTAATATATTTAATTAATTTTAGAATAGATTTTTGTAAAATGTACACTAGAGCTCTGTAGCATGTATTTTTATTTTACATGAATGATATTTGCCTAAAACCCCAGTTTCTTAAAAAACAGAAATCTGCACTGTTTTTAGGTCTGTTTACATTGCCATGCACCCCACTGCTGCTTAATGTTCCATAGAGTGTACCCTCCACATTTTACTTAAGCAAGCCCTAATGATATTCTACCAAGTGTCTCTAAATGCCCATCTCCACAAACAAAACTGCAATAAACATCCTTGTACTTGTTTCCTTTTGAATCCTTGTGTGGGGGCAGGATTATTGGGTCAGAAGAGTACCTCTATAGTTAATTTGACCCTGGACTGCCACATTCACTGGATGTGCCAGCCTCCCACCCTGAATGAGGGCTCCTCTTTGCCCACTCCTCACCAAGCGGTGCTATGCAAGTTTGCACTGAATGTCAATCTGATAGGTACAGTGTGATACTTCATTATTACTTTACTTGTCTCTAATTACTAATGAGTTTGAACATCTCTTCATATGCTTGAAGGCCCTTTGGGTTTTCTCTCTTAATTATCCATCCAGTCACAGGTGACAATGCAGAAGAACATGTGGGATAGGAGATACTGTTGAGGCCATTTTTGGAAAATATTCTATTGAATTATTCACCTTTCCCCACTGATGTCCTGTTTCTCCCTTCCTTTGTCTCTCCCTCCCTCTCTCTTTTTTCTTTCTGCTCAATTATAAGCCAAAGTGTAATGCAGACACTGGTCTATTACTGGTTTTCTAGTCCTTACTATCTGGTAGGCAAATTCCCCACCCCTTTTACTAAGTTCTTCTTCTTAAAAGTTGGTATGAAATGATGATTCTTCATACTGATTCATCCCACAAAAGTATAAAATGATTTATTTTGCTTTAGATCTGCTTGTATATTTATTATCCAAAGAGGTCTCCTGTATTATTTAAAAGGCTTTATAGGTTTTGTTGCTATTACAAAAAAAAAAATCTTTATTTTTAATTCTGTTTTTTGTTATAGTAATTATTTTTATAAAAATATTTTTAACTGAAACTTTACTAAACTAATAAGTGCTAATGATTTATTGATTATATTACTTTTTCCTAGGAGATAAGCATATTAAATGCAAAATGGTAGTTTTTCTTTTTCAATTCTGACATCTCTTATTTCCTTTTCTTACAGAATTAGACAGAACTGACCATATGTTAAGTCACAGTGATGACAGCTGGCACCATTCTCTTGTTCTAATCCTAATGTTTACCCTCATGTACAATATTATTTAAGTAAATAGCAGTTACCAAGTTAAGAAAATTTCCCTCAAAGTAACATCAGCAGTATGGCTGAATAAGATATCCCTCATCATACCTCCCCAACAACAATTTGGCATCCATCCACAGATAAAAGTATCTTTATGGGAGCTGTGGGATCCAGAAACATACACCAACGGGGAGTCTTGCCCACCTGTGCATCAGGTAATAAGCATACAGAACTTGCTCCCAGCTGTGAATCCTTCAGTATCTCATTAAGCAGCTTTAGGTCCTCCCAGCCACAATCTGAGAGCCCCTGGAGAACACTGTCTTAGACAATCACCCAGAGACAAGAGCCTTTGTAGAAGTACAGGTTTTCAGGAGAAAAATTCCAGGACACCATGAGAGCAAAAAAATATGAATTTGGATGCACTGGAGAGGGTAAGAGGAATAGTTTGACTTTACCCATATCACCCTTTACCCAAGGCAGCACAGCTCAGTGCCAAATGAGACCTTAGCCTGTCCTATCTACCACAGAAGGAAGTGAGAGCATGTGAGTGAGTGTCTGACCTCCCCAGTTGTGTGGGATGTTCCAAAGAGGACTATTTCTCTCTTACCCCATACTGAGTACTATGTTGTGAGCTTCATGACTGGGAGGTTGGAAGAATCTGGGAGAGCCACAGACAGGACTCTTGGAAGCATGAAAGTGATGTGGATCCTAGTAACTGTGTTGTGGACTCCATCAAGAAACCCACTCAGGAGCCACTAGGGATGCCTCAACTGTGGATCCCCCAAATAGCATATGGACACACCCAGTGTCCCATGTGTCTCACCCACATACACACCCACTCTGTGGCCAGCCCTCTGTCATGCTCCTGACAATGATGGGTCATAACACAAGTCTTAATAAATTTAAGAAAGTTGAAATCATACCAAGTATGTTTTCTGATCATACAGTGATGTGAAACTAGAATTCAAACAGAAGAAAAACTGGGAAAATGCACAAGTAGTGAAAATCAAACAACACATTCTTGAAAAACCAATGACTCAAAGAAAAAGTCAAAAGGGAAATCAAAAAATATATTGAAACAAGTGAAAATGGTAATACAACACATAAAAAATATGGGATGCAACATGAGCAGTTCCATGAGGGGAATTAATAGTGATAAATGACTACATTAAGAAAAAAGAAAGATCTCAAACGATCTAACTTTACATCCCAAAGAACTAGGAAAAGAAGAATAAATTGAGCCCAAAGGTGGCAGAAGGAAAATAACAAAGATCAGAGCAGAAATACATGAAATAAAGAACAATAAATAATTTTTAAAATGTCAACAAAGTATAAGCTGTTTTTTAAAAGATAAACAAAATTAACAAACTTTTAGCTATACTAACAAAAAAAGAGAAACTCAAATAAATAACATCAACAATGAAAGAGGAGACATTACAACTGTTAATACAGAAACACAAATGATCATGAGACTACTGTGAACAAGTATAAGCCAATAAATTAGATAACTAGAAGAAATGGATAAATTCTAGAAACATGCAACCTAGCCAGACTGAATCATGAAAAAATAGAAAATCAAAATAGACTACTAAGGAAATTGTATCAATAATCAAAAACTTCCCAATAAATAAAAGTGCAGGAGCAGATGGTTTCCCTGATTAATTCTATCAAACATTTAAAGAAGTAACACAAATTCTTCTCAAACTTTTCCAAAATACTGAAAAGAAGGGCACACTTCCAAATTCAATTTAGGAGGTCAGCATTACCCTGATACCAAAACCAGAGAAGGACACTCTAGAAAACCACAGGTCAATATCCTGATAAATATAAGTGCAAAAATTCTCAACAAAATACTAGCAAACCTCATTCAAATGCATATTAAAAGATTAATACACCATAATCAAGTAGAAGTCATCCCTGGGATGTAAGCATGCTTCAACATGTGATATGCACATCCATAGAATGAAAGACAAAAATCATATGATCCTCTCAATAGATGCAGAAAAAGCAGTTGACAAAATTCACCATCCTTTCATGATAAAAGTTCTCAACAAATTTGGTATAGAAGCACTGTACTCCAACATAATAAAGGTCATATATGACAAGTCCATATCATAAGCATTGGCTACAAGTTCAAAGCTTTTACTCTAGGATCAAAAACAAGATAAGAGTCTCCACTCTTACCACTCCTACTCAACGTAAGTATTGGAAGACCTATGCAGAGTAACCAGACAAGAAAAAGAAAAAAAAAAGCATCCAAATTAAAAAGGAGAAAGTAAAATTGTCTTTGTTTGCAGATGTCATGTTCTTATATAAGAAAATCCTAAAAAGAATTTTTTAAAAAAAGTAAATCTTAGAGACTCCATCAAAAAACTGTTAGAACTAATCAACAAATCCAGTAAACCTGCAGGACACAAAATCAACATATAAAAATCAGTTTCATTTCTACACAGTAACAATAAACAATGTGAAAAAGAAAGAAAATAATCCCATTCACAATATCATCAACAGCAACAAAATAGAAATAAATTTAACTAAGTAGGTGAAAGATCTGTATACTTAAAACTGGATAACTTTGATGAAAGAAATTGAAGAGGAAACAAATAAATGGAAAGATATCCAGTGTGCATAGACCAAAAAACAATTAATATTATGAGGATGTCTGTACTACCCAAAGCCATCTACAGATTCAGTGTAATCTCTATTAAAATTCCAATGGCATTTTTCTCTGACATAGAAAAAAAAAATCCTATGATTCATATGGAACCACCAAAAACACCAAATTGTCAAAGCAATTCTGAAGAACAGCTGGAGTCATCATACTTCATCATTTTAAACTATACTATAAAGCTATAACAAAAACAGTATGGTACTGGCATAAAAACAGACACATAGACCAATGGAACAGAATCAAGAGACCAGAAATAAACCCTCATATATACAGTCAACTAGTCATTCACAAGAAACCCAAGGAGAAAGGATGATCTCTTAAATAAATAACACTTGGAGAAAACAGACCGTCACATGCAAAAGAATGAAATTGGGCCTCTATCTTACACCACTCACAAAAAGTAACTCAAAATAGATTAAAGATAAACATAAGAACAAACTCCTAGAATGTTAAAAAAAAAAAAAATACTCCTTTACATCGATCTTGGCAATGATTCCTTGGGTATGACACCACAACATAAGCAACAAAAGCAAAAATTAAGATGCCTCAAACTAAGATGCTTCTGCACTTCAAAAGGCACAATCAACAAAGTGAAAATGCAACCTACAGAATGGGGGAAGATATTTGCAAACCGTATATTTGATAAGAGGCTAATATTCAAAAGCTGTTAAGAACTCACACAACTCAATAGCAAACAAACAAAAAACACAATGCAATTAAAAAATGGGCAGAGGAACCGACATTTCTTTTTCCAAAGAATACAAATGGGCAACAGGTACCTGAAAAGATGTTCAACATCAGTAACCTTCAAGGAAACGCACATCAAAGCCACAATGAGATATCACTTCACACCTGTTCGAATGGTTACCAAAAAGAAAGAGGTAACAAGTGTTGGCAAGGATGTGTAGAAAAGGCAACCCTTGTGCATTATTTACCAATAATATTAATTGGTGCAGCCACTATGGAAAACAGTATGGAAGTTCCTCAATATTAAAAATAGAACTACCATATGACCCAGAAATCCAACTTCTGGATATATATCCAAAGGAAATGAAATCAGTATCTTGAAAAGCTATCTGCACCCCCATGTTCCATTCAAATAGCCAAGATACAGTAACAACCTAAGTGTCTATGAAAGAATGGGTAAATAAAATGTAGTATATCTATACAATGGAATATTATAAAGCCGTGAGAAATAAGAAAATCCTGGTATTTGTGACATCTTGGATGGACCTTGTGGGCACTATGCTAAGTGAAATAAGACAGAGGAAAACAAAGAGTATGATCTCACTTATATTTGGAATCTAAAAAAGCCAAAATCATAGAAACAGACAGCAGAATGATGGTTTCCAGGAGTAGTAGGGTGGAGAAAATGGGGAGATACTGTTCAAAGGGTACAAACTTGCAGTAATAGGATAAATAAGTTCTGGGGATCTAATGTACAGTATGGTGATTATAGTTCACAATATTGTATTATATACTAGAAAATGGCTAAGAGAGTAAATCTGAAACGGTAATTATATGAGGTAATGGAGGTGTTAACTAACCCTACTATAGTAATTATTTTGTAATATATGTATACCAAATTATAATACTGTGTACTGTACACCTTAAACTTATACAGTATTATATGTCAACTATATCTCAGTAAGCTAAGAAAAGAAAGTTTCCCTCTATTTCTATTCTGCCATGATTTACTTTTTAGCCTTATCTAATTATTAAATGTTATAAAAAATTTCCTACAATCATGAGGGATACCATCTAATATATTGGGGCTACTATATTAAAAATGCTGAAAAATGTGGGGTTCAGTTAATTAATATTATATTTTTTGCATTATGCATAAAACTTTGATTTGACACATTTGCAATGTTTCAAGATCTCAATAACATGAACTTATGTATTAAAGATTAACTGATTCTACTGTTCATTTTAATTTTGGTATAGAAATTCCATATTTGAGATCTTTCTTATTTCCTTTTTAATGGACATCACCAGAGATTTAAACTAGTTTTAATTTTTTATACACATGTATCTGTATACAGTTATAAAGACTACTATTTATAAGCAAGTGCCAACCGACTTACATTAATACTTTATTTTTTTTGTTCAGATTTTTCTAATTGAATAAAAAAGGACAAATTTTAAAATTCATCTTTTTCTGAGTCACAACTCTGACCTTGAACTCTCTAGACACAATAAATACCATGAATGTGCAATCAATCATTTCAGTCCATACTGCTTTATAATTATTTTGAAACAGTTTCATTTACACTTCCACACCCTTTTTGTTGGTTAGTTTGATATTTATAATTCAGTGTTCAATAATTTTGTTGGTCACCCTAAATATACAGTTTTAATATCCTTACATAAACTTAAAGAGCGTTCTTCTGTTTCTCCTACCTAAGCCAGCTTCATGGGTGTGCATATCTGTGCCGTTGCACAGAGCCCCATGCTCAGAAGGGCTTTGTGCATGATTTATAATGTTGTGCTTTCACTTTCTTTAACTCAGTAATTTCACCTTACAACTTGTGTTTACAAGTGAAGTCCTATGGGACAATGTAGCATTTTTGTGAGCAGAGAAAGATTATCAGATGGGCCCAATCTAATCACAGGAGTCTTTTAAAAGCAGATTATTTTCTCTGGTAAGGGGGAAAGAGAAAGCGAGAGAGATTCGAAGCATGAGAAGGATTCTATGGGTTGTTGCCTCCTTTGAAAATGGAGGAAGCACAGGAGAAGGAATGTGAGCAGTTATTAAGAGCAGAGAGTAGTCCCAGGTGACAGTCATCAAGGAAACTTGAAACTCAAGCTTGTGGAGTTAAAGATCTGAATTCTTACAACATCCAAATGACCCTGGGAGCTAATTATTCCCCAGAGGATCCAGATAACAGCACAGCTCAGCCAAGACCTTGGCTTTAGGCTTTGTGAGACTAGGAGCAGAGAACCCAGTAAAGCCTGCCGGGATTTCTGACCTATAGAACTGTGAAATAATAAACGGGTGTTGTGGTAAATTTGTGGTAATAAAAAACTAATATATAAACATCAATTAAAATAATAAGATAATATCTAACACATCTTATATATCTTAAGTTAAATCTGTTACATGGAAAATTATTTACTTTAAACGACCATGCAGGTGTACTTTTTTTTTAAAGATTTTATTTATTTGACAGAGAGAGACACAGCGAGAGAGGGAACACAAGCAGGGGGAGTGGGAGAAGGAGAAGCAGGCTTCCAGTGGAGCAGGGAGCCCGATGCGGGGCTCGATCCCAGGACCCTGGGATCGAGTCCCACATCAGGCTCCTGACTCAGCGGGGAGTCTGCTTCTTCCTCTCCCTCTGCCTCTCCCACTGCTCATGCTCTCTCTCTCTCTCTCTGTATCTCTGTGTCTCAAATGAATAAATAAAATCTTTAAAAAAAAAAAAAAAAAAAGAACTCCATCTTTTTTATTTCTATTAACATTTTTCATTGCTTGCCCTAATTTTAGAAGGAGATTACAGTTTGCCTATCATTGGGAACTGAAAGAGATTAAAACTTTGAGGGGCGCCTGGGTGGCTCAGTCAGTTAAGCACCTGCCTTCAGGTCAGGTCATGATCCCCAGGTCCTGGGATAGAGCCCGACATCAAGCCCCCTGCTCAGCGGGGAGCCTGCTTCTCCCTCTCCCTCTGCTGCTCCCTCTGCTTGTACTCTCTCTCTCTCTGTCAAATAAACAAATAAAATCTTTTAAAAATAAAAATAAAAAAATAAAACTTTGACAGTTAATTTTCAGACATTTTAGCCAGAAATACATGCATACCTCCATATATCCTATTTTTATTTATAATTAAATTATGTATTTTACTAATTTTTAAGGGTAAATAGGAATCTACATCAGATGCAAGGTTTCCCTTTTATCTTGATTGTTTAAGCCTGAAGTTAGCAGAGGAAATCCAAATATCTAGAACCAATTTGGATATATTTTGTTTTAGCTAGGCTGCTGTACATGCTATAGGATATGCCTGAGTGAGTGTCAAAGTCTGTCTTTTCATTGGTTGGCAACGTAAATTCACTTATGGATTTTCAGTTTGACCCTCACCTCCACCAGCACTGATTATAGCACACCTGGTTCTCTCCTCCATTCCATGCACTAACAATGTTGAGAATATTAGTGTCATCCTAAAGGTCTATTTCTCTGTAGGAATTGTGACATCTACAGGTTAGCTAGTTGCTCTTCCCATACTCAGATGACCTCCTTTTTAGAAAAAAAAAAAAAAAAAAGAATTGGTGATGTTAACATCTCTTCTTTCCTATACTTGTGACCTTAGCCTGTTGGGGCATGGACTGTGCATTGTAGCTTCTTGTTCTGAAATAGTTCTGTCAATAGTTCAATATTCTGACACAGCTGAGTTTCAGTAAATGTCTCTTCAAGATCAAGAGACACAGAGTGTTTTCCAAGGACCCCATGACTTCCAAAAACATGTATCTATATCTGTATACCTATATCTGTATGTACCTGTCTTTTTATTAAGAAGATAAAAATAAAAAACAATCATGACTTTGTGTGTTAAAACTTTTTTTCTGAATTAAAATATAGATTGAAATTAAATTTGCCTGAAGCCTGCATCTTATTGATATTTCAAAATGTCATTTAATATTGGTAGAGAGTAGCAAAGATTTCTTTCAGCAAAAAAGTTACTTTGAATAAAACTGGCTTTCTAAACATCAACCCAAATATTAATATCAGATTATTTGGGGGAAAGAGGAAAAGTGGGAGGGATCTATAAATATTTTGAACATCTATCCTGAGTTTTCTTAGAAAGTCTATATTTTTTACCACATTGTCCCCATAAATGCCTGAGTTACCAAAATTCCAACATGGCTCTTTCCCCAAAATATATCTCCAAAATGATTTATTGCCTTTTGGTTCAAATCAAAATTGTTTCTAATGTTTTACATCCTAATTTCAGAATCAAACAATACTGTTGCCTTGTTTAGAACTTATGCAAGACTATAAGCCATGGAGATTTGTTTTTGGCAATGAATTTTTCCTCCCTTTTTCCTGAGTATAAGGTAAGAGAAAATATGTAAATTTTTTGGGTGAATATCAAGGTTGGAGGGATTTCAGATACCATGACATCTTGGGAATTAGTTGACAAAACTTTAAAATAAAAACACAAATCAATGTTATAAAAATTGATTTTACATAATTTATGAATTTAATTTCTTCTCTGACTTAAATATTAAGCAACAAAAAAGGTAGTCACTTATTGATGATAAAGTAGCAAGTGCAAATATCAAAATATATAAAACTTAAATTTTTGAAAGTAATTCATTTATACCTTATGCATTTGTATCATCACTTTTCATTATTATGGACCCTGTTTCATCTTCAGAACACTCATCTTTTTGTATTAGAGGATAAAAAATAAATAAGAACTAATGCTGCCTTTAAGAGGCTTAACTTTAGTTGGTGACATATGGAAATTAAAATGGAATGACTAATAATATGAGAAAGCTCCAGAGAAATATCAAAGGAGTGATTCTGTGAAGACTTCTTGGAGAAAATATGAGAGTGATAATCTCTCTAGAAGAGACTGTAGTTCCTGAGGACTACAGGTAAGTTATTGGCAAGCTACTTTTTGCAAGACGAAAAGAATTGAGAATTAAGATTAATGTGGATGACTGTGTTCCTGCAAAGAGTCTGCATATAGGAACATGGCCAAATGAGATTGCCCTGCTATGATTAAGAAAAAGTAATTTGAATTTTTTTTAAAAAAGAGATTATCATGAAGGCTTCATAACAGGGAGAAGTGGGAAGTTTACCTGGAAAGGCAGCTTAGGACCTGAGTGTAGAGAGCCTTGAGATGGAAGGTAATTTTGAATTCCATCATATGAGTAATGAAGAAACAATGGCAATCTTTATGGAGCTCACTGACAGGATGAAAGTATTTTATGATAGCATGAAAAACAGAATATATATTTTATATATATATATATATATATATATATATATATAAACAGAATATATATATATTTTGTGATATATATATATATCACAAAAATTACCTAGAATATGAACTACATGGAAGCAAATTTTTTGGTTTCTTGGTCTACTACATCCCTCAGAAGAGTACTTGGCATATAGTATAGTAGTTGCTTATGAACCCTTTGAGGGCACAAATAGGGTTTTTTGTTCATGGGCATGTGATTCAACAGTCCTGATCCAGCAAGGCAAATGATTCATCACTAAATGTAAACTCATTATTGTTCTAAGTGTTGGAATGTGAAACAAACTTCTGGGGTGTACCATGAAGAGCTCCAGGGACTCATTGCCAGCAAAACAAATGAAACTGTTACAAGCTCTAAAAACATCAGTCTCTAGAAATCATTATTAGAGCATACAGCAAATAAATATGTATTCAAGAAAGCCCACCAAAACTCAGTAGTAATAGCTAGCATCTGTGACATCTGAGTTACAACCCACTTATTCTCTCCCATCCCCCCAGCTCAGGTTGACAAAAGTTCAAATCTGGGTGGGTATGATGAGAAATATAGCTCCCCTCAGCTTCCAACAAAGGGTTGCCATATGTCACCATGAGGGGCATACCAATGTGAGCATATGAAAGTATCACACAGAGGGTAGAGAAAGAAAGGGACAGAAAAAAATTCAAAGAATTAATGGCTAAAAAGTTCCCTAATTTGATGGCAAACAAAATGTTAATCTACAAATCCAAGCTCAGTGAAATCCAACTAAGACAAAGGGAAAAGGGTCCACATCCAGACACATCATAATAAAAAGGTTAAAAGGCAAAGAGAATATCTTAAAATAAACAGTGATAATAACTTTTACATACAAAGAAACCAAAATAGATCAATAGTTGACTTCTCATCAGAAACAATGGAGGCCATAGACAAAATGATCTTTCCAATATAAAGGCAAAAAAATTTTTTTTCCAGATAAAGAAAAACTGAGAGAATCTGATGTTAGCAGAGTCACCTTATAAGATTGAGGCTGAAAGCAAGTAAACCTACATGAAAACACAAAGAGCACCAGTAAATATAATTATAAAAGCATACATAGCAGAAAAAATTCACAAACCATATATTTGATAAGGAACTATATTTTGCAATCTCATGTATCTAGAACATATAAAGAAGTATTACAACTCAATAGTACACGTACAACACAATTAAATAATGGGAGAATTATCTGAACACACAGTTCTCCAAAGAAGAGATGCAAATGGCCAATAAGAACTTGAAAGGATGCTCAATATCATTAGTCATCAAGATTATGTATATCAAAACATATAACAGAGATACTACTCTACACCCACTAGAATGGCTATAATAAAAATAGACAAAATAATAATTATTAGAAGAGATATAAAGAAATCAGAACCCCCATATGCTGCTGGTGAAAATGATGTACTCACTTTGAAAAACATTCTGGGAGTTCTTTAAACAGTTAAACATAGAGTTACCATATAACCCAGCAATTTCATCTGTAGGTACATGCCCAGGAGAAATGAAAACATTTATCCATACAAAATCTTGTACATGAATGTTCACAGCAGCATAATTTAAAATAAGAAACAATCCAAATGTCCACCAACTGCTGAATGGATAAATAAAATATAATATATCCATGCAATGGAATATTATTTGACAATAAAGAAAATGTAATATAACACAGAATCACTGGCAAACAGTTCACAAAGCTAAGTAAAAGAAGCTGGTTGCAAAGGACCACATATTGTATAGTTTCATTTATATGAAATATCCAGACTAGGCAATCTAAAGAAACAACAAAACTGAATAGTGGCTGCCTATGTTTTAGAGGGAGGATCTGAGGGGTGACAGTTATGGGATGTGAGGTTTCTTTTTGTCATAATGAAAATGTTTTAAAATTTATTATGGTTGAGGATGTACAACTTTGCAAAAAGCCACTGAAGTGTAAGCTGAAATGTGTGAATTGCATGGCATATGAATTACTTTCAATAAAGCTGTTAACAAATTTTAAAAAGAGAGAGTGAATCCAGATTTATTCACTTAAATTTGTTATGATGAGAGATTCAACACTGGAGACAATGTGGGGTCACTTAATCAAAGCTGGAAGAGGATCAATGGAAACCATCTTATTCTCACATAAGTTCTTTCTAGGACTCTGCCTCCTCTTGTGCATTGAAAAAGCCAAGTAATCAAAATGGATGGGAAGCTAAAAATATACCGAATAACAAAACATGAAATAAAACTAAAATACAAACATTAAGAGATAAAAAGACAGAGTAAAACTAAAGTAATAATATGAATTAAAAGTGAAATTGTAAAAATTATAAAAAACCAGGATAAAATAAACATAACTAAGAATATCACTTAGATGAGATAAAACAGGTAAAATAACATTAAAACAGATGCTACAGAGGTACATTTGAAGAGTCTGAATAAAAGAAGTAAAAGATAAACATGATAAAATCAGTTAAGCCACCTTACAGATAATAATATGAGTAAAAGCCAACAGAAAAAAAAGGAAAAACTTGGGTATTTAAAAAATACATGCTAAATATGGCTCTTATACAAATTCCAGGACATAATAGATAGTAATAGACACAGACACTCTAACTAGTCAATAATAAAGATACAGAGCAGATGGTTTCCCTAAACATCAAGTCCCTGGGCATATAGTCTCAAGACTGATAGAGAAATCACCAATTTCTTCCCTTCTTACCATTTGTTTAGTGGCTATATTTTATACTCTGTAGAATAAGAGAGGAAAGCCAAAATTAAACACATGTCATACTTATTCCCACACTGACAACACTCTAAACTTCCCATTAGAAACTAGCAAGCATGTATTTCCAGACACATTTTGACAAATGGAACAACTAAAAATTGATCTCAGACATCAGGGCATCAGTGCTCTGATTCTGCTTGTCTTATTGTGCCTTGTGAAATTGCTGGGTTATATGGTAACTTCAAAGGGTCCTGTTTCCTCATCTCTAACCTACAAGGATTAGACTAGATTACAAGATTTATACTTTTTTTCTAGACACAGTCCTTTATTCAAATGAAGTTTTGGTGGAAACTTATTATCAACATAGATAAGAGAACTATCAGTGGAAACATTATTTAAGCATTAAGATAATTTTCACCCATCAGATGGACAACGGTATGTGTGAGGAGAAAGGTTTCCGTGTGCATTAACAATGGCAATATATGTTGATATAATCATTCTAGAGGGTAAGTTATCAATATGTATCAAAGATTTTATTATTTTTTTAAAGACCTTATTTTTAAGTAATCTTTACACCCAAAGTGGGGCTCGAACTCACAACCCTTAGATCAAAAGCAACATGCTCTACACCAACTGAGGCAGCCAGGCACCCTTGTATCAAAGATTTTAAACAGCCCATACTGTTTAACCCATAAAATAAACTCAGGGGATTTTCATTAAAGAAATATTTAGATTAGTTCACAAAAATATTCATTGGAGCATTGCTTTTAAAAACAAATTCATGGAAAAAGGACATATGTCAAAAAAAAAGAATGATTAACTCCAGCTTAGTAGGAAATCATAAAAATGATTATGTAGATATTGCTCCTAAGTTATCAATATAAAAGAACAGTTACCTTATTTTCTAAAACTAAAAACTACCATGGAGAACACTTTGTATGGTGTTGGCTAATATAATTTTAAAATAGAATGACAAGAAAATTAACTAAAATATAAAACTAGATAATTTAAATTATTCAAAGGGTAAAAAATATTGCAAAGAACCGTGGACATAGTATAATTTATGAAACAGCAAAGAGACATAAAAATTAAAACAGAAAGAAAAAGATAAAACCTCACAACACATGATCACTTTTAAAAGTTCTTAGTAGGGGTGCCTAGGTGGCTCAGTCGGTTAAGCATCTGCCTTTGGCTCAGGTCATGATCCTAGAGTCCTGGGATGGAGTCCCACATCGGGCTCCTTGCTCAGCGAGGAGTCTGCTTCTCCCTCTCCCTCTGCCTCCCCTGCCCCCTGGGCTTGTGCTCTCTCTCCCTCTCCCTCACTCTCTCTCTCTCTCTCCCTCACTCTCTCTCTCTCAAATAAATAAAATATTTTTAAAAAATAAAATAATAAAAGTTCTCGTAAATTGTGATGAGCACTGGGTATTATATGTAAGTGATGAATCACTAAGTTCTACTCCTGCAACTAATATTACACTATATGTCAACTAACGGGAATTTAAATAAAAACTTGAAACAAAAAATGCTATATTTTCATAAATAAATAGATGGATAGATAAATAAAAGTTCTTAGTAAAGATAAGACATGATAAATATTGTATTTTGACTCAAAAACAAAACCCAAATCTTTACTGTTTTATTTTGAAACTTACCTAAAATTAAATGAAAGAAAAAAAAAAGACATAGGGATGAGACAAGACATAACATAATGGAGATAATATGTGCAGCAGTGCCTACATCAAACAAAATAGAACTCAAAATAATAACCCTAAATAAAAATATATAGCAACAATAGGAATATTTCATTTGAGAAATCAAAATCCACATAGACTGAATCATTATCATGTGCCAATTACAGCATTAGTGTGTGTGTGTGTGTATGTGTGTGTGTGTGTGTGTGTGTGTGTGTATCTCCAAACACTTAAACAGCAAAAAATTGGGAAAAATATAATTGTTACCGATTTTTTATAGCAAAATGACCAAAACACCCAAACAGGTTTCAAAAATGGGAAATATTTATTTTACCTAACTGAAGGTTGACTTCAAATGCTGCTTGATCCAAGAACCTTCGTCAGGTTGAATCTCTCCTTTTTGATGCTATTGCTACAGCAGAAGCAGCCTGTGTTCTGCCAAGTTCAGGTCCCCTGGTGGCAGGAGGCGGATGCAATGCTTCTCTTTCAACAATTCTGGGTGGGACCCTTAGTCTCAGTGAACCACATGAAAAAAGCCATATTATGTTTGATCCAGCATAAGCCAAAGAGCTGGAGTAGAGTCAGCTCTACTGAAAGCACAGTAAGAATAAGGAGATCCCCTCAAAATAATAAAAATAGAATTATCATATGCTCCAACAATCCCACTTTTAGTAAATATTCAGAAGAATTTAAACCAGCATCTCAAGGAGATATATTCAATGCCATGTTCATTGCAGTATTATTCACAATAGCCAAGATATGGAAATCATCTAAGTTTCCATTGACAGATAAATGAATAAAGAAACTGTGGTTATATATCCATGCAATGGAATATTATTCAGCCTTTAAAAAAGAAGGAATTCCTGCCATAAGCAAGAGTGTGGATGAGACTAGAAAATATTTTGCTAAGTAAAATTAACCAGCCATAGAAGAACAAATACTGCATGCTTCCACTTTTATGTGGAACCTGAAAAAGACAAACTCATTGAAACAGAGGGTAGAATGGTGGTTGCCAAGGGTTGGGGAAGGGGAAAATAGGAGTTCTTGTTCAGTGGGTGTAAAGTTTCAGTTATGCAAAATGAATACATTCTAGAGATCTTTTGTACAGAATTGTGCTTATGGTTAACAATACTGTTGTGTGCACTTAAAAATTAAGACAACAGATCTCATGTTGTATTCTTACTATAATAATATAAATAATTTTAATAAAAAGAACAGGGGAGAAATGAGAGATGAGAGATGAATAAATGACTAAAAACAAAAATAAAAGTGCATTTTAAATGATATATTTGTCAGGTCTGCAAAAGTTAGAAAGCAGTCTGTGGCTTACAACAACATTACATAATGGTAACCAAGCATCAAATAAGCATTACAGCGGCTCTGATCCATATATCTTCTTTTTCCAAGATTCAGGCTGAGGAAGAGCCTCTATTTGAGACATGCCATTTTTGTGTAAAAGAGAAAAGAGCAAAAGAACTCACAGAGATTTACAGTGTCTCTTAAAGCTCCTTCTCACACATGGTGTGTGTGAACTCCTCACATTTCATTGGTCAAAGCAGGCTAAAAATTCTAACCCATAGTCGAAGTGACAGAATGTATATTTGCAATGAAGTCACATGGCAGTGGGTAGGATAATCAATCCTCTGACAGGGAAGGGGGGCACTTATTAATTGTGAACAGTAAGAAAGTCTACTCCTTTCATATTTCTTAATATAACTCTAATTGTTGGGGTACTTGGGTGGCTCAGTCGGTTAAGCGTCTGACTCTTTATTTCAGCCCAGGTCTTGATCTCAGGGTCATGAGTTCAAGCTTGGCACTGTGCTCCCTGCTGAGCATGGAGTCTACTTATAAAATAATGAAACCAAACAAACAAATATATATATATATATATATATATATATATATATATATATATATATAATTCTTTGACCAATAAAATACAAAAATTAAATATAATGAAAAGTTTGAGTATTTGGCCTGTATCTACTTATATCACTGTTTCTGTTTCATCTCAGTAACTTAATTGCCTAATTTCTACCATTTCCTCTTATCCTATGGTGTTCTGAATGCCCTGCAGTATTTTTTATTATTAATTAAGCTGACCTATTGTTCAAATAATTGAAATGCTATTTATGAACTCAGAAAAATCAGGATATTATAAGTGGATCAGCAAGAGAAGAACTAATTTACCATATACACAGAATGAGTGTGTGTTACACAGAGCAAAACACAGGAATTGGCAGGGTGACTGTGAATCTATTTCTTCAATGAACTGGGAAGATACTAATTAGGAGAAGATAAATTACTCTTTTTCAGCCTTTGAAAATTCAAAATACATACTTACATGCACATAATATCTTCCTTCCTCACCCCTCAGCATTTTTCACACACATATACAGGATACAAGTTGCTATGGTGATATGCTCATCTCCATAGCAATTGATCATTACTCTATGCATGTGTCCATTGTCTCTTAATAGACAAATTATAGGCTCTAAACCTAAAGATTTGAATCTTCAAAGAAAATAAAAAACAAATTGACAAAAATTGAATTTCTACCCAACAAAGAATTTAAGTATTCCTAATAAAACAATAAAAAGATTGGAAAAGCAAAGGTTTAGAAAATTAATAGCTAAAATGAAACTATAAAAAGTACATGCTGTTGGAAAATGAAAGCTTCCAAACAGCTGCAAATGTTCAAAAATGACTGGGCTCTCATAATACACATACTACAATTTGGCTTGTGATGGTGTCTGTGTAGTTCAAACGATCCCCAGCAGAAAATGAGGTTCAAAATTCTTATCCCCAGAAAGTCATCATGGTAAATATGTCTAGCCTCCAGGAAAAAAAAAATAATTTCTACTCATATGCAGAAAGTCATAAACATTGACCAGAAATATGAATAAATTGAAAACTCCTGACCTACAGAGAAAGATATAAGACAGGAACTCCAATCTCTGGCATGATTATAAAAATCAACATTTGAATTCATATATAAAATGTTTATCTGTTAACTGCAACAAAAATATAACTTTTAAACACTGTCATTGGATTCTGGTTAATTTCGTGTTGCAAAGAAAAGCAATGTTTTGTGAGGGGCAAAGTGCTGTTTTTCAACAACAGTTTAACATTTTAGGTTTAAAAAACAGTATTTGCTTTAATATGCAGCCCACATTGAAAACATTTTTATATTCTACTTAAAAGTCTTTATTAATTTTAACAAATCAATTTACAGAAATTGGAAAATTTTGCAATGAGATTAATATAGTTAATTTCAAAGACATTTTTTGCAAATTAAAATAACTTCATAACAGATGTCAGTAAACAAAAAAATTATGAAAAATGAATACTCCTGAATCCAACCATTATAACTTGACCATCATTTTGATGAGCATTTAAGAGCAAGAAAGTGAGAGAGCAAGAGATCTACATCCTTCACTATGTAATCCATAACATTACACTTTTAGTTACTCATTTAGTCATGACCCATACTCATTAAACCATGTTCTGTTGATGGATAATTTTATGATTATTCAGTAGTGTATTAAAAACTGAGATACATACCTTGATATGATATTTGGAGAAAATACTTCTGACTATGCTTTGACTAGTTTACTATTTAGATGCTAGTCTTTCTCTTATTTGCCTTTAGGGAAATTTTGAATTGGAAACTAACTAGTAATTATTTTCCTCTCAGTTCCTCCTTGTTTAAATATTTAGAACATCTGTATAATATATGGGCAATTAGATCTTTCTAATCTCAACAAAAAAATCCATATAGAATTATACTGGCAAAATTCATATATTTATTTATAGAAAAGAAAAGCTCTGGGGTACCTGGGTGGCTCAGCTGGTTAAGCATCCAACTCTTGATTTCGGCTCAGGTCATGATCTCAGGATTGTGGGATCAAGCCCCTTGTCAGGCTCCACACTGGGTGTGAAGCCGGCTTAGGATTCTCTCTCCCTCTGCCCTCCCCCCACCTCTTTTTCTCTCTCCCCCTCCCTAAAACAAACAAACAAAACACTCTCCAGCAAAATAAAAATATCTAATTACCCAAAATATTATATTAAATATGTGTCCTTATTCCTTATGGTCCTTAACAGCATCTATTACTAAAGAATGCTCAGAAACAAAGATGTATCACATTATCTGATGGAACTTTGCTTGGGAAGAGTATGCATTGACCTGTTTGGAAACAAGCCCTCAAATTTGTGCTTAGCTCTCATTCACCTGCTTTTTGTTAATGGCACCAAAGCACAGTCAGAATTATGTATCAATATATCATTTCCATGTATGCATCTCTACTTACAAAATAACATATAATACAATTGGAAATAAATATTCATCAAAGAAGAGGTTCCTCAGTGGCTTAGTCAGTTAAGTGTTTGACTCTTGATTTTGACTCAGGTCATAATGTCAGGGTGGTGAGATCAAGCCCCACATTGCGCTCCACACTGAGCATGGAGCCTGCTTGGGATTCTCTTTCTCCCTCTCCTCATGCCCCTACCCCCACTCACATGCACTCAGTCTCTTAACAACAACAACAACAAATTCATCAAAGCACACCTTGAGAATGGGACCAAGAATACAACTTATCCAATTTGAGTCTTGCTGTGGTGGGAAAGAGTCTAGGATATCACGAAATGACAGAATCCTCAATTAGTTACAGACATGTGGAAGATTATATTGATTGAATGGCATTGTTCATACACTCTGAGTCAGTCAATGACCTGGTTAATGCTCAATACCAAGAGAGTCATTTGCTCTCAGATGCTATGGCTTCTATATTAAAAACATGTTTCAAGTCATCCTCATAAGAAATGGAACAGAGTGAGAGGCTTATGATTCTCTCTTTTCTGTGACCTTGTCTTATTCCTTTATAGTCCCAATAGACCATGTACATGTCTTAATGCTCACCAGTATATATCAAAAATCCTTAACTATCTAAATTTTACATGCTAGATAGGAAAAAATATTTATTCTTCACATTTCTTCGTCCATAACCACACAAACAGGAGCTTGTAGTCTGCCTCATACAAACATATTTCAAGATCTCCACAGAGATATCCTAAAATTCTGGGAAGAAAAGAGGACAGAATGTTCACTATTCATCAATGTAGCTATTATAACTAGCTGAATTCAGAGGAGAGGAGATTCAAAATTTCTTTCCCAGATGAGCTTATTAAATACTTTTACAGACTGGGGCTCCTTATGACTTATAAGAGGACCCTGTAACTTTAAATTTCTATATCCTAACTAATTAATGATTCCCCAAATTAGCTCTAATTTTTTTCATTAAAGCTCTCATTTTCTGCCTTTTATTACTGTGTGAAATTCACAAGAAAATAAGCCTTTTAGTCAGTTCTAGTTGTCCCACTGGCCTATGCTGTGTTTTGAGAATTCTGTGGTTCATGGTACATAAAAGTCCTGAAAGCTACACACAATCCACCCTTCTAATATCTGTAAGAAAAGAAAAAGAGGGGGAAAAAAAAAAGATGGGACAACATCTGTAGGGCGACAATAGAAAAATAGAAAATATATAACCTGGAGCATATCACCAAAGCTCCATAGACTTAATACAGAATAATAATTAAAGGAAATAAAGGCAGATACCAACTTTGGAAATGTCAAAAATTCTGTCCCCAATTTTTTTTCACTAGAGTTGATGATAAAGGGTGAGACTTATTATGACAGTTTTTGAGACCGATCACGCTGTGTTTATTTGTGTATTTAAGTCTGTTAATTTTTCTCAGGATCATTTTAGTCATAGATTAATTTTGATATGTTGTATTTTCCTTACCATTATTGTCTAGATAATTTAAAATCTCCTTTTTTTATTTTTCCTTTTATTCAAGAGTCATTTATGAGAGATATATAATTTTCAGTTTTTTTTCCTTCTTTCTCTTTTTCTATGTTGGTATTAATATCTAATATTATTCAAAGAAAGTGGTCTATGGTTATTTTTAATCATTTAGCAATTAACTGAGGAACTATGGAGATAGAAGGACTGTAGAGTGTATGTGTGTGTTATTTCTTGATAAGAAAGCAAAGACTTTCGTATGTGTCCATTTGTTCAAATGTATAAATTACATGATCACATTCCCTATTTTATCATTATATGGGATATTTGATTAGGAAGAGCTGAAAGACATGAGATTAATTTCTCTATGTCTGTTGTGTTTTATGACAATTCTCTTTGCTCATTCTGTATTTGTACTTTGTATATTTTTATATTTCTATGCTTTCCTCCTGCCCTTCCTTTCTTCCCTCATTCCTTCCTCATTCTCTTCTTCCCTCAGTTTCTTGCTTTCTTCCTTTATGTATGTTATAAATGTATATAATGTCTATAACCTCACTGTATATTTATCCTCTATAATTTAAAGCTCATCTTTTTCCCTTATTGAATCCTTTTAACTTGATTTCAAAATACTTGATATTAATAATACAGATTTATTTATTTTTTGTTAGCAGCTATCTGGTATACATTTTTGCATACTTTAAGAATCTAGGTGACATTTCTGTGTCATTTTCATTTCAGATATATCTTTTCTAGTAAACTCAGTGTAGAATTCCTTGTTAGAACTTGCAATTATATTTCTTATAATAATTAAATATGTTCTGTTTACATCAATTGATGAAAAATAGGTTTGGTCTAATTCTATTAACCAACATTTTCTTTCCAAGTACTGTCTTTGTTCTTTGTGTTTTAAATATGAGATTGCATTGGGCGCCTGGGTGGCTCAGTTGGTTAAGCAACTGCCTTCGGCTCGGGTCATGATCCTGGAGTCCCGGGATCGAGTCCCGCATCGGGCTCCCTGCTCGGTGGGGAGTCTGCTTCTCCCTCTGACCCTCCTCCCTCTCATGCTCTCTGTCTCTCATTCTCTCTCTCTCAAATAAAAAAAAAAAAAAATATATGAGATTGCATTTTCTTACAAACACATGGGGATCTGCATGTGTGCCTCTATATTTTACTATAGAAATGTGCAGTTTATGGTTGGTTTCAGTTACATGAACAATTTCACTTAAAAGTTTGTATACTACATTTAACCTTTTCCTTTTCCTTTAGCAACTTCAGCAACTGCCACCTCTCTGGTCCAGTCATCTTCCACTCAGATTATTGCAACAGCTTCTTCACTGGTCACTGCTAGTCCCTCCTGTCATTCCCCTCTTTTTCCCAGCCTCAACACAGCACCTAAAGGGATCCTTTAAAAAATGTTGCTTCCTGTTCAAGTCACACAGTGGTGTCTGACTGATCTCAGAGTAAAAGTCTTGTTTTATCTCTCAGGCTTTATTTCTGTTCACAAGTGATCCTTTTCAAATTCCATCCCAACAATACGGCCTTCTTTACTACAGACTTTGTCAGCTTTCAGGAAAACATCAGTTACCAGGTTGTCTTCACCTCACATTGAGAAAAGACATTCAAAACATCCATCTTAACTATACAGGGAAGTGGCTTTGACAGAAAATAAAAGTGGAAAATATTTATGTATATTCAAAGACATTATCTCTACGTATCCTTACTCAAAAGACATTTATCAGAGTACCAGAACCCCTACTCTTCTATTGTACTTCTAACCCCAATTGATATAACATCAAGTGGGGATGCTAAAATACAATTCCAATGCTAACCATCCACCCAGAATTAGTGTCTGGCTAACTAGGTACAAATTTCAATGTTTTTATTATCCCCACAGTTTTAATAATTCACTAGAATAACTCACATAACTCACTGAAAGTGCTATACTTAAGATTATAGTTTTATCACAAATAACATACATATGGCAAGGTCTGGGAGCATTCCAAACACAGATCTTCTGTGTCATTTTCCTGTGGATTTAGGACATGGCATCCTCTTGGCACATCAGGATTTACCAAACAGGTGAATATGTTCACCAACTAGGAAGCTCCATAAGCTTCAGTGTCCAGAGTTCTTATTGGGGTTTCATTATGTAGACAAGGCTGATTAAATCATCAAACCACATGAATAAACTTCTCTAGTCCTCCTCGATACCTCAGACGTCTGGCATTTGAACATCTGAACCCTCTAATCACATGCTTGGTCTTTCGGGTGACCAGCTCCTATCCAGAAACTATTCATGAACCCAGCATAAGTCACCATGTTGGCATAAGAAAGAAACTCTTTTCACTCAGGAAATTCCTAGAGTTTTTGAAGTTCTGCACCAAGAACCAGGGACAAAACCCAAGTATATTCTTTATCATACTATACCTTCCCAACATTCATGCTCTGTTTCCCTACCTCACCAAGGCCAAAATATTTGCATTAAGAGCATATAACAGTGTCAGAGAATACAGAATTAGAAGTTTCTTGACTTCTTATAAATCTAATCTGAATTTCTTAAATCCTGTCTACCACCAACAACTTCATTAGCTGAAGCCATTTATTTTCCAATAAATAACTTCCAAACTCGATGGGACCGGATACCACATACACATTTTTAAGCCACAGCCACCTCTAAGGTTACTAATATCCACAGATACATATTTTTAACAAATTTTATTCCAATTATTTTTTTGTGCAATCCTGCCACATTATAGCAAATTACAAATAGCAACTTGATTTCATTTCCTACTCCCAGCCATGCTACTCAGGGCCTTAGGCTCTTGAATACGATAAAAGAATACAGTATAACTGAGCATCAGAATTTAGAAGGATTCTAATGATCACACAGGAACTATGAGATGGAAGCCAGGCATTATCTGACTTACTTCTCTTTGAGAAGATAGATGAGAAATATGGTCCATTCCTCTATGTTTAGTGCCCTGCCACAAAATCACCATGGCAACCTATAAAAGAACATAGGGAAGGTCTTTGATGTTATCACCTAGGAACCTTTTCTCATCCTTTGAAATTCCAAATAAGCCATGTATAATTTCAAATATCTTAAAATAACTAGATTGTACATAATAAATAGAAAAAACAGCATTCGTATTGTGTGGTAATCTATAACCTTGTGCACCTGATGGCTATTGCTGGCTGAAAGCAAACATTCTCCCAGAATTGAATGACAATATCCTCAAGTTATTAGTTTAGTATTGAACAGAATTATATAAAATTCCATTTTATAAATATATGGCCTTTGAAGAAATAGTCTACTTAAAGAAATAATAACTAGTAGAGAAAAGAAAATTTAAATTTTCTCTGGCTTATAAAGTTTACTCTAAATCTACTGAATATTAAGCCCTCTTTTAATTAATGGGAGGCAAGTCTAGCATCAGGTCTCTGAATTCCTAGCTTATTAATATGCTTAAATCCATTGATTCCTAAAAATTCTCAGCCACGTAAACTTAACACTTTAATTAGCAGGACGGGCAAGAGAACAAAAGCCTCTGAATGACGTGAGAGTGGGGTCCAATGTCTCCCAAAAGGAAGAGAAAACTCCCTTTAGTTTTTTTATATTTTACCTTATTCTCTGGTCTATTTTTGATTGAATTGATAATGTGGTTTGTTTTATCATTTTTAAAAAGGTGTTTTAAATGACTTACCATAGAACAAACTGATGCTCGGGGACAATACGCCATGTTTTTCCTCTATTTTCACTCACCGCACATACACACTGCCACATACACCTAAGGAGTATTGTCACTTCCATATTAGAAGCAAAGTAAAGCCTCATGTCCTACAGTAAAACTATTTATCATGATGAATGCTTATTTCCTGAATGAGGAAAATCTCATCTCACAATACGCAACTCTCGACTGATGATGATATTTCAGTTTTGTGTTAAAGGTACCTTCACAGTGTACCTTTAACCACAGAGTAGGTTAATTTGACAGAAATAATTCCTTTGAATTACTTGAATCTTTTTGAGGAAAATCTTATTCTCATTTTTCATAGTTGTGACTTCAGTAAACAATGACTTCTCTGAAAGTAAGCACACTGGGATTGTCTAAAATGCAAAAGACTCAGTGGTAAACTATGGAGTTTGATTTCAGGATGCTCACGTGCCTACCAGTTTTTGTCATCTCTAAGAAGAATAATTTCAAATGCAAAAGCAAAAAAAAAATAATTAGAAAAAAATCTGTCACCCAGAATTCTTTGTGTGGGGGACTCACATTGCTAACGGAAACCATGGAAAAAGCAGATGGAGGGACCATGAGATAATTTAAATAAAAAAAAAAATTTTTTTTTATTAGCTTTAAAGGTGACAGAAAGCATACTAGGAACACAAGAGGATGTAAAGAATTAGAAGCATGTATTAGGAGAAAGGTTTAACTCTTACAGGTGAAATTGAAACTGAGTGGAGGAGGAAAAAAAATCATCCAAAAGAGTACAGAGGGACTTAACTGCTCCCAATGGCTCAGGTTAGGAGAGTGCTGGACAGGAGGGAAAGTACACAGGGGGAGTATGCAGTGAGACTATGCACAGAATATACAGGAAAAATAAGCACAGGGAGAAATGCAGGGAGGGTATGAAAGGAGAGTCCCCAGGGGGAACATGCAGACGAAACATGCACAGAAATTCACTAGAATCCAGAGAGATTTTACAGAGAAGAAAAAAAGGGAAGGTCTGAGCAAAAAGTTTGTGCAAAGCCTTGTTGAGGAAGCCCAAATCCAAAACAATATTCAAAGGCATTCTCTGAACAGAGAAATTGATTTTTAAGAAACGATTGGGAAGTTCCCCTTGATGACAGGGGAATTACCACAATAATCATAGCAGCCAACATGCACTGAATGATCACCATATGGTGAGCACTGTGCTGACGACTTAGCCTGCTTTTTATCATTTAATCTTCACGGAAAATCTATATGTTCTGAAATCTTTACATATTTCCTAGAAGAAAGAGGCCATTGATCAGCTTTGAGTCATAAAGCTGACTTGCATGACCTCTTTAGCAAGACCGTATTTGTGAAAGCAGAGAACAGTCCAGAGAAAAAGGATTTTCTGAAATCCATTATTATATCTTTAAGCATAAAAAGTGACAGCTCTGGATTATATGAGCATAGAATACTACATAAGTGGAGAGAGGGGTCCTCCATAGACTGAAAGGATTTGGGGAAAACATAAGACTTTTGGTTCCACTAGACAGTTCAAGAAGGGAGATTTAGATAGATCTAAGGGGTCAGATACACATGAATTGTGTTCCAAACTTGCCCAGAAGGATGAACACAGGGGTAGAGGTAGTAATAATTAGCTATTTGGGGAACCTGAGAACACTGAGAACTACTGGAACACTTCAGGCCTCTAGTGGAGGTGCCACAGACTGTTACTTTCCACCAAGGTCCAGGGTAACTGTGCAGCAGCAGCTAAAAGCAACTAGATGAGTAAACCAGAAGCCAGTCTGCATTCCTATGTGCTGAGAATCATGAGAAAAGAACCCAGAATTGTCCAGGTGACCAGAAAGGTGGCAGAGAAGTGTTAGAAAGCCCATGGACCCCAGCAAGGGGCTGCCAGAGCACATCATGTTCCCCCGAAGCCAGAAATTATTATGTCTTCCTCCAGGAGCTACCAGTCCAGGAGGAGCCTAGCCCAGACATTCCAGAGCAGAGTCCAGCAAGTCTGCAGAGGACACTTTGTTAATCCAAATACCTCCAGTCTTCCTTTGGTGATTCAAGATCACAAGCCCTCTCTAAAACCCTTGTTAAAACCTTGGAGAGGAGAGTTGGAGAAGAAGGGGAAGAGAACAGAAACTGAACACACAGCATTTTATCCAAAAGTGACTCTGTCTTTAATAGGAAGACCCTGATTACATTCCCTGATTGATGAAGGCCTAACACAATGGAAATAAAATGTAGATCTCCCAGCCACCGCCATCCAAAACCAACACCCATGGGTAGGAGTGCTTATACACCAAGTGTGAATAAATTCTGAGTTCTGTGATACTAAATTTCTGAGTGTTATTTGGTTGTAGGATTTTATATCTACAATCATGTTTTCTCTTTCAAATGGCATATAATTTTGAAATTATCTATTATTTAAAGGTTTGAATGATCATACCTGTAGAACTGAGTTGGCTATCTCTTTTTATTTAAAACTGTTTGATAATTTAAAAATCTCCAGTTATTTTCACAACTTTTATTCAATTTTGGTAACGGAGTCAATTTGGGATTGTACGGTTATTAAAGCTATCATCAAAGTATGGTTGAGACTATAACTTTTTCCTTCCCATTAGTTTTCCTTAGCTGGCTTAGAATGTTTTTTTAATTTCAAATTCTTGAGTTGAATAGTTAGTTAATTTATTTTCCTCACATTTTTTAATATAATTTTGTTATTAAAATAGGATTTCTTATAAAATATGATTAATTTTTTATCAATATTACCAGAGCAAAGAAAGTATACTCAAGATTTGCAGCAAATCAAATTAAATAAGAACTCAAATACAATTTTTTAGTGGACATTTGTTGATTGCCTCTGGCATTAATCATGTCCCTTTCCCCTTCTTTTCATGACAGCGTCCATAATTTTGCAACCATGTTGTTCTAAATTGGAAATGATACAGGCCATGCTGCCCAAGGACCTAGGAGCCTTCTGGGAGATGCCAACTCCTCCCTAGGAGTCCATGTTATGAGATTTGTCAGAAAGACCAGGATGGTACAGACCATGACTTTCCATAAAACAAAGTCTTTAAAAAAAAAAAGAAGACTCATAATCAGACACTATGTGTTTCTCTTGCTAAGGGAATTGAAACAATTACTTAACATTTTTCACATAAACATCCAAAATGAACTTTTCATGTATATTTTCATTGTCCACTTGGTTACCATGCCAAACCTGAGGCCAGAATTCAGAACATCATCCATGTGTCCAGTTAGATTCTCCTCAATATCTATTTTATTTTGGAGGTGAAGAATTTAAACCAGGTGTAATAACTATGGGTATCTCAGTTTTACCGGCTACAATTTTGCCCCTGGTGAAATATATTGTGTTGAAACCTATAATTTGGAAATAAATATTCATGTATTCTGAGAACATATCTTAACTGGTCATTTTCAATTATTCTTTTACTAGGCTGTTGGAATATATTTGTTAATATTTTATTTACCTATTATTTATTTGCTTTAATCACTTTTCTGTGTTTGTTGGGATAACCTGAATTTATCTGGGACTTGACTCTTTTCTGTAGCAGGCACCATTGTCCTAACTGTAACCATGTTATGGTGTGGCCACTTTATTTTGAATTCTATCTCAAGCAAGGGCAATTGTATTTCTGTAAACAGGCTTTCATTTTATTTCTTAAAAGTATTCTCAGCATTGAGATTTTCACCAGCCTGACTAGCCTATGCAATACCATCTCTGCAGTCTTAGAGTCACTGATAATAAAAATTCGGAAAAAATAATAAGATTATATTAAAAATAAAATTTTGGAAATCCTATTTGCACACACCTTGTAATGTATATTTTTTTACAAGTTAAGAATCAAATCAAGGTCTCCCTCTATCCCTCAATTCTTTCTGTACTATTATACCCTGAAGAATTTTTTTTCTTCTCCTGTGGATGCTGACTTTTACTGTCCTCTAGTGATGATACAAATGTTTCCTAAAGATTTATATTTCTTTGATATTTAAATAAAAATTTGACCAGAATGGAAATTAAATAAATGGGTGCAAATCATGATGTTGATAGTATACGCAACTGTCTTTTTCCCCGGAGGGCCACCATTTAAATGAAGTGAGACAAGTCAGTACTGCCCTAGGTTATTTTATGTCCATATATGTCTACACAACCTGAGAAGTGGAGCTAAGATAAACATTTCTCAAGTAAAACTACCATCTGCTTTTATTGCTCTTCGATTTTCAGTAAAGCCTGTAAGATTTAACTATAAGAACAGACATAGTGATGACTTCTCTCTCCACATAAGAGGACCATAAACAGAATGAAAATACTCCCATTTTATATCCTTTTCCCCATGATATCCTAAACAATAAAGTAATAGCAAAATAGCTAAAAGCTTGTAAATTCCCTTCTTTATAACAGCTGCAAATCAGTTCTTAACATCTATTTGACTCTGGAAAAGCAGTAGGAACTATCATACGATGTTGACATTGCATAACAAAACAATTTCTCTTTTTGAAATAGCAACTTACAAATACTGCAGTGGCTAGTTGAATCCTAATAAGTTCAGGAAATACAGTCAATATTGGGACTTTCCTATTATATATAGGACAATTTCTCTCTTTTTACTTCCTTCTCCAATTAAAATCAATAGATTTGGGTATTATTTGTATTAAAATAATTTTATCTGGACATACAGATAAAACTCAGCATGGTTTTCACATAATCCCTTGTATTAGTTTTCTGTTGCTGCATAACAAAGTACCACAAACTTACTGACTTAAAACAACATTTGCCATCAGCTTGCAGTTTCTATTAAGTCAAGTATCTGGGTACAGATTAGCTGGATCCTCTGCTCTGGGTCTAACCAGGCTGAAATTAAGGTGTCTCATCTAAAGCTCAGAGTTTATTTTAAGCTCACTAGTTTTGGGCAGAATTTAGTTCCTTGTGTCTCTAGGACTGAGGCATTCAGCACCTACAGGCTGTCTACCACTGCCTTCCATGTCTCCCCTTCCAAAGCATAGCAGCAATCTGCTTCCTTTTAAGATATCAGGGGAATGTCTCTAATCTCTTTGACTTCTGAGAAGTCATTTTAAAGAATTTATCTGGTTAGTTGGTTATCATGCCCATCCAGGATAGTCTCCTTTTTGTTTAAATCAAAGTCAACTGATTAGAGAGCTTAATTACATCTACAGAATCTTTTTTTGCCATATAAGGTAACATCATCAGAGAAGTAAAATTCTGTCATATTCACAAATCCCACTCACACACAAGGAAAGAGGATTTTTCAAGTCATGTTCACCTAGTCTTGAATAACTATATATTATTTTATAATAATTCATTATATTTTTATATATAATATTGAATATTTTTATAATATTCAAGCCATGTTCATTCCAGAAGCAGGAATCTTGGGGCTCACCTTAGAATTCCACCTATCACAACCATCTAGCCAATCAATGACAACATAAGCTTCCACTGATTACATGAAAATCACACACAACTAAAACTTAGAGAAACAGGACTAAGAAAATAGCTACCTTTTTTTTTTTTTTATTCTTACTGTATTCCAGAAACTGGTTGTAACTAACTAAACTTGGGACTAATTGAATTTTCACAATAACCTTATTGTTTAGGTATTATTATTATTATTAATTATCCTTGAAGTTTATTTATTTATTTATTTATTTATTTATTTTAAAGATTGTATTTATTTATTTGAGAGAGAGAGAATGAGAGAGAGCGAGTACATGAGAGGGGGGAGGGTCAGAGGGAGAAGCAGACTCCCTGCTGAGCAGGGAGCCCGAATTATCCTTGAAGTTTAGAGAGGTTGTTAACTGGCTCTTTTGAGGTCAGACAGCCTTTGAATGGTAAAGCCTGGAATGAAGCCCAAACTCTCTATTGCTGGTACCTGGCTCCCACTGGATAAGCCAGTTTTTCAACCTCCTAGAAGCCCTCACTCTGAAGATGCAAAGACAGGAGGGTAGCTATTAAATCATAGTGGTTTAGAAGCCCTCAGCCTTGGATAGAGATACTATGAGAGGATGAGTCTAGGACAGAATTAACAGCTGTTTCAGTGTTCTTTTAGGGAATACTGAATGTGCATATCAGAATTGTGGCAGGGAGGGTATAGTTATGACAGGTGACAATGGACTTGCCATCTTAAAGGGGTGGGATGCTTCTGATGGGCTGAACATCTACACCAAGGATCATGCTGGAGCACTGAGAACCTGAGTCCCAGCAAGACCCACCACCACATTTCCCTTGAGTCTCACTACCAGCTAGAAGAGCAGGCCTTGCTTAAAACTTCTGAGGATGTGGGAAGTACTGGTAATTTCAATAGTATGGCCAACACCAAAACGAGTCCAAACAAACATACCACTCTATACATACTAATACCCACGATAGATTTACCCCTCCAAATATATAGTTGTGTCAGACAAACAACATTTTGGGAAAAGTGAGACTCCAGACAAATGGACCATTCCAAACCCACAGAAATCTCTAGACACAAATTATTATAGACACAGTCTCCTTCATACATATTCACTTCTCACATACCAGCAAACACAACATATTGACTATTTGATGTACAATGGTGGCTTCGGACATACCAAACTTTTTGGGCATCTTGATTTTTTCATCAAAATCACCCAAGCATACAGTACGAATCACATACCCACTTCAACTTAAATAGGATAAGGGAACCAGACTGAAATTTCTTTGGGACAATATCAAACCAATTTATAAAATCTTATATATTTGGCTATGTGAAACACTTCAATATGCTTCCTCAAGGCCACATTGTTTTCATGTAGCTACTCAGGCAATGATGTGTAAATAACAGCCATAAGAAAACTATCTTTTATTAATCTATAATCGTGATATTGATAGGTGACAAATACTTAAGGCTTATAAGAATTGTATGTATTTTTGAGTTTTTGCTTAATTTTGCCTTTTAAAGTTATCATAGAATTTCTGTGAAACTTGAATTTCAGTCACCAATTTTGAATTTAATAAGGTGTATAAAGGTTTGACAAGGAAAGCTTTTCTAAGAATCTTCTTACTTCTCAAGCCTGCATTTAGTGGTAGACATCTATAAACTATTTTCTCAAGAATTCAATTATTGGACTTCATCATTTTTTTTCCTGAGAATATTGAGTTTGCTACTTGCTGTTTACAATGGAATAAATAACTGAACTGCATTAAGAATGCATTCAGTTAAAAAAGAAGAATGCATTCAGTTACACTGGAATGAATATGTTATGTAAATTTTGCTTTTATCTTTAATAAAAGTTTTCTTTTAGTGTTCCAGACTTTATGGGTATATAGGAGCCCTGGTCTAGGATCAACATGCCTCTTTCACTTTACCATTGCTGATCCATTCTTCAAAAATACTTGCCAGGATATAAAGCTTTCGTGTTTTTATATTTCTTGTCTTTTTCTACTGTTTTCCTACCACAATCACTGAAAACTTTCTACTGAACTTAGTGAGTTCTCTAAACAATATTTGGGTTCTAAGCCTACTCTTACTTTCCCTGAGGCAGCTATGAAAGCACCAATGTGCCAAACTCAAATGATGGAATTACTGTCCATTGTCATGCTTTGCATGAAAGTTCCCCAGCTCTTATTGGAACTGTCTTAAATAATGCCTTTAGATGAGCCTTCCCACAGCATTGCACTCCCCTCCAATTCCACTGATTACTTTTGAGGTGAACGTATGGCATAGTTAGACTGAATGAGTCATAATGAGACTTCAGTGCATGTGAAGAGAGGTATTTTCTATCACCCTTACATTTGGAGTTGGAAGGATGGGAATCTAGGACTACTGGAGATTTCCATGTGAAATCCAGGACAGAAGACAATAAACCCAAAGGCAGAGTCATACTGGAAACTTGTTTCTGAATGCAGCCATACCCAAATCAGGCCCTAAACTTGGAATTTTTTATTATAGGGGACACTAAATTATCTTTTTTTCTTATTGAGATGGTTTTCCCACTTACAACAAGAAGTATCCTAAATAACACAACACTTTTGCAAAAGAAATGTAGTAGTTGCCAAGATAGAATATTAAAAAGGGCCTTAACCTGGCCTGAAGAGTCAAGGAAGGAAAGCTAACTATGAGTAGTAATATCTAAGCCAAAATGTGAAAGAATGATCCATATCAAAGGGAAGGAGCAGGGGTGGAGAATATATTTCCAAAGAATGAAAACTTTGTCTGAAGGGTCTTTTTAACATTTAGAGAACTGATAGAGGGATGAGAATAGAGAAGGAGGGGAGAAATTTGATCAGATTGGAGAGGAAGACAAAGACTTCATAGGGTATGTATTGACCTACGTTATTGGCCATTGAATAGGTTTTTTGGTGTTTTTTTGTTGTTGTTTTTTTAATTAAAAAGTTACTTCATGGTCAGAACTCAGACAGTACAGTAGATGGTATTGATGACATCTTCCAAATCTCTCCCTGGAAGAGACTTTCAACACCTTTGTTTCTTTTCTTTTCTTTGAGAAAGGATGGCTAGTGTTCACACAAAAAAGTTTATACAAGTGCTTACAGTATTTTTTCAATAAACACTAAAAACTAGAAGCAACTCAAATGTCCTTCATCTTTTAAATGGGAAAACAATGGTTAGAATACAATTTTACTCCATAGAGTAGAATACTATTTTGTAAATACAAAGAATGGGGGAGGAAACGGCATTTGTATATGAGGGAGGAACACTAAAATTAAAGTATTTAATTTATTATTTACTTACATTAATATTTTTATTTATTTTCAGCGTAAGTTTGAGATTCATATAAGATACCCTAGTGAGAATTTAGGCAGGAAATTATAAGTTTTGAGCTCAGTGAAGAGGTTAGAATTTGACAGTCTTTGAGTGAATACCATACAAATAAATGCAGTGAATCTGGATAGGTAAGCAAGATCCAAAATGTAAAAGGACATCTGACCACTGCACACCTTATGTGTCTTTTTTCATAAGAAAAAGATGTAAAATATTTAGTATTCATAAGTTACCCCCCAAAAAGGAGATTGAGTCCTATAAAAATATTTCTCCCATCAGGATTACCTACTTTATTGATTAAAACTATGTCAATGAAAACGTTGGCACTGCTTTTTATTTCTAAAATATTAATATCTGAACCTATGAGAAAAGAAGCCATTATACATACACATTTCTAATCCTTCACTCTTACAACTGTTTGGAGGCTGTTCATTTCCAGAGGGAGTTCATATATTATCTTATTTCCCCTTAGAAAAACCCCCAAGGAAGAGTATTATTACCAACCTCATTCTAGAGAAGAGCAAAATGAAGTTCAGAGAAATGAAGAAGTATCTTGTTAGGTGTGTCAGTGGCCAGCAAAGACCAGGATGAATTCCATTCATTCAATACAAAACATGTTGATCATCTACATAAGCCAGATAAACTGGAAATCTCTGATGGTTACAAACAGGATTAAAAAAAAAAGAAAACATCCAATTACCTGTTCCAGGTGGTGTAGCTTCCTATATGTTAGGATTGCGAAAGGCACCATCACCTGCACCCTGCAGTGGCATCAGTGATGAGTACTCGGGCACTCAGGCAGCATGCCCGGGACTCCCTGCCTGTCTCCTGTTCCTAGTGCACTTGGAGGCGACATGTTGGTATTTAGAAACCACAGTCTACAATTGAGCCAACATTTTTAGCAACTACACAAAAGCATTGACACGGGCATCCCACAGAAACCATGCTTTAAGAAATGCTGTCCTGGAAGCCTTTTTCTTTTCCCCCACTCATTTGCTTTAGAGAAGCTAAACACCTGCATTTGAAAATAAACTGCCTGCTAGAATATAAAACAGGGCTAGGGTCTTATGGGGGCCTAATAAATAGACTTTTTTAAAAGATTTTATTTATTTATTTTAGAGAGAGAGAGTGAGTGTGTTTGTGTGTGTGTGTGCGCGTGTGCGTGTGCATGAGTGAGGGCAAGGGGAGGGAGAGAGAGAATCAAGCAGACTTCATGCTGAGTGTGGAGCCCGACGCAGCACTTGATTCCAGGACCCTGAGATCATGATTTGACCTGAGCCAAAATCAAGAGTCGGCTGCCCAACCAAATGAACCATCCAGGTTCCCCTAAATAGATTATGTTTTAAAATAAAATGTGTAAGCATATTAAATGGGATATTGTACATTTTCTCAGTTGTTCATGCCTGAAATCATTTGATCCGTTGTTTCTGCATTGGTAATCAAATAATGTTGGTCTACTCATCTGGTAGCAGTTATCAAGACAATTCTTTCTGAGATATGTCCTGAAACTTCATCCATTAAAAAAAATAGATTGAAGTAGGAATATCACAACCTGGCCAGCTAAAATAGAAATCTTCGAACAAGACTACTTTTGTCTCAACAAAATCTCAGCATTTTCTCTTTGAGTTTATCTTTCCAATTCTGAGTGACACATTTCATTAAAACTTTTTTAAAAAATTAACAAATGGTACCACAAACCTGGAGCTTTGATGACACCAGTCTGTGCATTTCAGGACAGTGTTCATTTTCTAAGATTGTTGCTTATATATTTAAGAGACATAATTTAACCTTAGGCAGTAAATTGCAGAGAATTTCCATTTATTTATGATGGTATGAAAGGGCCGTGATTTACCAAGAAGCTTTCAGTGTAAATTGTACGAGCTGGGACAGAAATCTAAACACTATTAAACCTTTTTGTGTGTATGCCAGTGGCACAAATTTTGATGACACATTTAAAAGCTAATGCTTTAGTGTGAATTTAGAAGTTAAAAATCCATATCTGAAAAAAATACAATAAAAAATACAACACCATAAATTCTAGGAGAACAGGTAAAACTGATACAGTACCATTCAATTATATTATGTTTCTAGTACTTTCAAGGTTTAAATGGCTTTTGATTGAGTGCCACATATTTACAGAACATGCCAAATATTTATATTACTTTGTTACTTATCTTTGACAGGGCTACTTAAGCATTCATTTCTCTATATATCCCCATTCACTTTTATTTGTTTAGTTTTACTTTGTAAAACCATCCAGTGGGCATAAACCACTAAAAATGCCAGAAGATAGCAGAAATAAAAATTATAATCTGTGTTTTTTCCTCCCAACCAGCTTTTGCATTTCTATTGCACATTTCAGTAGTTCAAACCCTGCATTTCTCAGTTAAATTGATGCAGTAATCATTAATATCTAAGTAAAACCATAATCTAAATAGAATTTAAGCTAATCATCTATTTTTTTTTCTCACTGCATGGTTAAGACTTAAAATAGGAAAGACAGAGATGATATAAAGGAGAAATCTCATGCTGATGGGCAGTGGGATGTCACTGAACTCTTCCTCCCATCATTACTATTATCTACTCTCAGTTTTCATTAATCACTGTGTTGTTAGCAACACAGTAGTTAAAAGAGGCAAGGACAACTTCCTCATTTGTCAGTATAAGGGGCAGAGACATGTTCAATAATTTGCAACATCCTAGAATTTACATTCTGAAGGAATGAATTCCAATAATTGCATCATTAACTTACATCAGAAAACAAGCTCCACCAAACCAACTAATGAAACCATTCTACAAAGAAACAGGAAAAGCTTACATTTATGAAAGGCAGTGTATTCTTACTAAATAGGTGTTGTTGAAATAATGATCTGAGTTGAATCTCAGACACTGATTTGGAAATGCTCTTAGTATTTATTCTGTTAATGGCAACTCACCATAATAGGCTCCCCCAGGAAACAGACTCTAGGATAGAAATTAGCCAGCAGGAGGCTTATTAGAGAATGTTCTTGGGATCAACACCTGTGGGAGGGAAAAGTAGGGAAGGAAGGAAACAAAATGAGGCCATGGGAGAAAGTAAGCTGCAATGCTACCTCACTGAAACCCTCCTTAGCCAATCCTGCCCAATGAGGAGCTGTGAAACAGGAAAATCCCTTCAACATTTTCCTGAGTTGGATAAATGGGGCCAGGTCTTTATACTCCCTTCTCTCTGGATGCTGCCCACCCAGGAAGCAGGCTTGACCTTGGATAAGGCAAGTCTCTTCAACTCAATTCCTGTAAGTATCTGATAGATGAGGGTTTTCTGCGGGTAAAGTTTCCAGAAGCTGGAAAAATGCAGTCTTTCATTTCTGAAGGGTAGTTTGGGTGGAGCATCACAGCATCCACCACACAACCAAATTTCAATTATATATTTACACCTATATCCATTCAACACACAAAAACCAGTTACTATAAAAGAGGTTACACTACTGCACTATATACAGAAATATAAATATGGATATCTTGCACTGTATTTTAAACTCAGGGTTCACTAGTTGTACGTGCTAATGTGCTAATCAGTCTTTTAGGGTCAATCATCATCCACAAAAATAAAAGTTTCAACTAGATCAGAGGCTGGCAAACACTGCATATAAAAGACCAGATAGTGGGGCGCCTGAGTGGCTCAATTGTTAAGTGTCTGCCTTCAGCTCAGATCATGATCCTGGGGTCCTGGGATCGAGCCCCGCATCGGGCTCCCTGCTCGGCAGGAAGCCTGCTTCTTCCTCTCCCACTCCCCCTGCTTGTGTTCCCTCTCTTGCTGTGTCTCTCTCTGTCAAATAAATAAATAAACTCTTTAAAAAAAAAAAAAGACCAGATAGTAATTTTTTTGTTTTGTTTTTGTGGGCCATATGGTCTTTGTCTCAATTACTTAACTCTGCTGCCTTAGTGTGAAAGCAGCCATTGGCAACACATAAACAAGTAAGTGTACCTGTGTTCCAATAAAACTTTATTTGCAAAAGAAGTTTACAAACAGGCCAGAGTTTACTGACCCCTGAACTAGATGATCTCTACTGTCCTTCTGATAAATGACACTCCACATTTTTATAATTCCTTGTCAGAATTAGCTAATAGATATCTTCTTTAAAATTATGTACTATAACTCCTTCTTAGAAATAGATAATAGTGGAAAAAGGTAAGTTTTAAAAATATATTAAGTGCCTTAATATTTTCCTTCCCAATTTTAGTAACTAGAAATATTTAGGGGTAGGTTTCATTCATGCATAATACTTATAAGATTTATCCAGTAGGAAAACAATTTTAAAAATTATTATCTTGGCCTTTTCTAAAGTGTAGCCAAGTTTTTTTGAAAGCACTCCCTGGAAAAGAGGGTGATTGAGAAAGGCTAAATATTTATTCTGGGTGGAGGAAAGGAATAATTATGTAGCCCAAATATGGCAAATACTCAAAAATCTTGAGTACTAGGTGAAAATGGGTGTGTCCAAGTAAATTGAGACTTAAAATTGGTATTTTGGAATATACAGTAATGAGAAAGATTCGTATTTTTAATAATAGAATTTTTAAAAAGACAAAGTTATCTTTCCTCCAGCCCACCTCTTTCTTTCATTCCTCTCAGAGAAAAACAAAACAAAACAAAAACAAAAACAAAAAACAAAAACCTTAAAGTTTTCTGATAATGTGCTAAAGTTATCTTTCAAAGAGATCAGAAAATGCTTTTAAATTCTATTTTCTCTTCAGTTTTTCCTATGAAATAGCATAAGGAAAAAGTCAAATAAATGTCAAAATATGTAAAAAGCATTTAGGAGGCACCAAATAAATGAGATTTGAATGAATTACATCAATTTAATATACTCACATTTTTTAAGAAATGATAAACACTGTTCATCTAACCTGTATTTTATCATTAACAAGGATCATCAAATGGATTCCTGAAAAATCAACCAATTTCCATATTGATGACTAAAGGAGTCCTCGATGTTGGAATATGTCATTCCAAGCTAATTTAGTAATCCTATTTGACAAACTGGAAATGCAGAGGAATCATGTAGATAAATAGCAAGCATAGTACAGGAAAACAGAACATACTAGAAAGAAGATGATGACAGCTGCCTGAACATTAAGACAAACATGTACAAATAACAGGGAGAGAAGATATGTAACTGTTGGTTAAAGCCACACTCTAGTATATATATAAATACTTAAAACAGCCAGGTCAAGACTAAGATCTTGTTCTTCATTTCAAACTGCCTGTGTGTTTAGCTAATATGCAGACAACAATTTTTGTTTTCTTTACATTATTTCACAAGAACAGAGCACACACATCTAAATAACAGTATGGACGTTCCTCAAAAAATTGAAAATAGAGCTACTCTATGACTCAGCAATTGCACTACTAGGTATTTACACCAAAGATACAAATGTAGTTATCTGAAAGGGCACCTGCACCCCAGTGTTTATAGCAGCAATGTCCACAACAGCCAAACTATGGAAAGAGCCCAGATGTCCATCAACAGATGAATGGATAAAGAAGATGTGATATATATAGATAGAGATAGAGATACACACACACACACACACACACACACACACACACACACACTGGAATATTACTCAGCCATCAAAAAAATGACATCTTGCCATTTGCAATGACATGGATGGAACTAGAGGGTATTATGCTAAGCGAAATAAGCCAATCAGAGAAAGACAATTATGATTTCACTCATATGTGGAATTTAAGAAACAAAACAGAGGAGCATAGGGGAAGGGAGGGTAAAATAAAATAAGATGAAATCAGAGAGAGAGAGACAAACCATAAGAGAATCTTTTTTTTTTTTTTTTTTTTTTAAATTTTTTTTATTGTTATGTTAATCCCCATACATTACATCATTAGTTTTAGATATAGTGTTCCATGATTCATTGTTTGTGCATAACACCCAGTGCTCCATGCAGAACGTGCAAGAGAATCTTAATCACAGGAAAAATACTGAGGGTTGCTGGAGGGGAGCGGGTTGGGAGAATAGGGTAACTGGGTGACGGACATTAAGGAGGGCATGTGATGTAATGAGCACTGGGTGTTATATAAGACTGATGAATCACTGAACTCTACCTCTGAAACTAATAATACACTATATACTATGGTGAGCACTGTGAACTGTGCAAGACTGTTGAATCACAGACCTGTACCTCTGAAACAAATAATATGTTATATGTTAAAAAAAAAAAAAAAAGAAGAAGAAGAAGACAGCAGGAGGGAAAGAATGAAGGGGGGGAAATCGGAGGGGGAGATGAACCATGAGAGACTATGGACTCTGAAAAACAAACTGAGGGTTCTAGAGGGGAGAGGAGTGGGAGGATGGGTTAGCCTGGTGATGGGTATTAAAGAGGGCATGTCCTGCATGGAGCACTGCGTGTTATACGCAAACAATGAATCATGGAACACTACATCAAAAACTAATGATGTAATGTATGGTGATTAATATAACATAATAATAAAAAAATTAATTAATTAATTTAAAAAGTTCATCAACAGAAAAATGAATAAATTGTGATATATATATATAGTAAACATTCATACAAAGGACTGTGATATACAACAGTCAAAATGAATGCACTGGATGGAGCACTGGGTGTTATGCACAAAAAATGAATCATGGAACACTACATCTAAAACTAATGATGTAATGTATGGTGATTAACATAAAAATAAAAAAAATTTAAAAAATAAAATGAATGCACTGGAGTAACAGATGTCAACAGAGATTACTCTCAAAAATGGTCAAGTATGCAAAGTGCATACAGTGATGCCATTTTAAACAATTTGGAAACATGCAAAAACTCTATATTGTTATACATACGCAGTAGAAGCATAAAAACGCACAGGAGTGGTAAATGCTGAGTGCAGGATGTTGTTATTTTGGGGGTGGGTGGCGCCTTGGGATGGGGAGCAGGGAAATTTGGACTTGGGCAGCATCTGTGAGGCTTATTTTCTTGGAAAAAAGAATTTTAAGCAAATGTGACAAAATATTAAGATTTGACAGTCCTGGATAGGCACGGCTATTTATTATTCTGTATACACTTCTGTATGTTTCAAATGCTTCCTCATTCAAAAATTAAATTTAAGAAACATGTAAAAAAAATACACTATATGTTAATTAACTGAATTTAAATTTTAAAAGTCTTTAAAAAACAAAACGAAAAAAATAAGCTGAATTTAAGACTAAAGTAGAAAAAATAGCAGGGAAAAGTTGTGAAGAGAAGTCTATGAAACTCTCCTCAATAACACAACTTAGATTCAAACCTCCTTTTGTTGTTTTGTTTTGTTTGTTAAAGATTTTATTTATTTATTTTGACAGAGAGAGAGAGACACAGCGAGAGAGGGAACACAAGCAGGGGGAGTGGGAGAGGGAGAAGCAGGCCTCCCGCTGAGCAGGGAGCCCGATGTGGGGCTCGATCCCAGGACCCTGGGATCACGACCTGAGCCGAAGGCAGACGCCCAACGACTGAGCCACCCAGGCGCCCCTCAAACCTGCTTTTGAAGATAGGCTGTGTCATGATCCTATAGTGGTTAGCACTCTGCAGTGTAATGATGGATCTTATGTCAGTTATCTTGGCATAAATTTAGTCACTTTCATATCTCCTAGGACTGTACTCCTTGTTTCTAATCATGTAATAAAAAGTGTTGTCTTCTTTTAAATGAAGTATAGTCAAATTGTTTAACACCACCATTTGTAGCAGCAGGGAAGAGAAGCTGAGTTTTTTTTTTTTTTTAATGAACAATAGATCTGTGACTGGTTCCATTAAAATCATACATAACTATTTCTCTGTCTGGATTTGAGGTCAATGCTGCTTGTCTAAATTTAATGACTAAGTCATATTTATTTCCACTCAATAGTACACTCAGTTCCAAATGACTTGGAGAGCTGCAAAATCTGAAATTAACATGCTTTAATCATTTGAGTAAGATATAAAACCCATAAAAGCAATTTGTAGCTATCAGGACTATAATTATTTTTTCACCAGTTCTATCTCCATTTCAACAAATCATGATTTCATAAACTAGAAAATAGGTAGGTAAACCCCAACTTTCATGTACTTAGTAATCCATTAAATTATTTATATATTTTACCTTTTACCTGTCTTTCAAACTTTATAAATAATTGTTCAAAATAGCAAGTAGGACGTCTACCCCTAGGAAATGACCTACAATAATGGATTTATTACTTAATCACATCATCACGGTGATGGCTATGCATGATTTATTGGTGTGTCGATGGACAACCAGACTAATAATAGTCAGTTGTAAATATAATACATTAGATTTCTTCAGAATGAAATGGTTAATAAATTCAAGAAAATAGATAATGAGATTGAACATTTCACTGAAGAACTAGAACTAATTTTGAAGAAGCTAATTGAAATTCTAGAAAGAAAAAAATACTGAATTTAAGAACTCAACATGTGTGTTCATCAGGCAACTGGACATTGCCGAGAAAAGTTTTAGTGAACCGAAAAATAATGCTGTAGGATATATCCAAACTAAAACATGAGGAAAAAAAATAGATGGAAGCAAAGTAAAACAAAAGAGCACAAGTTGTATGTACATATATGTCATACATATGCCAGTTTTATGTATAAAATTGTATATATGTCACTTTTACATATAAAACTATATACATGTCACTTTTATATATAATTATATGGGTACGTATATAAAATTGGAGACTCAGAAGGAGAAAGGAAAGAGAATTGGACAGAGCCATATTTGAAAAGAAAAAGGCTAAGATTTTCTTGAAGATGATGAAAGACATCAAGTATAAGCCCCAAGTAGTATAAATAAGTTTTAAAAATCACAAAACAGGGCTCCCTGCTCGGCGGGAGGCCTGCTTCTCCCTCTCCCACTCCCCCTGCTTGTGTTCCCTCTCTCGCTGTGTCTCTCTCTGTCAAATAAATAAATAAAATCTTCAAAAAAATAAAATAAAAATAAAAATCACAAAACACATCATAGAAAAACTATTAAAAATCATAGACAAAGAAAATCTTAATGAAGCCATAGAAAAAGAAAGATACTATCATTAATTGTGCAACAAGGATGACACCTGACTTTTCAAAAGAACAAAAATCAATTAAACACTGCAATAGAAATCAAATATATAACAACCAAATGTTTTTTAAGGAAAGACTAAGATGTGACCCCTGTAAAATCTAATTAAAAATAAAGAATGTATAACTTATTGATATTAAGAATGATAGAAACAAGATCACCATAGATTATAAGGACATTATAGTTAAATTCATCCCAATTGATTTAAAATCAAATGGACAATCTCACTAGTCTTATATTTAATTTAAAAAATTAAATCTCTAACTAAAAATCTTTCCACAAAAAATCTTTAGATCAGATATGCTTAACTGGTGAATCTTCGGGAACATTTAAGGAAAAAATAATACCAATCTTACACATATTTTCTAGAGAATGGAAAAAAAGAGGAAATATTTTCCAACTCTATGATATAAGTAAAACTACGCTGTCAAAAGCTTGGAAAGAATGCTAAAAGAAAAAATATATATAGGCAATCTCACTCATTAACATAGATGCAAAATATGCAATAAAAGTTAGCAAATAAAAAAAATAAAGCATTACATACATGATAACAAAATTAGATTAAATCCAAGAATATGAGTGATTTAAATTTAAAAATTTACCAATATAATTTTCCAAATTCTCAACAAAGGAAAAAAATGATGTATTTTGATGGATGAAACCTAAGTGGAGTTTATTTTATTTAATGCTCATTTATGAAAAAAACTCTTAGCAAACAAAGAAAGAAATATTACTCAAGCTGAGTATTTGCAGCAAACAACATACTTACCACTGAAAGAGTGAAAGCTTTCCTCTCAAAATTGGAATGAGGAAAATTTCATATCACTAGTTCTAGTTATATACTATTGGAATTTCTAACAAAACAATACAAAGAAAAAGTGAAATGTACAATAATCAAATAGAGGAAATAAAACTGAAGAAAATGTAGAAGAATCTATAGGAAACCTATTAAAATGGAATTAGGAAGATCGCTGGACTTAAGGTCAGTATAGCTAAAAAAATCTGTTGCTGTATCCCAGAAACAAATAATTAGAATTGTTAAATAAAAGTGATAACATTTTCAATAGCATCAAAAATCATTACATAGCAAACAATAAATATAATGAAAGATGTGAAAAACCTCAACACTAATAAAATGGAAAAGAACAGAGGGGGGCACCTGAGTGGCTCAGTTGGTTAAGCATATGCCTTCAGCTTCGGTCATGATCTCAGGGTCCTGGGATCCAGCCCCATGTCTGGCTCCCTGCTCAGCAGGGAGGGAGTCTACTTCTCCCTCTGCCCCTCCCCCCACTTGTGCACACTCTCACTCTCTCTCAAATAAATAAAAATCTTAAAAAAAAAGAAGAAAGAAAAAAGAACAGAGATCAGAAATAAACCTGCACATACATTCACACGGAATTTATGACAAAGTTGGCACTGCCATGCAAGGGGGAAATGATGGGCTTCCTAGTAGTTTTGGGTCACTGGATTTCCATATGGGAAAAAACATGATTCTGACTCATACCTCACACCATACACAAAAGTTTAATATTTGAATGATAGGTCTAACTATGAAAGATCAGACAATCAAGTTTATTGAAGATAAAAAGGATAAGATATTCATGAGCTTAAGAAGGGCATTTAATTTTTTAAACAGGGTTTCAGAAAGAACTAATCACAAATAAATGATAAATGTAGATGAAATTAGGGAGATAGAAAATCCACTTAGAAGATCACAATAACAATTTTTGCAGGCAAGATCCAGTAACAGATGCTAAAATGAGGTGTGAAAGCTCAGCATGTTTGTATCATCTTAAAGTATCTCCTCCAAAAGTTATTAAATACAAATGAAAAATGCTATCATGAAGAGAACCTAAACAGTTTTTCACTTTTTCTTTTTCCTTCATGACTTTGACACTTTTGAAGAGTACTGATAAATTACTTTGCATAATGCCCCTCAACTTGTGCTCACTAGATATTTTCTCCTAATAAACTTGTATTATATATATTCAGAATAGCAAAGAAGGATGTTTCCGATTCAGTGAGTTTTACTAGGGGGCACCTGTTGTTAATATGCCTTATTACCGATGTTAATATGTATCATTTGGTTTAGGTGATTTCTGCTGGCTCTCTTCACTCTAAAGTTCTTTCAAAATAAAAAAAAAAGTTTTTAAAAAATGGTGATTTGGACTTCCACTAAAATGGTGATAACACTGAAAGAAGGAAAGGGTAAGACATTGAAAGAAGATATGTACAATATGTGTATCTGACAAGGGGTTCATAAGCATGTTATATTTAAAATTCCAGTAAATCAATAAAAAATAGAGGCAATCCAGTAGAAAAATATGCAAAAGACCAGATCATTTCACAAAATCACCATATTCAAATAGCCTATACATCTATTAAAAATTGCTCAGCAGCTTTGAATCACAAGGAAATTTAAATTAAAACCATGATGATATAGCAGTATACATGCAATATAATGGCTATGATGAAAGAAAGAAAGAAAGAAAGAAAGAAAGAAAGAAAGAAAGAAAGAGAAAGAAAGAAAGAAAGAAAAGAAAGAAACAGATAACAAAGTACTGGCAAGGAAATGACCCAAATGAAATATGCACTGTTGGCGACAATATAAATTGATTTAACGACTTTGCAAAATCCTTTGGCAATTTCTATTAAAGCCGAGTATGTTTTTTAGCCTTATGGTCAAGCAATTCTATTTCTAAACAACCAAAGTATACATTAAGAAAACGGAAAACTGCGTTATGAATGGATGTGATGTTTCACAACCTCAGGAGCTTCCTGAGCGAAATTCAAAATTGGCTGTGTACACAGCGGGGAGGAGAGGCTGAAGAAAGAAGCAGGCCACTCCAGATTGGGAGGTGGCAGGCTTAATAATCAAGGGAACTCACCAGTGAGGCTTGTCTTGGGTGGCTGCAAGTGGAGTGGGATTCTGCATTCGCTCGCCAGATTCTTAAAAGTTTTATATAGAGGTGGGGGCGCCTGGGTGGCTCAGTCCTTAAGCTTCTCCCTGGGGCTCAGGTCATGATCCGGGGTCCTAGACTGGAGGCCCGCATCGGGCTCCCTGCTCCGCGGGAAGCCTGTTTCTCTCTCTCCCACTCCCCCTGCTTGTGTTCCCTGTCTCGCTGTGTCTCTCTCTGTCAAATAAATAAATAAAATCTTTAAAAAAAAAAGTTTATATAGAGGCTTTAAGGATTCAGTCAGCTACCCGCCCAGATAGTCTCAAGGGGCATTGCTCTCTCCAGGGTGTGTCCGTAAAAGCCAATCCGGCGGCGGTGGGAATGGTGGGCGGAACCAACGTTCCACGCACGGGGGCGGAAATGAGGCACCTCCAATTGCCAGAGTCCAGCTTCCGGTCAACAGGTGGTCCAGGTGGTCAATCTCAACAACAGATTACTCTCTCGAGGCATTGTCCTTGAAACAGCTCCAGTCTGGGAACAGTAGCCTGAAGGTGCATTCCAAGGACCAGGGCAGAGGTGAGTACCTTACCATTGCGAATCCCCCTCACAGGGTTAACCGGCGGTCACGTCCTCTCGTTGACCTCTTCCGTAAGTACGTTCCTATGTTATATATGGAACACTTTACAAGCAGCAGAAACAAAATTATTGCTATAGGCAACAACAGTATGGCTGAATCTCAAACATAATATTGAACCAAAGGATCTAAACATAAAGTAATTCCATTTAAATAAATACAAAAATAGGCAAAGTTATTCTGTGGTGGCAGAACTACGGATAGTGCTTACTGTTGGCAAAGAAGGATGTAGTAACAAGAAAGGGAACACAGTGGTTACTTGTGATACTGGTAGCATTCTGTTTCCTCACTTGGATGGTGGTGACATGGGTGTGTGTACACTTCATGAAAATTCTAAAACACTCACATAAAGGATATTCACAGAAATTTTTTCAGTGTGTCAGTTTTAAATATCATGAATGCCCAACAAGGATATTTTTATTTTTTACGCAAACGTTTATTCTACAATCACTAAAAAATCTAAAAATCTAAAAATTTTGCAAAAAATCATATAAATTAAATACAAACATTTAAATATTAAGGAAATGATCATTATATATAATCCAATTGTATACTCCAAATGAGGAAAAATGACTAAAAAGACACATACCAAATTCAAATGTATTATCCACAACTTATATGTGTTACTTTTAAATTACTGGAATATTTTAATGGAGTATAAACCAATTGAGTTTAATTAATTCCTTATTTGACCAGCTAAACCCAATATGTTGTGGAACTAAAAAATAACTAAAGATTATTATTAACTGTGTATTTCTAAACTGCTTCATATCACAGTGTGGCTTTCTGTTGTTGGTTTTGTTCTTTTTGTTTTGTTTGGGTTGGGTTTTTTGGTTTATTTTAGTAAAAATTAAGTATATTCCATTATTATTATTATTATTATTATTATTATTATTATTATTAGCCTGTTTTCCTAAAGAAGATAGTAAAACAACACGTATAAGTTTCTGTTTTGTAAGGGTTTCAGTGCTCTGCTTCATTGAATTGAAGGCTTCAAGACTTTTGTTCATGTATTTATTGATTCAGTCATGTTTTTGTTTGTTCACTGTGGATTTATTAGGAAACTGCTCTGTGATTGGGTTTACATAATATACAAAGGTTTCTATTTCCCAGAAAATGAATCAGTTAGTTGGTAATTGGCAATTGCCTTACCTGTGTGAATCCTCATACTTACCAACTTAAATGAAATTCAGGAGTTCTTTGGGCATGGCTACCAAAGACTTAAAACAGTTATACACTTTTGTTATTTATGTTTTAATGGTTTGTTTGCTCAAAACTATTACTTTTTTTTTCTAATTTCAAATCAAATCAATTTTGTTTCTGTAGGATATGAACTACAGTTACTTTATCTTTAGCAGTAGCATATTTGATTTATTTGCCCACAGAAATATTTCTAATTTACGGATGATTTTTATGTTCATCCAGACATCCTAATTCTACCCCAGGTCTTTGGGTATTTTTTCCCACTATTGTGGCTATCAAGTTGTTATTGAATTCTATAATTTGGTGATGTGTACTATGAAAGTGTTCTCCTAATAGAACAATCCTGATCCATTTCCAAACCAGAAACTTCCTTAGCTCACATGGAGAATTTGCTGTTCCTTCACTGCTACCTCCCATCTAAGAAAAACACAGAAATATCAAGAAAACAGTTTTAAAGAAAGATGCACATACACATTAGTTGGCAACACTTTTTTTTTTTTTTCTTGAAAAAGAACATATTTTTCATTTTAAATCTCTGAAGCAGTGAGTCTCAATTAATTTTAGAAGGATTGGGTTTAACCCATTATATAATTACTATAGAAAAAAAATGACTTCTAGTTTAAAGAGTATTAGAGGGGCGCCTGGGTGGCTCAGTTGTTTAAGTGTCTGCCTTTGGCTCAGGTCATGATCCCAGAGTCCTGGGATAGAGCCCTGCGTCAGTCTCCCTGCTCAGCAGGAAGCCTGTTTCTCCCTTTCCCTCTGCCACTCCCCCTACTTGTGCTCGCTCTCTCTCTCTGTCAAATAAATAAATAAAATCTTTAAAAATAAACGAAGAGTATTAGAAACACCATGAAATTTAAGAAATGGATTTATGCTTAAATCTTATCAAAGTAATTCAGATTTCTGAATCACCAAAGTAATATGTTTGTTTACTTTTCTGTAGAAATAGTATACATATAAAGAAAAGAGAAGCAATATTCAGGTTAATGGTGGCTTTATAAGAAATCCTCCCATAAAAATAAACTTTAGAATCAATTAAAGACAATTAAGAAATACTGACCAACAAGTGAAGAAACTGTACTTTAAAAAAAAAAAAGCTTTGGGGCGCCTGTATGGATCAGTTGGTTAAGTGCCCACCTTTGGCTCAGGTCATGATCCCAGGGTCCCGGGATCGAGCTCCGTGTCAGGCTCCCTGCTCAGCGGGGAGTCTGCTTCTCCCTGCCACCCACCCCCACCCCGTGCTCGCTCTCACGCTCTCTCTCTCTCTCAAATAAATAAAATCTTTAAAAAAAAGTCTATAGGAAACAAATATGATGACTGAAGACAACTAACGGAAAGAACCTTGAGGTTTGAATATTTTGTACTTTAAGTGAGATATAATGATCTTAGAGTTTAGGTCACTTAATTCCCTCCCTTCACTATATTGTTTTAAAATATACCTACATTGAGAACCACATCAGACAACTTCATGATTATTGTTCTTTTTGTTGTTGTTGTTGTTGTTTTAAGAGAGAGAGAGAGACTGGGGGGGAGAGGGAGAGAGAGAATCCCAAGCAGGCTCCTCACCCAGTGTGGAGCCCACGCAATGCAGAGGAGAGCTCAATCTCACAACCCTGAGATCATGACCTGAGCCAAAATCAAGAGTTGGATGCTTGGATGCTTAACCACCTGAGCCACCCAGGCGCCCCTATGATTGTTGCTCTTAACTTTCACGCATAATTTTTAAAACTCAAGAGGAGAAGAAAAGTCATATTTACCTACATATTTACCCATTTTATTGCTCCTCCTCACTCTTCATGTTCCAAATTTCAGCATGTGTGCTATCTCCATGTTGGTGTCTGTTATCTTTTCTCATTCAACTTGAGATTTTCCTGGTTTGGGGTTTGACAAGTAATTTTATCTTAGATGTTTTGACAATTATATTTTGAAATTTTGTTCTATTTAAATATTCTACTTCAGAAGGTAGTCAACCTATTTAGGATGAAACTGCATTTCCTAGCCATTTTTTGTAGGCTGTGGTTCAATTGTCACTTTAGTTGCACAAAACTTTTGTAGTGCTAATCTAGTCCACCCTACTTTTATGCTCCCCAGAGGACAGGGTTTCACCCACACACAGTCTCTGAAATAGTGAGTAGGTGGCAGGGGAGGGCATCTCTGCTCCTGTTTGTGCAGGGTAGGGATGGTTGTTAGGGATTCACCATGCGGTCTCCATGGCCACTGTGAGATGAGGAGTGGGAGAGACACCACCTCATTATTACATGGCAGAGTTAAAAGACAAGGCTCCACACACAGACTCTGCCAAGGAGAGATGCCACCTACTTATTACAGGGAGAAGACGAAAGACAGGATTTGTACCAAAGTGTTCGGTAGAAAGGAGGAGGAATGAGGTCATCATCTTTGAATTAACAGTGGTCATTATGACCCAATCAACTGCTGCATTGAGGAATAAGTAGAAAGAAGTCCTTCATCGATTGTGTATGCTTGAGAGCTAGGCAGTGAGTGGGGAAGAATTCAACATGCACCAAATCCAAGTTGAGTAAACCAGAAGACCGCTCAAGACACATGTCATGATAACTAGAGCTTTATGAGCTAAGATCACAAGGAGACCCCAAGTCTAAAATATATTTTCTTTAAAAAAAAAAAAAAACACGCTAAGCAGTGATGTGCACAGCTTTTTGGTTTTTTAATATGTTTTATTTTCCAAAAAGTGATAAGTGATCATTGTTTTTCCACTATTAATCTTGATCCCTTCTTACTCCAGACACCTGTATGGGTATCTATCCTAGTAGAAACACATTTATTTGTTGTGCATGGACTGTTTTAAAGAATATAGACCCCTAAGCAATATCACTCTCCTCCATTTTACAGGCAACTCAGTAGGCAATAGGCCATCACTAAGTGGGGGAAAGAGACTTTGGACTCACAGTCTTGGTGATAAATCCTACGTTGAAGAATCCTATTTGTTAGTTACTTGCATAAATACTTCAGTTTATGCTCATAAAATAGTTTAATATTTTGAGTTACTCCCTAAATCAAAGATAAATGATATTAACGTAATGTGTCTTTGATTTGCTTTTTATATGAGTCACAGAAAAGTGATAATGCCTATGGAAGCTGTGGAAAGAAAAAGGATTTCTGAAATATCTTAATATGTTAGAATATCTATTTAAGATTAAAAACTCCAAAAATAAACAGAGCAATGATTTAATCACTACTCAGATAATATTTCAAAAATTTCAAACCATATATGCAATGCTCAAGGATTTGACAATCTGAATACCACCTATTTTTCCTTCAGTTTAAATTGGATCACACTGTCTTCACAATGTTTAAGGAAACAAAATTAACGCACTGGTAATAGTCTGCATGTTTTCTTTTTAAAAGGTATATTTCCCACCCTTTTTGCAAAGGAAAAAAAATTTTTAATTTAAAAATGGAGCCTTAGAATCATAGAAAAGAAATGTCTATCATATTTTCTGCTGGTATCAAGCTACTTTAATTACATTTGGCTCATTTTAAGCATTTTCAACCAAAAATTTCATTCAGGAGATGCCTGGGTGGCTCAGTCAGTTAACTGGCTGCCTTCAGCTCAGGTCATGATCCCAGGTCTGGCCGCATTATCCCAGGTCTAACCTGCTTCTCCCTCTCCCTCTGCAGTTCCCCCTGCTTACACACACTCTCTCTCAAATAAATAAATAAAATCTTTTTTAAAAAAGTCATTCAGACTCTCTGAAGTATATTTCTAGAAAAATACAGATTTCTTACACTTGCATAATAGTATTTAGTATATTAAAATGACATTTGAAAATGTCAAGAAGCAAGTTTGTGTGTGTGTATGTGCATGCGTGTGTACCTATACATGTATACAGATAAAAAAGCCTTGAATCTTTGAACTCCTCAAAAGACTCAATCTCTTTCAAAGTTATTACTAGTAAGTTTCAATAACTTGAAAGAATTTTAAATAAGTAGCACTAAAGATTCACTAATAATTTAAAAGCCTGGCTCATTTAGTGATGGTAAAAGTGACTTAAAAAAAAAAAATCAGTGCTATATTTCACCTTTATTTCAAGAAACTAAAAAGAGAGAAACATCAAAATAGAAACCAGAAAGTCTGGTTTCTAGTCTCTACTTATTTTTAGTTTAAGTAAATATACATTATAATTCATTTATTCATTTTTCACATTTTTAAAACAATTACGGTATCCCCAGCACTGTGTAGGACACAGAGGTGGTACAATGGAATAGAACATAATTTACCTAATAAATAGAAACATTGTGACTGTTCACTAAAGGCATCATAGAACAATTAATCCTTTGAGAGCAGCATCTCCTCTTCTCATCAACTTCTGTGGATACGGTGATTATTGGCCCATCCTTAAATGGCCTCCTCTAAGTTTTTGCATACCTGTAGCATTATAAGTAACACTGTAACAATAATTCTTATAGTTAATTTCTGGGTGATACTTACATTTACTATAATAAAAACTATAAATTTACTATACTAAAATGTTTACAAACATTAAAATATTATTGTTGTTATTATTTCAATTTTGTGGACTTAAAACTAAAGGATATGGGCTAAAACACTTGAGCTTCTTCCTAATCTGAAAAAAAAAGAAAAAAAAAAGTCATCCATCTCTTTCAGAGTTTTAACTTGTTGACTAGCATGAGCACCTACACAATTGGCAAAGCAGAAGCTGGAGAAACATCCCTGCTCTTTATATCTGTTAATTTTTAAATTTGTACTTTTCCATGGAGGATAATTGGTTAGATTTCTGCTTTAATTTTACCTTGGGAGTTAGTAAAATGCAATGGTTAGGGGCACAGGCTGTGAGCCAAACCCCCCAGTGTCATAGCCCATTTCCTCCACTTTTAGCTGTCTGACTTTAGGCAAGTTACATCATCTCTCTGGGATTCAGTTTCATCATCTATAAGACTGGAATGAAAAAAATTTTATCTATCTCACTTCGGATTTAATGACTTAATACATATAAATGACCTTGTACTTGGTACCCAATAGCTACTACTATCTGCTCTCTTGGGCTTCTGTTTTCTTTGCTTTGATACTTCTACTAATTTTATCCTATTTTCTATTGTTCAGTAACTATTCAATTTTTAATCTTCTTTGTAAGATGGCATGCTTTCTTATTTTCCAGCAATAATATAGTTTCTTTCATCATACTTGGGCATTTGTTCTCAGTATACCATTTTGAACTAGATGTCTGTTCTGGAAAGTCTTACAATTTTTTGAATTTCCTTTTTATGTGTTCATATCACTTTGTGTATTACTTTTCTCCTTAAATTTACCACTGTCAAATGGCAGGAACCATGCTTGTCCTCTTCTCCAGCCCCAGTGTCTAAGAACGAATCTGGTCTATAATAGACATTCAATTTAGAAAATGGGTTAAATGAATAAATTAATTAATATACTGAAGAATAAATGCGTACAAAGATAAACATACATACCTCATCCTCAATCAGCAAAACAATCTGAGGAAATGACAATCCACCACAATCTTTCTGTGTTGGTAGATGTTAGACACCTTTAAGTGGGGATAAGAATGGAACAAACATTTAGGAACTTATATTTATCACTTTATTTATTTTACTCAACTGATTTATAGGTTTCTTTATCTTCCTTTCTTCAGATGAGGCATTTATGACTCAAAGAAATTGTGCTACATAATTGTGCTACATTGTGATGCATAAGAAGGTGGTGGGTGATGAAGCCTATATGCCAGTCAGTCCTCATACAACCCACTCATGTCTGCTGCCCACAGTGACGATCCCAGTCAAAGGGATCTTTATGGGTTTTCAAGGCATCTCCAAACAGCCTCATCCCTGCCCTATCAGAATAGGACAGTCTTCAAGCTTTGTTTCTTATCTCAGAGTATGTTACAATATAGTTTTAACTCTGGAAGTAAATGAAGACCACCCAAATAAGAACAATCAAAGGCAGATTATTCAAAGCTTGCAATACCACAGAAACAGGCTCCACCACACTTGCATTTGGCAGAGACTCAAAAGCAGTCAGAAGAGGGGGACAGCTTTATAGTTGAAAAGGAAAGTCTTTAGGTATGCCCTGATTGGAGGCTGATGGCATGGGGATACTGTTGGCATGGGGATGCCGCAGTGGGCTAAATAGACGTGGGGCACTTTATGCAATAGGTTACAAGTGCATTGTTTGCCTTTCTCCAGTTGGTCCTAAGAAATGGTGAAAAAATTAGGCTATCAGTTATTAATCAAGTCTAGGCTCTTGGCACCAATTTCTACAAAGGTTATTTGGCTTTCTGAACTGGTTGAAACAGATAATAGGTTGGCTTCCTGATTGCTGATTGCTGTAGGTTGTGAGGCAGACTTCTATTTTCATGTATTGTCTGGTCATTGTTCAGTTGTATATCCAGTCTCTCATTATACTTATCAGGAAAAAACAAAGGATAAATAAGAGTGATCGGAACATGGCACTAGACTTTTCAAGTAATGTGAAGAATGGAGTGAAAGTTATTAATCATCCACAGGGATGATGTAAAATGACATATTAGTATGATGATCAAAAAGGGTTTGGCTCTATATTATAAAGTAAATCAGTTAATGTCCTAAGAGGTTAAAAAAAAAGTGGCTCATAGGCATGAAAATTATAGAACTTAGAAAGGTAGACTACCATAAAGAAAGCAAATCCAATTACATCATTAAGCAGGACAAGAAGAAAATCATGGCCTTGATGGATTGATTCCCATATATGGGGGTTTGGGATAGTAATGTATGAAGAATCTATTATCCTAACAAGTAGGTTAAGAAGGACTAAAAAGTGGCTATTACATGATGATGATATGTGAAACTGAGGTGAGACAATTAGGGGCAACAAAGGGGATCAGTGGTTAGAGATGAAGAACAGCAATTCAGAAAGTCCACGCAGTGAATGACAGAAAGTGACTTTTGATCAGTGACAGGGATGGTGATTTGTATTAAATACCAACAGTTGAGAGGCAGGGACTGCTGAAATACTGCAAAGTCATACTTTGGAAAGCCTAGCCTATGTGCTGAGAAATCAGTGGTAGCTCAGCTTTAGAAAGTTCTGGCAGTTCTGGCAAGGGTGAGGTAAGGCAATAAAACTATGGTTGAAAATCCAATATAGTAACCTCAGGAGCATCAGCTTCCAATAATGATAGAGGGTAAAGATATTAGCCCCATTTTTTATATATCAAAATGGTGGCAATTTCCCTGTCTGACATGGCAGCATCTCCTTGGTTCCATGCTTACTCAAAGTTCTCAGTGGCTTTCAGAATTTCCAGAATTTTTGTCAACCCCTGTAACAGTCTCAACTCCCATGTTATCTCAGAGCAATTTTCTCACAATTGACCAGTCAAGGGGAGTTTGGCTGCCAGAGGATTTTAGAGATCTGTGAGGAAATGTATTCAATGTATTCCTGGACTTACAGTGTGGAGTCATCCTTGGTCACATGGCCAGGATTTCTGGACTCCAATGTAGGATAATATTAATGAGTCTATAAGGAAAATGAGAATTTGTCAAATTAGCATTATTGATAACATCCAGAGATACTGACAGAGTCATTATCTCTCAGCAATATCAATAGCTTTAGGTATTGAGTATTTAAAAGTATATGAATTTGATTTGATGCTTCAAATATTTGAGGAACAGAGCTATGTGGGAAGCACAGTGCTAGCGATAGAGGACATGATATTGAAAAAAGAAATGTAGCTTATTTCTTCCTGGAACTAAAATCCCATAGGAAGTGACATTATATTTAGACTAAATTAAGACTAAATATAGAAAAATTAAAAGTTAAGTTTAAAAAGCATGCAAACATGACCCAGATATACAAATTGTACAACTGAAATTTAATTCTATAAGCTACTTATCATTGAACATATATTGAGAAAATATATCTGCATGAATATGTATTCATCTGTGATACAGCCTGTGAGTGTGTGTTTATCCAGTTTATGGACAATTTTAAAAATTTATACAAAATAGAATTCATAGTTTTAAATGTTTCCATTGTTACAAAGAATGAATACTCAATAAATATTAAAGCAAACAGGTTAGAAAATTGCAAACAAAATGAGTTAAGGTCTGAGGAAGAAAAAATTAATAAAGAGAAAAGCAGAAATTATATTTAAAACAGAAAATTGAAGCATAAAGAAAGCAAAGAGCTGGCATCATAACACAATGCTAATCAAATAGAATTTTTTTAAAAATATATAACCTACTGCAGCTGATCATGAGAATAAGGGAAAAATTATGAATAAACCAGAGAAATTAAATGGATTTATGCTAACATCTAAATTTTGATAAAATGTACATCTAAAATTAACTCAAAATTTATTTTAAAAGCTCTAATGACAAATATTCCTAGGAATAAGCCTTAAAGCAACCTTAAGAGTGGTAGGTATGTTCAGAAGATTTTATAAGTAAGTAAATTAAGATAAAATCAAGAAACAGATACTATCTATGGTTCTTAATGTGTTTTACTGCACAGAGCAAAGAAGAAACATCTCCATTTATTTTATAAGCTAGATTAACCTTGATATCAAAACCTAGGAAATAACAGCATTTTTGAGGAGATTACAACCCAAGAAAGCTGAATTGCTTCCCTCCCATGGCCATTTCTACATTCCAGTTATTATTTTAGTACTGCAACCAATTTTCCCCACATGTTTATTCTTTAGTTTCTTGTGTTGTAACACAAAATCTGACAAAAGCTTCATATGGGTAAGAATGCTTTTAAATATACTTTTACCAAATATGTGACAACTCACCTATTCATTACCAATATGGGAAAGGTAGTATTTTATGGTGAAAATAACTTTGAATTGTAAAATCTGGCTCAGCCACCAACTAGCCATTTGTCTTTGAGCAAGTTACTATTTTTCTGCCTCCTGGCAAAATAAGAAGCTATACTACACCATCTCCATGATTCCGTGATTCCACAGAACAGCCACAGTTACTCCTAGGTCTTTGTTTATGTGAGTGAAAAATGTGGGCATTATCCAGGGGAACAAACAAAAAGAAATCACAGATACTATTTTAAAAATCAGAAAGTCAAAGGATACCAGAACTCATAGGATTCTATGAGACTAAAGAACTTATCAGTTACTTATCAGTTACTTACTTATCATTACTCTTTTCTCCTTTTATTCTAACTAGAAACCAGTACTTCATAACCATGGTAAATATAAGCAGTGCATATAACTGAGAATGGCTATGTACAGCATTGAGGGGAACAGCAGACAAAATTATTTCCAAGCAGCTGTTATCAGGGCAGATTTTTAAGACAACATTCCCATAAATTCTATAACTCTAAGCTAGTGTTTTATGCATAATGTGGAACTTGAGGAAAATAAGAAAGACATCTTTTTCTTAAGTATAGGAATGATATTTTCTGTGAATGCTTGATTTCCAAAGGGACTCTGAGAACAGAATGGTTCATTTTATGATCTCTTCTTTTTTCATGGAACCACACTAAATAAACATATATCAATCTGAATAAGAACAGTAAATAGCAGTTGTTTCCATATCTTCCCCCTGAGGCTAACAGAAAATAGAATAAATTGTCTAGCAATCAACAAATCATAACTAAGGTCTTAAATTTTTATATTGCTTTTGGGAAATGATAAACTTTGCCTTTGTGTTGTTAATGACATGGAATTATTCCTTAATGATGAATTCATAAATCAAATCTTTGGAAGATTTTTTTAAGCCATTGTTAATAGCTGTTTAGTAGTAAAATTGTAATGGCACAAGGTTGAAATCCAAATTAATTTGGCCCAGGAACTGAACAACCAATTAATAAAACATAACAGTATTTCCTATTGTCTTAAATTCACTGGAAAAGTTACAATTTTTGAGGTCATTCATTGTAATTAGTACAGTGTCCATAACATACAGCATGCTAAGTTTGTATCCATACATATCCATACATCTTATGTACATACATATATACATAAAGTATACCTGGGCATGTAAGTACACGTGTTTGCATGTAGAATGAAGAATAGTAGCTGTTATTAAATGCTAGGTAATTTGATCAAAATCAAAGAATTATAATCATTTTATTTTTGCCTTTTTCAACAAAATATACAAAAAAATTCTGTAGAATAGCCCAGGTTTTATAATTATGTATTAATATATAAAAACCAGTATGGGCCTCTGGATGGCTCAGTCGGTTAAGCATCTGACTCTTGGTTTCAACTCAGGTCATGATCTAAGCGTCATGAGCACCTGAGATTGAATCCTGCTTCAGGCTCCATGCTAAGCATGGAGCCTGCTTAAGATTCTCTCTCTCCCTCTCCCTGTGCCTCTCTCTCTCTCTCTCTCTCTCTCTAAAAAAATAAATAAAATCTTTTAAAAAGAAGTATGGAAAGTATATTTTTTTTATTTTTTTTTTTTTTAAAGATTTTATTTATTTATTTATTTGACAGAGAGATAGAGCCAGAGAGCACAAGCGGAGAGAATGGCAGAGGGAGAGGGAGAAGCAGGCTCCCCACTTGAGCAGGGAGCCCGATGCGGGGCTCGATCCCAGGACCCTGGGATCATGACCCGGGCCGAAGGCAGACGCTCAACCATCTGAGCCACCCAGGTGCCCCTGGAAAGTATATTTTAAAAAAGATTAGAAACCAATAAATTAAAGAATATGAAAATTATTTTTATAATGCAAGAGTGGTATAAACTAATTATGAAATTAATATAAAAACATGAAATGGTTATTATTAAATATTAAGTGAAATTATATAGAAAGCTCTAGAGTGGTACTAGAATTGCTTTCATTAGAAAGGGGCTCTTTCATTGTTCTGCATTCCAAGGCCTAACCATAGTTAACCATAGTCCTCCCAGCTGATTCTCCTCAAAGGATATTGTGGGAGAAAAGAATAGTGTGAATATTTGGTGCTTTGAGTATGAAAAGTAAATTAGCTGACACTGTGGAGAAGGGAACCGAAATTATAGGTTCCACAAAGATTCCTATTTAAGTGCAATCACTGGGGAAGGAGGACCCTTAGAGAATGGGAAGGACCACTTAAGTGAGCCTTGCAAAATTCTGTCTTGGGTAGCTCTGTTAGACAGAGGTGGGGAGGCACAGGAAGAGATACAATATGTAGAAGCAAGGCAATGATGTCCAGGGCCTTTCCTAATCAAGAGTGGAACTCCTTCCAGAACAAGGTGTTCTCTCTGTGGTTCTGAGAATATTCAAGATGGGAAGAAAGCCCAGAGTGACTGACAATGGACTACTTTCCCAATCCAGGCATTTATATACGGTTTGAGACATACTGAATTTGATTTAAGCAAATCAAATTCAATTTGAACAACTCAATTACAGAGAATTTTACGCCTGTTACTCTAGGAAGATGGAATTTTGACAGAAAGTTTTCCTCTACTTATCAAGCTTTTATATAGTATAAAATTTTGGTAGTATAATTGCTCTGATTTACTGAGTGCCTCCTCTGTGTCAGATGATACACGCATATCTGCACCTCTCATCCTCCCTGCAATTTAGGAAGTATCTTTGTTTTACTGAGGTCCAGAGAGTGCTACATAGCAAGTCACCCCAAAAATTAGTGGCTTAAAAAAACAATAGCCACTTTATTCTCTCTATTAAATTCTGTGATTCAGAAATTCAGAGAGAGCTCAGCTGGACAATTACAGCTTGGGTCTCTCATCCAATTGCAGCTAAAATATGGCTAGATCTAGAACTATAGTATACCAGCCGAGCAGGGCTGTCCAGGTGCCTTTCTCATGAAGTTTTAGAGTCTCTCTACCTGTGACTCTTCAGTGTTGTCTCTTAAGGCAAAGATTTTGGCTTCTCCCCAATATGTCAGCATGACAGTGCAGTCAACCTGCATCCAAGGCAGCTAAACCCTTCAAGAGTGAGTATTGAATACTCACTGTGTTGCCTTTCTCTGTTGCTCAAAACCATCACAAAGCCTTACCTATTTTCAAGGGAAGGGATATAAATCCTTCTTGATAGGAGGAGTGCAAAAGAATTTGTGGATATATTTTTAAAGTGCCACAGAGAGTACACATAACACATAGAGAGCAAGTGGTAGACCCCAGGTTTTTAAGAATCCAGGGCTCTTCTGAGCTAAGCATTTCTCCACTTCAATGTGACCAAGTCAGATATGAGACAAAATGAAAACTCTAGATAAGAACATAACTTCTTAGTAATAAGTACAATTGGAACACTTTCCTTATTAAGTTTTTAAAAAAATTTGCCAACAATAGTGTCAGCTGTAGAAGTAACACAGCATTACATAATCAAGTTTTGTCTTTGTTACCCAAAATAACATATTAGAAATTCAATACATATGCTCTGAATTACAGGGTAATTTATTAAAACTTTTAACATAAAAGGTCTTAAAATACGTGGTTCTTCTGTTCCTGCCATTGTCTAGTCTCTATTCTTTCCAGTTGTGCATTTGATTTCCTGTTCCTTTTCAATTCCTAAAAGATGCAGCATTGAAATCACTTCTTTGTATTCTCTGCCTTTGTGATTAATGGCGGTTTAAGTTGGTACACAGCCACAATAAGTAATAGAATTTAATTTCACTATAAATTTTTAAATTGCAAAGGTGAAACCACAGAAGGCTCCCTTTGTGGGAGAGCAGTGTCAAGCAAATGAATGATTTCTCCACAGTTAAAAAGTAACTCAGCCATGAGTATTTGTCATTTTTTGTCAGAGGTGAGCATGTGAGGCATTCCGGAGTAATTTACAAACTTGTTCATTCCTACCCATTGTACACTGACTGCTCCCTCAGTCTCTTCCTGCCCAATAGACTAGAACAATAACTTTAACCTGGCCTTTGTTATTCCTTTCTTAGCTACTATGCATATAATTATCTGCATTGGAGTTTTCTTTTGAGACTCTTAGTTTTTCTTATAGAGAGAGCATATGACAGTCATTTTTTGTTTTTCTGCTTATAAACTTTCTATTTCCTTCTTTGCAACCTGTTATGCTTCATTGTATTTTAACCCTTGATTCTTTATTCTTGAGAATGAATTGCTAGATTGAGAGGTGTCATTTACTTCATGGGAGGCACAGAAATGTTATTTACCTAATGAAAATGTAGGTAAGACTACATGGACTATGAAGAAATATGATGTAAAACCATGTGAGAAAATAATGCAAAATATTATGGCAATTATACAAAAATATAAATGTGGATAAGGAGTAAACATGATATGCAAATTTGAAAGAAATTTTCAGGAACACATTTTAAAAATGATGGACTCTAGTAACACTGCTCACATTTCATAGATAAGGACATAATGTCACAGACCCATAGATAAATTATTCCATAATATCACAGCACAATTATTAGGAATAAGGACAACTTACAGTGAATACTTAATTTTAGTAGTGGTTGATTGACTCATGTGAGACATGACCCCATTCTAAAGATGGAAAACTAAAAATCAGAAATCCAATTTATGACTAACATCGACATTTTTCTTGTAGTATTAGGTAAGGTCATGGAGGATGGCATATGTGCACATATCAGTTAACTTTTCCACCCCATGCAACTCTTAATACTATTGGCGAAAAGAAGTGAGAGTGACTACACAAGTCAATAAAAATAGAAAAGATGGAGGCAGTATGGCCACAAGAGACAAGCAAGAGAGGTACTTTAAAACATAGATGTATGAACAACTGCACCTTACTTTTAAACAAACAAAAAGCCCTTGAATCAGAATACTAGTGGGAATTATGAGTAATGTTGCCCTTCCCTACTAAGCAAGAACGATTTGAGGGAATGAGAAAGAGAGACACCACAGCATTACAGTGTAAAGGTTTTCTAAAACACTGTGACTCTCCCAAAGACATAACTCATCAAGGGCAGAATTAGAGAATAGCTGAGGTATATGATCTCTAGTATTTTGCTCATTTTGCTTTATCATTCTTGTTTCTACATTGAAGCCATTCCAGTATTATATCCGCAGGAAACAGGAAATGACAAAATGAGTAAATGATTCCTGAACACAAATGATTCTGTACACACATACATGCACATGCACAGAGAGAGAAAGACAGAATCAGACAGGCAAACTGACAGAGAGATTTAGTTTTTAATTGAATCTTTCAATTTTTCCATATACAGAGCTACTGTACATTCCACAGTAAGTGTATTTTGCATTTCCAAATAGAAATATTGTGGTTAGATTTACATATCCCTTAACTAAATAATTTTTCTTGGCAAGGGATCAATTATGTTTGTTTTTGTATCTTTGGATTGACTGTATCTAGAATATATACTGGCATATAGTAGATGTTCAAGACACAATAGCTAAACTAACAAATGACACATTTCGTAGTATTTACACTTACGCATTGAATTTCACGAAATGTAGAATGATTTGCAAAGATAAATTGCCACTGTAGGCAGAGCCTACGACATGTTCCTGGACAAGTTTTAGTGTCAGGTGGCACTTGCCATTACTCTGCATCCCTCCTTGTTGTTTTGTCAAAAGCATTGTAATGGCATAGCCAGCCCGGATAACATAGACATAGAAGCTGTCAACCAAATTACATAAGGAAGAATGGGTATACCTATTACCTATTGCTGTAAGACAAATTACCTCAGAATTCATGACCTCAGCTTAAAACAACAAATGTTTATTTTCTCAAATATTTTCTGAGGGTCAAGAATCCTAGAGGGATGGGTGAAGGGAAGTGTGAGGTTCAGGCCTCCAGTTAAGGAATGAACAAGTCACAGGGATGAAAGGTACAGCATAGGGAATATGGTCAATGGTATTGTAATAGCCTTGTATGGTGAAGATGGTAGTTGCCCTGTGGTGAGCACAGCATGAAGTATAGAGTTGTCAAATCACTGTGTAGTACACCTGAAACTAATGTAACGTTGTGTGTCAACTATACATCAAAAAGTTTTTTTAAAAAAATCTAAGAGGGGCCTAACTGGGTAATTCAAACTCAAGTCTCTCATAGTTGGCCATGGCTGCTATCTTCTGAAGGGTGGACAAGTGCTAGAAAATTTGCTTCCAAGAGAGTAACCCACAGGGCTGTTAGCTTGAGGCCTCAGTTCTTTGCTCAGTACCTTACCATAGGGCTATTGCTTAGAGTGCCTCTCCACAGGGCTGATTGAGTGTCCCCCTGACATGACAGCTGGCAGGTAATCCAAAAATGAGAGTGAAGAGAAAAACATGATGTCTTTTATGTCTTAATCTTGGACATCACACATTCTCTTTTCTGCTATATTCTATTTGTTAAGAGTGAGTCACTAAATGTGGCCTGCATTTAGGGGAAGGGGAGTTATGCTTCACTTTTTGAATAGAGGAGTATCAAAAAAATCTGTGGATGTATTTTTAAATAATCACAATAGGATCACAAGTGTTTCCAAGTTGTGTATCAGATTGTATTATATGTGCATGTGTATATACACATATATTATGTTGAGGACTTTTTAAAGAAGATTTGTGAGAGGTAGCTGGAAATCTAAATGTAATGATGCTGCACACCAGAAAGGATGCCAAGTATACTAAACTGAAAAAAGAAAATATTGGCACAGAGGTGAAGAATGAGGAGAGGTTTGACACTAAGAGGAAAGGGAGGAGTCCCTATTAATGAGCATAATAATAAATGCACATGCAATTGCACACATTAGCATGTCTGCCTGCACTCTTAAACCATGTCCTGGCAACTGGATTTAGATGACAGTTAGTGGCCACTACATATTCATCATCTCCTTCCAATACACCCACACACCAAAAGGAAGTGACAAAATACAAAAGACAAAATCTTTTTTCCATGACTGCCAACTGCTGACTGCATGTCCTCATGATATGCTTTGTCCTTGAACCAGTCTCATTGGTTGCATTTGTCAGCATAGCACCTACCACCCACCATTGTGAGCTGCAAGTCTGCCAACAGCTATTATAAATACAGGAGGCCATCTACCTCTAAAATATTTAAATTACATATATTTTGCTGGATGAATCTTAAGTTTAAAATTGCCCTGTGAAGCCGTAAACAAAGTAAGTTGTAGAGTTACCTGAACACACTACCTACTTCTTTTAGATGCTTGGTTTTTATGAAGTGTCTTCAGGAGACTAGGCAACTAGTATCATCAAGTTTAAAATGTGATTTTGTGGGGCGCCTGGGTGGCTCAGTTGGTTAAGTGACTGCCTTCAGCTCAGGTCATGATCTTGGAGTCCCTGGATCGAGTCCTGCATCAGGCTCCCTGCTTGTCAGGGAGTCTGCTTCTCCCTCTGACCCTCCCCCCTCTCATGTGCTTTCTCTCTCTCTCATTCTCTCTCTCTCAAATAAATAAATAAAATCTTAAAAAAAAAAATGTGATTTTGTGAGTCTATGAGAATACAGACAGAATAATATTGACCTTAACAAAGATGCACTTTTTTTTTGTTAGTTGTGAATATCTCCCCAGTGTTCCCTGTCAGGATTTAAAGAGTGAAATGTTTTCATCATTTCCATTACACTGCCAAAACTTTGTTATTTCTTTTTTATTATTATTGTTTTTATTTGAGTATAGTTGACACACAACATTACATTAGTTTCAGGTGTACAACATAGTGATTCAGCTTCTCTATAAAACTTTGTTATTTGCTATAGGGGTCCAAACTACTGCTGAGTTTTATCTCATAATTAGGGATGTCACTCACACTATATTGAGTATTTCCTGTGATGGGAAATACACAAAATTAAGGGTCTCACTCTTTATCAACTATTAAAAGAAGAAATCGTGTTCAGCACATTTTGGGGAGATGAGGATACATGATCAAAATTCAAGACTGCCATAAAATATTTCATAATCTGCTTCTGTTAGCCTAAAGGAAATTATATAAATCTAAGTGAAATTAACCTTATTTTGGTTTCTTCCTTGCTCCATGATTGTTCATGACTAATACGTGCACAAGTGGCCCTTGCGTCTTCTGCAGTTCTGTGCATTTGATTGGGCTGTGGAGCCAATTACAGCTTATTACCCATAATCAGTATGTAGAGGGCCATGGTATAATGACCTACAGCTTGGAATTTGTGTCTATAATAATTTGGTACAGGAGAATTGGGAACCATGAATGCAACACAATACCCAGAGTATATTCTCAGAGTTGGAGAATAGACAAGGTTGTAATGTAATTAATTTTTATTCTGGGGGATGCAAATACTTTGGCTAGTTTTACCCTGTAGTGGTGAAGTTGTGTGACTTTGAAAAGATAATTAACCTCGCTGTATCTCAAGCCTTCATCTATTAATTACTTACCTCATAAGGTTGATGTGAAAATTAAATGCAATAATACTTCTAAATTGCTTATCTTGGTTCCTGATGTATAGTAAGCATTCAGTAAATAGTATGAGATATAATTATTGTTTATTTTATTTTATTCAGAGATACTAGGGATTAAGTTTACAGAGAAGAATAGCTAAACAATGACATTTAATAATATGGTTAATCTCTATAGCTTTGAGGAATCTTGGATGTAATTTGTTATTTTTACCCTTTAAATCACTCCTAAGATTGATAGAACTTTAATACATTTGCATATATTCTAAATGCAGTGCAACTCAAATGTTGGCCCATGGACTGGTATAGTCCACAAAAACAAACAAATAACTAAATAATTTTTTTTAAAAATTTAAAGTTTGTTACTGGTCCACAATGAATAATTAGAAATTGAGAACAATTTTTAAACATGTATATTGCAACCTGACCTTGTCGTGTCATTCAGACATGTGATTAGTAGACTTGTGTTGTTGTGCAGAGTATTTTGTAAAAGTATCAATCTGTGATAGATTGGAAATAAGTAAAAACTGATCTCTCACCATAGAAATTTAAGAAGTACTTCTCCAGAGTAGACCCAGGGTATTTCCAAGGCCTTTCTGAGAGTGAACCTGAAACCTGTCCAAGGCTCTGTAAAGAGTTCAGAATATACATATGGATACTGAAGTACCAAAATAAAATCTCTAATTTTATTCAATGTCATTTTTTTCAAAATTGTGAAAAATGTAGCACAAGGAGATACTAGTATAAGAATCTAATATCTCAAAGGGTATTACAGAAATCAGTAATTTAATAAGCAAGCAAGAGATAAATGACCAGTTACTGTGTTCAGATTTTCATGAAAGTACAGGCCAGAATCCACCTAAAAATCACAAGTACCAGGATATGAATGGAACTGGATGCTAATATAAAAGGCTTCTTAGCCAGAGACTACTTGTTCCCTACTATTTCCAAGATCTAATATTAAAGAGTCAGGTGTCCTGAATCCACAAATGAGAGATAGAAACACCCAGTTAAAATGGGGAGGTGAATTGCCAAGGACCTAGGAAATCCCTGAAAATTTTCTGTCTAGGTTTGATGGATGCTAAAGTGCTAGGAGTCTGAGTAAAGCATTTGCTACCACTCTGCTGTGGGTGTTTTCAGCAAAAATGTGCACTTCACGTTAACAAGTAAAAAATCAATTTTCTCTAGTATCTCCAAAGCATGCAATTTCTCAGTTCTTATAGCTCTTTTTAGACAGACTTCAATGGTCAGTGCACCTTGTTCTCTCCAAGTACTAAATTAAAACTCATTCTTTCTATGTTCAAAGCTATGATTTGAATGTTTTAGTAACAAAAGTAGGTATGAAAAATTATGAATTAGGCAATATAAATGGATTGAAACCATGAGTCATAGAGTTCTTATTTAGAGGATCCAGATAGAGGTCATTCAATGCCTTTTCTGAAATGAAGTCCTCAGGGAACCAATCTTCAGCTCTACTTTAAGAAATCTAATCCCATATTTTTCATTTTTTGAAAGATATTTCTATGTGGACTTCTCACCAGCCCCTCAAAGTCATCAACATATTTAAAACTAAACTCACTTTCATGCACGCTTTTTCATCCTCCTGAATTTCTCATTTGTAGAGTTGACATCCCTTTCTTCCAGCCTTCAGCATTGACAGTCTCTGAGCATTTGGTTGCTTCTTTCACCTTCAATAACCTATGTCTCCTTAGCCACTAAATCAGTCCATTCTTCCTTGGATATAGAACTCTGCCCATCCTTTTCTTCCCACTTCTGCTACAACAATGCTCTTATTTCTCTGGACTCTTGCCTCTTTTCTAGAGTAATGTTTCCTTGTCTTCTGCTACCTCTATATAATAAAAAGATATTTTTTTAAAGATTTATTTATTTATTTGGGGGAGATAGGCAGGGGGAGAGGGAGAGGGAAGAGAGAATCCTCAAGCAGACTCCCTGCTGAGCACAGAGCCTGATGCGGGGCTCAGTCCCATGTCTCAGTCCCCGAGATCATGATCTGAGCCTAAACCAAGAGCTGGTTGTTCAACCAGCCAAACCATCCGCCACCCCTAAAACCCTACATTTTATATTTTATGAATACTTTTTGTGGTGAATGGATTTTGGGAATATTGAATCATACTGAGATGATGGTTAGTCTGAGAGGACCTGTAAGTTGAAGCTATTAACAGCTAATGTTAAAGGCTGCAGTTTCCTGCAGTTGTGAAATTAATTCTCAGTACTCAGGTATCAAAGAAGGAAATGGAAACTGAGAAGGTAGACAGTACACAGTAGAGCAGGGTACTTCCTGATTCTCTGGAACTTTCACTGTCTCTTGGAGCTTTTGGTGCTTTGAGGGAGACAGATGTCCAGATGGGCACCATTTTGTGGGGTGGTAAAATGCAACCCATTGTGTGAAGGAAGAGTGGGAGCCAGGAAGGAAGAGGTCCTCATAATAAATCACAACCTGAAGTAAGACAAAGCATGTAGATTTTAAAATATTCTTTGTATTTATTTCTCTTGCATTATACTCTCATCCTCAGTAAAATTAAGTGTCAAGTTGGCAGAGAGTTAGTGTGTGCCATTGCTGTGGCTGTAAAGAGCAGTTGTTGAATAAGTGGTACTCCCTGGTGGCTGGCCCATAGTAGGTGCAGTTAGCCCATGGGAAAGGAAGCTTTGAAATCCACTGGGGATTTCTTCTTTCTTTACTGGTCTTAGAAAATCTGTTTTCATTTTATTAATTATAGTAAATTTTTTTCACACACACAAAAATTATCAATAACTTTCCATTACCTAGAGTAGTGATTTTCAAACTGTGTTTTGTGGAGTCCTAGAGTTACATCAGTGTGACTTAGGGCCACTTGAGTAGTGGCTAAGAAGGCAGGACTCTATCCCCTAATGCTGCTTTAACCAGCCTCTCTCTCTTTCTCTCTCCCTATCCCTCTCCCCCAGTTCTTCCTGCCTCTCTTCTTCTCTCATGGTTTGTAGTTCTGCATAAACTTCCTTTCAAAAGAAGCTTTAAAACTACAAAAAAGAAGCAAGAATAACAAAATAAAAGTTTGAAAACCATTCACCAAGAGAGTAACTACCAAATTCTTTAGTCAGGCATTCATGGGTATAAATAATCTGAAGTAAATATTTCTGGCTTATATTTTACTGGTTATCTCTTCTAATGTGGAATTCTATTATTTATACACTCTATAAAACCCTATGTAAACTGTACTATGCATTCTGCTAGACAGAGTTTTGATTTCCGGCCTCAGGTTTTGTTCACATTCCTCTTTTACTTAATATGTTTTTCCCTTTAAATTTACTTAAACCTTGTTTGTCCTTCCTTGACCACCTCTATTCAATGCAGTCTCTCCCTTCTGTTCCTATATGCTTTCTCTTGCCACTCTTGGTATACTTTCTTGCTTTTTACATTAAAGAGGGTGTTATGTAAAAGCATCTTGTACATTGTAAGTCATTATTATGATTATGTGTTTTTTTCTCTCATTCAAACTTTAATTAGTCAAATCTGGACTTTGAATTGTTACCTATATCTGCCCTTTCTTTTATGTGGTGTTTTTATCTTGGAAGCAAATAAATCTTTCAATATGCACACTGTGATAATCAAGCTTTGACTTTCAACCCACATGAACTCGTTTCAATTTACCTAAGTCTGCTATCTTTACCAGAGGTCATAAACACATCAAATTGTGTTTATGAGGCCTAAAACAAAAGCAAGTGATATGTGTGACCTTCAATAATATTTGAAATAAAGGCATTATTAAAAATACCATCCAAGTTGATACTCCTGGGTGACTTATCCGTGCCACATGGGAGAGATCTCACTGTTATTAAAGGAAACAACTAGTTTTCAGTCCTGACTTTAAAGAGGAGATAGTTCCTCTCATGCAAAGGGGTTTATCATATCCTTCTCATAACACAGGAAGTAGTTAACATGGATCCCAATGAAAAAACATTGTTTTTACCACAGAGACCTTATAAATAAAATATTCTTATCTGAGATCATCACATAGTAGCTCATGGAGTTGCTCGTGGAGTTAAACAAGCATACCTTAAAATTCACCAGTGTTTGATAATGAGTGCTCTGAAGCAAGAGGCCAATGTCCCAGCACAGACACATGGGACAAGGTGATGAAGGACATGTAAGACAAAAATACCTTTTCTAAACAGAATACTCCCTAACTAGAATGTTCCCTTATCCAGTTATTAAGGGTTATCTCTAATTCCTGGTGAGTGATAACAGACACCAAATTTTCTGTAGATCCTTTATTAGTAGTTATAAATAATTTTAAGTAGTAAATGCTATAATTATAGGTATATTTATAGTCACAATTATAGTCACAGTTATAATTGCCATATATTTATAATTATGATTAAATTTATGATGATAGTTACATTTATAATTCTTGTTAAACTTGCAACTCCATGCCAGAAAGATCTGACTTTAACCACTGAAGCCCCAGCACTGAGTTCAGCACCTAGAATGTAGTAAGTTATATACAAATACATATTGAATAAAATTAAGTTTACCAAATACAAACTTAATTATGCTCACTATATAATTTTGTCACTCTATAAAATAGAAAACCACTCTTGAGGCATTAAGAAATATTGATTCACAAACACAAAAATTCCTGTCTCACTGCTTCCATTCTGAGGTTCCAGTGATCCAAATGGACATAGCCAGATAAAAATGACCTAGATAAATAATTTGGTCTTATCAAAATATATATAGCTCTTGAGATGCTACATTTTTGCCCTAAAAATTTGATTTTTCTTATACCACTCCATTATGTCAGGAATTATTAAAAATAGTTTAAATGAACAAATCACAACACTAATATAAATATCAACATAATTATCATTTCTTAATTTGCAAGTATTATGGTTTCTCAATGTATGGCAACTCACAGGCACAATCATATGTGCATATTTGTGTTTTTTTAATCTACTAAACGCATTTATACATTGATACATATCAGTCCTTACAGAGAGTGGAAATTCTGCCCAGCTAGATTCCAAAGTCCTAGATTAGGTGAGAAGGCAACATGCCTCCTAAGGACAGTTCTACAACAGGATGCCTGGGTGCTGCTCCTCAGGTATCATCCTGACATATTTCTAAATTATTTACAAAGTCATTTGGTCTGACACAGGGTACTATGTTGAAAGGAAATGCTGTGTATCCAGGAACCCAGGAGGGAATAAAATCACAGAACAGATACAAAGTTTTGGAAAGCAAAAAGAAAAGTGTGGTGTAGAAGGAGAATGCCCTGAGCCAAAGTTTCCTTGGCACCCTACCATCTTCATCAGCACCAATGTGAGAATTTAACTTTCTCTTACCCCCACCACATATTCCAAACTTCCCAGCACTCCCTATCTCAAGCATATGTCCTCCTCATATCTAGAATGCCTTCATCTAATACATGAATAGTCTTATTTAATTCATTTGGGGGAGATGAATCTCATTTCCACAAACTTCATGGTGACAAATAAATGTCACATTACTTTATTTTACTCAAATTAAATAAATCTGACACTAACACTTCATCCCATTAGAGCAATGGGTTGTCTACACTCAGTAACTTTTAAGGAGGTACTTCATCCTTCCTGAACTTACATATGTCCCTAATCCACCACAGTAGCTACTGATATCTTCCTTTTCTAAGATGGCATCATCAAAGAGATCTTCCTTGTTTAAAGAGTTGTGTCACTTTCAAAATAAGCTTGAGGACAAAATTATGATCCCACCTTGGGGGGATTTCCTTGCATTTTCAAGGTTGTGCCTCCTCCCCAGCGTCCTGGGCCTGGCATATAGGCCTCTTTGCTCACAGACTTTGAACACTTTAATTCCCACCTGGTCTCTGAAGTATCCAACTATTAAATTTCTCTTTCTGCCTATTTCCTTCCCTCCGTAAGTATGATGCCTGAGCCTTGTCAGACCCACCCAGTCCCACAGGCAAGGATGCCAAAAGGGTTCATCTATCTTCTTGATAGGAAAGAAAGAGACCTGTAAGAAAAAACACATACACATTAATATTTCAGTAAATTATCTTCCCACATTGCAATTTTTCGTGTAGATAGGCAGAATTGTCATTCCTTACCTTTCCTGGAAAAGAAGCAAAAAGGAGTCCCAAGAAAATACAACATCCTTTTACCTGCACTAATTCATAAGAAAGAGAAAAATGCAATTTGCTGGGGCTTTATCTCCACCACAGAAGCTTTTAACCAAGAGAAAAAGAGGACAATTCAATAAACCAAGGATTTGTCATTTAGCACATTTTAGTTCTTTATTGAATCTAGTTAAGAATACTAGTCAGGATACTAGTTTGAAATGATAGAAAGGAGAGAGAACAGATACAAAAGCCCTTTACTCTACATCCATGTCCTTTTATTTCTATATTAATAGTAATTCTTCACATAATTAACATTTGTTTTTATAACACCAATATTATTTTCAAAGTTTTATATGTGCTATTCTTCTCTAAATTTTTTGTTGATAATCATGTTAGAGTAAAAAGAAAAGAAAGGAGTATTTTCTTATCTTTAGAGAGTGTCTAACATGTATGGTGATGTAAATTCTATTTTACTGGAACAACTAATAATAACACTGTTAATTTATGTTTGGAATGCAATCAGCCTGGCATTTTAACTTGGGGTATAGCTATAAGTGTCTCTACACATTTGCGTATATTGAACATTTTCAGTTAACCAAATTATATTTAATTTCATCCTGGGATATAGCTGTGGTTTGGTAACTTCTCCAGTGACAATGACAAACTGGAGGAACACAGCCAGCTACGAAATTGCCACTTACTAAACCCCTCGTCAATGCACTTCTGTGTTCTTTGAAAAGAGTGATTTCATAGCCTTTTCTCTACAGTCCTAATGCCCTTTGTAAGATAAATACCCTCCTAAATGGTCACATCTGCTTTCTTTTGGCCCCAAAAATGCTTAGTCAATGAAATAAGCCACCATAGCTACTTTCCTCACTTGACATTAAATCAAATTTTGTGGCAAAGGAACATTGAAGACCAAATTGTGTGTGCTATTCATATAATTTGGATTACTTCAAAAGTCATTTTATTTTCCCAAGGTCTTTAAGAGCAGTTACTTTCTCATCTGTTTATTCATTCATTTATTTCTTATTTATCAACAAATATTTATTAGATGCTTCCTATATGCCAAGCACTGTGTTAAGTGTTGTAGATACAAAGATTAATATGTCACGGTTCCTGCTCTCAAACAGTTTACAGTCTATTATGAGAGACAAATATAACCAAAGAATGATAAATACAGTGGGATTAGAGGGGTGAAGGTAAAAGTGATAGCAGGAAGGGGGAAAACACTGTGATTAACTTTACTAGGGCCCGAGGATATCAGGGAATGTTTTACAGATGAGAACCCTCTAAAGCATGGTTGCACAGATGAATTTTCAAGGCAGATTAGAAGTGGGGGGGTCTTTGTCTGGTTTGGGGATCAAGGGAATACTTGCATGAGTTTGGAAGCTTTCCTTTGGAAAAAAGACAGTCTCTTCCATAAATGGTGCTGGGAAAATTGGACAGCCAGAATGAAATTGGACCATTCTCTTACACCATACACAAAGATAAACTCTAAATAGATGAAAGACCTGAATGTGAGACAGGAATCCGTCAAAATCCTAGAGGAGAATACAGGCAGTAACCTCTTCAACCTTGGCTGCAGCAACTTCTTGCAAGACACATCTCTAAAGGCAAGGGAAACAAAAGCAAAAATGAACTGTTGGGATTTCATCAAGATAAAAAGCTCTTCACAGCAAAGGAAACAGTGAACAAAACTAAAAGGCAACCTATGGAATGGGAGAAGATATTTGCAAATGACATAACAGATAAAGGGCTGGTGTCCAAGATCTATAAAGAATTTATCAAACTCAACACCCCAAAAAAAAAAATAATCTGGTCAAGAAATGGGCAGAAGACAGAACAGACATTTCTCCCAAGAAGACATACAAATGGCCAACAGACACATGAAAAAATGCTCCACATCACTTGTCATCAGGGAAATACAAATGAAAACCACAATTAAATACCACCTTATACCAGTTAGAATGGCTAAAATTAACAAGACAGGGAAAAACAAATGTTGGCAAGGATGTGCGGAAAGGGAAACCCTCTCATACTGTTGGTGGGAATGCAAGCTGGTACAGCCACTCTGGAAAACAGTATGGACATTCCTCAAGAAGTTAAAAATAGAGCTACCCTACAACCCAGCAATTGCACCACTGGGTATTCACCCCAAAGATACAGATGTAGTGAAAAGAAGGAGCACATGCACCCCAACGTTCATAGCAGCAATGTCCACAATAGCCAAACTGTGGAAGGAACAGAGATGTCCTTCAACAGATGAATGGATGAAGAAGATATGGTTCATATATATAATGGGATATTATTCAGCCAGCAGAAAGGATGAATACCTACCATTTACATTGATGTGGATGGAACTGGAGGGTATTATGCTATGTGAAATAAGTCAATCAGAAAAAGACAATTATCATATGGTTTCACTCATATGTGGAATATAAGGAATAGCACAGAGGACCATAGGGGAAGGGAAGAAAAACTGAATGGGAAGAAATCAAAGAGGGAGACAAACCATGAGAGACTCTTGACTCTGGGAAACAAACAGGGTTGCAGAAGGGGAGGTGGGTGGGAGTGGGGTAACTCGGTGATGGGCCTTAAGGAGGGCACATGATGTGATGAGCACTGGGTGTTATACGCAACTGATGAATCATTGAACACTACATCTGAAACTAATGATGTACTATATGTGGGCTGGTTGAATTTAAATTGAAAAAATAAAGATGCTTTCAGGGCACCTGGGTGGCTCAGTTGGTTAAGTGGCTGCCTTCAGCTCGGGTCATGATCCTGGAGTCCCGGGATCAAGTCTCCCATCAGGCTCCCTGCTTAGCGGGGAGTCTGCTTCTCCCTGTGAACTCCCCCATCTTGTGTGTTCTCTCTCAAAAAATAAAAAGTAAAAAAAAAAAAAGAGGCTTTCTACAGGAAAAAAAAGAAGTGAGGGGAAATGTTGAGATTAATTGATGCATATTATAGTTAGAGAGTTGTACATAGTTCTGATGGAACTAGAAAGGGAAAAAAAACATACTATGAGAGACAATGGACTCTGAAAAACAAACTGAGGGTTCTAGAGGGGAGGGGAGTGGGAGGATGGGTTAGCCTGGTGATGGGTATTAAAGAGGGCACGTTCTGCATGGAGCACTGGGTGTTATACACAAACAATGAATCCTGGAACACTACATCAAATACTAAGATGTAATGTATGGTGATTAATATAACAATAAAAAAAGCCATAACTTGGAAGTGCTGATGAATAAGATTGAAGAGATGAACAATTGAGGGACATCCTTATGTGTAAAGCTAAGGAGTTCGGATACTGTCCTAGAGGAGATGAAAAACAATTGGAGGGAGGTGTAATGTAATCTAATTTATATTTTTAAAATATTATTCTAATGGCATTGTGAAAGTTATGTCCAATTCTGGACTCAGACCAGAAACCAAAGTCTTAGATTCAGTGGGGGTCTTTCTAGTGCTTACTTTTTTATTATGTTTCTATGAAATTCAATATTATTAATACAGCTCTTCTACTGTAGATTCTATAAACCACTCTTTTTTAGTTCTCACACTACATTTCATTTCTCACTATTTCTCACTTCCATTCAATGGTTCTTCCAATGATAAAGACAAGAAATAAGACCTTAATGAAAGTAATAAAAAATAGGAATACTAAATAACAGAAAGGTTAAGTAACAAGAGGTTATTGGTTATGCTTATGAGAATCTAATAAATGACTGATAGAAGACATTATGTATTACATTATGTGTAAGACTAATTCCAAGTTTTAAAATAAAATTTGCAAGAATATTGACCTTTGCCTTTTTTAAATACTTCAACTTTTACAATTAGCTTTTAGATTATAAAACATTAAACACGAGCCATTTAGTTGTAGGTGGGCAGACTTATGTTTTTACAGTGACAGTCATTTCTTTTGCATTGCAAACAAGGTTATGATCCCCAGGAGATATTAAAAGTCCCATATTTCATTGGTATTTTATCTATTGTATGTGACCTTCAAGAACACAATTTATGGATAACTAAAGATATTTGGCTTCTGTAATTATAGCAAAAATATATTGATTACCTCAAACAATCTCTAAGCATCAGTGCTTATAGACGGTCATGCCTAGCTAATGTAGATTTCATCTGAATTACAAGTATTTAACCTTATATAATAATTTACCCAAAACTGTATTATCAATTTGATAAGAACAAAAATGAACAAAAGCATTTTTTATTTTATTTTTTTTATTTGAGAGAGAGTAGAGGGAGCAAGAGAGAGAGAGAGAGAGCACAAGCGGGGTGAGAGAGAGGAAGAAGCAGACTGTCCACTGAGCAGGGAGCCTGATGTGGGGCTTGATCCCAGGACCCTGAGATCATGACCTGAGCCAAAAGCAGACCCTCAACTGACTGCACCCCCCAGGTGCCTGCCCCAAAAATATTTTTTAAATAGTTAAACATTAACTTAGGATGCAGTTCTGATTTTAATAAATGCATGCAAGCAGATAACAATATTACAAAAGATGTTTGTAATGTTCACTTAACATCCTTCCATATCCTAGTTTAAAGTGAAGGTATCAAGAAAAGGATGATTACTTGTATAATAAAATATGGCCATTGTATGGATCTTTACACCATTTTTTTTTCATACCTGAGATATTGAATTTCACTCTCTATCCTGATTGTTCACCAATTACCTTGTTAAAGTTTTATAAACATTAGAACTTATAAAAAGGAGAGAAGAAAGATTTGACCAAGTAAAATTGTGAAATCTAACAATAACAAAATATTAAAGTAACAAATGGCTATGGATTCAAATTACCACTGATAACAATATTTACAATCAAATATTTAATAAATAAAATCTATTTAGAAAACAACCTAATAAAAATGTACAGTCATAAAACAATTCCAAAACAGACTTTTATATGGCCAACAAAGATTTGAGCAAAAATGCTTGATGGTATTAATAACCAACAATAGCAAACTAACATTATTTGTCTATCAGATTTGTAAAGCTATAAAAGGATAATATGATGTTCTCTTCTTTTAAGATTTTATTTATTTGAGAGAGAGCGTGCATGCGAGCAGGGAAAGGGGCAGAGGTGGAGGAAGAGGGAGGGAGAGAGAGAGAATCTCAAGCAGACACCACACTGAGCATGGACCCAATGTGGGGCTTGATGTCACAACCCTGAGATCATGACCAGAGACAAAACCAAGAGTTGGACACTTAACCAACTGAGCCACCTAGACAACCCAAGAATGATATGATGTTCTCTTCATGCCTCAACACCTAACATGTTGGATTAGAAATTCATATAAGCTCTCTGGAGGTCATTTTGACAGTAAATATTAAAAGACTGAAGAATTCCCAAATCTCTTACTCATCAATTTTATGTTTGAGGAGTCATCCTAAAGTCAGGTGTTTTAAAGTGCACAAAATATGTTAAAATTAATGTTTCTCACAATGTTACATATAAACAAGAAAAAAATGCCATCTAAATTTTGAACAATAGATTAAATAATTGTGTTCTACAATCAGTAAATAATACTGTAGGTGTACATTTACCAGTTTTTGCAGTAGTTTGCTTTTTCTGATTAGTAAATAAAATTGGTTACCAAGTTATAGGGATAGCAAAATCTCATTTAAAGTTTATTAAAATGTACATGAAAGTGTATCTACAGAGCAAAATTTTATTAGATTTAATATAAAAAATTAAAAATGATTATATTACAAATTTTTGATACTTTTTCTTTATTTATTTTTATTGGTTGTATTTTAATGTTTTCCATAACGATTATGGAATATTGGCAGATTTTAAAGAGCACCAGAAATTAATATCAAGAAAGTTAGAAAGAAAGAAGAAAGAAAGAAAAGGAATATATATTAAGGTGGAAAAAAAGATAAGAAAAATACTATACCAAACTAATGGAAGCCTGCTTAAGAACATTTTGAGGAATATCAATGGAAAATAGAGAAACAAGATCATGGGGATCATGCTAAAGACCACAAGACTAGACAGAAAAAATCACTAATACAGCTCAGAGGTAAAATATAGCAATGATTACAAAAATGAACCATTTTGGAAAAGAGCCATAAAATAGTTTCTGGTTAGGAAGGTTCTTATTTACTAATGGGGGGGGGATGATATATAGAAAGCCTAGAAATGATATTATTCCAGATAATGAGAGTTTTGCAAAATGAGGTTTAGAAGGGAAAAGAATCAGAATGCCCACATAAGCTTTGTCTAGGGAGAGGGCACTGTGCTTGAGGATGGAATGGGCTGCTGCTTTTAATGGATACTGTAATAGCATTACAGGATTTAGAGAAGGGAAGAATGATAACTATATTAAAGTAGTGTTACATGAAAATTCTTAATTTTGCCCAGGTTGAAGGAACAATAACTAAAAATTAAATATTTTATTATAAATAAGACATTTCAAAAAATTAGCAGTGATATAAAATGGAATGAGCAGCCTTTCAAGAATATCATTTTCCTCTTGGTGAGTTCCAACAAAGGTAAAGTGAATATTGTTGGTGTTGCTGTAGATTTCTTTATTAAATGAAAGGATAAATGGAATTATTTCCACATTTCTTCAAATCTGAAGATTGTTTGATCTGACAAAACATGTATAGACAATATTCAAATTCCAGCTTGAACTAGATTAGCTTTCTTATTTCAATTCCAAAAGGCATAAAAATCCATCCCATTAAAGCACATGGAGGATAAAATCCCTTATTTATCCCCTTAGGAAGAGCTGAGCAGTGTTGTCAATGGAAAATGGAGAAAATATATATAGAAATATATATATAGAGAGAAATATAATGTAAACCATAATGTAATATTAAATTTTCTAGTAGCTACATTGAAAAAAGTAAGAACAGTTGAAATTACTTTTACTAATACATTTATATTAAAGTATTCAAACTATGATTATTTCCATAAATAATCAACACATAAAAACTACCATCAAGCTCTGCTACATTAATTGTACTAAGTCTTCAAAATTTGGTGTGTATTTTACATTTAGAGAGCACTCAAACACTAAATTTTTATTGAAATACTTGATCTACATCCAGTTGCTTGTTTTTGTTTTTGTTTTTTGAGGTAAGAGCACTTAACGTAAGATCTACCATCTTTATAAAGTTTTAAATACAGTGTTGTTAATTATAGGCATAATGTTGTACAGCAGTTCTCTGAAGTTGTTCATCTGGTATAACTGAAACTTTCTACCCATTGAGCAGCAACTTCCCATTTCTTCCTCCCCTCAGCCCCTGGCAATCACCATTCCACTCTTTTTTTCGATGAGTTTGACTATTTTAGATCAGAAGAAAAAATTAGTGACCTTGAAGACAGATCATTTGACATTATCTAGTCAGGGGAGCAAAAAGAAAAAGAATGAAAAAGAGTGAGGATTGCTTTCTAAAAAGGATTTACATTTAGATTTCTTAAATTTACAGTTGGAGTAGTCTGACATACTCAAGTTGTTCTCAGCTTAAAGTTTTCCAATTACTGAATTGAATATCAGTTTTTAAAGTTATTTTTAAAATAATTGAAAGTAAATAAAATTAAAACTCAAACTTGCCATTTGTATATGTCCAGACTCATCAATTATTGTACCCAATAAATATGTGTATGTAATTCTTTGTATATCAATCAAACTTCAATAAAACTGTTTAAAAGATACTAAGACTTTCAGTTGCAGTAGCCACATTTCAAGTGCTCAGTTACTACATGTGGCTTAGTAGCTGCCTTCTTAGACAGAACAAGTCTGGAAGAACCCAGTATCTTCACTGCTGAATAAAGCCCTGGGCAATTTCCCTTGGTGGGGTTTTGTTGAAAACACATGGAAAGGATGATTGTAGAGTGGAGCTGCAATGGGAATGAAAGCCAGGAGACATTATTAAAGGGAAAACTGAACTTCTTCCCACTCTCTAAATATGTCATTTTAGCTCTTTCCCTTTTATCTCAAAATAATTTATATTCCTTACTTTTATGAAGATAGTTAGCCTGACTATATTTTCTATATGGGGTCTATGAAATCTCTGACTTTGCCATAGCTTTTACTTAAAAGGAAATATAAAAATATTTATTATTTATCTTGTACTATGTGACTTTTATTTCATTTAATATATATGGCAAACCCATTAAGTGGGATATAAGGAAATGGCAGTGCAGCAAGGTTATGCAACTAGAAAGCACCAGAACTAGAAGTCAAACCTAGGTCTCTCCAACACTTAACCATACTTACCTAGGCTCTTAATCAGTACTGAGTCATAGTGGATGGTATAGATAATTGATCAGCAATAGCCCACAAGAGAAGATACAGAGTAGAGAAGGCCCTGGGGCCTCCTGGACCACTAAAATTCACTCCACTTGTAACTCTCTGAGTGAAGTGTTCACTGTCCATGTAAAGGAATTCAGTTGTTGTGGTTGAGCAGTGGGAGTTCGGGTTAGGAAATTTTAATAAATCAAATGTCTGGGCTTGTGCTATAGTATTGAAGAAATAACTTAGAGTCAACAAAGGCAGTTCTCTCTCCTCTGTATTTCCCTGAGAATTGGCCACAAAACAAGAATAATAACAAGCTGCCCTCTTTATAGGAGAAAGAGAAAAATATGTATGCTACATATTCACCTTCTGATTTTTCCTTCAACAAATTTATCTCCAAAAATTTGCATTACAATTACAGCAATATGAAAACTAAAGAGAGCATTTTTTCTCCTCTGTTATCTGGTAGCCCAAAAGGCCAGCTGGGGATTTTCCTCTGAAATGTGATCTCAGTTACATATTTGTATTCCACACAATCAATTTATATTGTTGGGTTTTACCTGGAATTAGCCTGAGAAGGGGCATTGTGGGGAAGAATTTGACAAGTACTTAAGCAGGGCCAGATGCGGTTTGGGTTACATGAATGGAAAGCAATGACAAGACCTAATTTCCACCATGTAGGTTAAGGTCTGCTCTATGCTCATGTGAAATGTTTGGAGGAGAAGTGAATACTAATAAGATATTGTTGGATAATTACAATAATGTGACCATTCAGCAAATTCATAGGGCAGAAGCTGCGGGGGGCAGGGGGGGACTTTTTTTTTTTTTTTTTTTTAAGGATTTTACTTATTTATTTGAGAGAGAGAATGACAGACGGAGAGCACGAGAGGGAAGAGAGTCAGAGGGAGAAGCAGACCCCCTGCTGAGCAGGGAGCCCGATATGGGACTCGATCCCGGGACTCCAGGACCATGACCTGAGCCGAAGGCAGTCGCTTAACCAACTGAGCCACCCAGGCGCCCAGGGGGGGACTTTGTAATTAACTTTTACAATGTACCTGAATGTATCTTTAATCTGATCATTTCTTGCCCATTTTACTTTAACAGCTTTACTCCAAGTTACTCTTATCTGGTCAAAAGCCCTCTTAAGGAGTCTCCTTAACATCACTCTTGCCCTGCACTGTCCCTTTCCCACACAGCCAGGAAAATGAAAATCAGATTAGGTGATAGTCAGGCTAAAAACCTTTCAGTCATTGTTGATTATGCTAAGAAAAACTTTGAAACTCATTTGCCCATTTGCCTTTCCCAATTACCCTTCAGACATCATCTCTTTTCTCATCTAATTATCATCTACCATACTTGAGTCATTACGGCTTTCTTTTTGTCATTTGAACACATTTAACTGGTTTCCAAACAATCTCAGCCCCTTTGCACTTTCCATTACTTCTGATAGAACTACTGTTCCCACATTTTCATCTGTCTCCTTCCTCTCATCAGTAAGTCTCAGTTTAAATGCCACCTTTTTAGCTTCTGCCTATCTTTTTCATTGCTAAATCTCCTAGTAGGTGTCCAAAAAATGTTCAACAATATGTTCAATGATACCTGAAGATATTTTAATAGAAATGTATTGTAAAATAATCAAATTAATACATTCATTAACATGTATATTCCAAGCAAACTTATTTTATAATAATTATGCTGAGCTTATCAAAACTATCGTTGGGTTAGCAAATGAGACTAGTTAAAGGAAATGGGTTTAAGGGGCGCCTGGGTGGCTCAGTCGTTAAGCGTCTGCCTTTGGCTCAGGTCATGATCCCAGGGTCCTGGGATCAGGCTCCCTGCTCCGCGGGAAGCCTGCTTCTCCCTCTCCCACCTCCCCTGCTTGTGTTCCCTCTCTCGCTGTGTCTCTCTCTGTCAAATAAATAAATAAAATCTTTAAAAAAAAAAAAAAAGGAAATGGGTTTAAGAAATCCTTCTCCCCAGTTGTGTGTTGGATCTGGCTAGCACTGACTAGAAAGCCAGTTATTAAAGTTTTAGAAATTTTGTGAGCTAAACACAGCCATTATTAAAAATCAAATTATACAAACTTATAAGTAAACAAAGTATGTTAAAAACAAATAAGATAAGCAAACCTGCTAATACTTAATTACTTTACTATATTCTAACTATAGTCTAGGCCAGTGAGGGCAAATGTTTTCAGTAAAGGGCCAGATAGCAAATATTTTGGGTTTTGTGGGCTATACAGTTTCTACCACAACTATTCAATTCTGTCTTTGTGGCATGAAAGCTTTCACACAGACAATACATGAATGGATGGCTATGGCAGTGTTCGATAAGACTGTATTTACAAAAATAAATGACAAAGCCAAATTTGGCCCATAGCCCATGTCTTAACTGATACCTCATCTAGATTTTTGAGGTTTCTTGAATCTATCATAAACGTATGGTAGAAATGTTCAAAAATGGTATAGCGCTATATATATCTCTTCCCAAATCCACATTCTGGGACTTCACATTGGTAGCTTGAACTGGCTATGGTGGTAGTATGTGTATATGCTTTTGAAATTAGGGCGCCTGGGTGGCTCAGTTGGTTAAGCGACTGCCTTCGGCTCAGGTCATGATCCTGGAGTCCCGGGATCGAGTCCCGCATCGGGCTCCCTGCTCAGTGGGGAGCCTGCTTCTCCCTCAGACCCTCCTCCCTCTCATGCTCTCTGTCTCTCATTCTCTCTCAAATAAATAAATAAATAAATCTTTAAAAGAAAAAAAAAAAAGAAATTAACTTGTTTTAGGGCGCCTGGATGGCTCAGTTAGTTAAGCGTCTGACTCTTGATTTCGGCTCAGGTCATGATCTCAGGGTCCTGGGATCAAGCCAGTATCGGGCTCCGTGCTCAGTGGTGAGTCTCTCCTTCTGCCCCTCCCCATGCTTATGTGTTCTCTCTCTCTCTCTCTCTCAAATAAATAAATCTTTAAAAAAATGAAAATTGTGAAATTAACTTGTTTTAATCATACCTTTATTCTCCCTCAGAGAGCTAGTTAAGTTAAATATTTACCATCATATCATGCTTCCCTCCTATCATAGATTTTTGGCAATATTGATTGGAACAAAATACCACAGTCCTAAGAAGTTGGTTTCTCTCTAGGTGTCTAGTGCTGTCAATAGCATGGCTGACAGGAACAGGGAAGGCTTCACTCACCTCCTAGGTCGTGACACAGCTTCATGTTTAAACAATTTTTTAAAATATATAAAAATAACATGTTATGCCAGTGATTAAAACATGCTTAGCATTTCAACTTCACTCAAGACTTTGCAATAGATAGTCATTGTTAATATTCAAAAAATAAATATAAAGTACCACTTGTATACCAAGCTAACTATATCTGCATAGAAGTTAACATTAATAAACAAAGTAGTGCTGTGATGAAAATAAAGCAGGCAATGGGGGGGGAGGCAGGGAGGGAAATAAGGTGTGCTTATGGGTGGTTTAGGGTAGATAAAACTTTAAATGGAATGCCAGGATAAAGAAGATGTGGTATATATATACAATTGAATATTATGCAACCATCAAAAAGAATGGAATCTTGCCATTTGCAATGACGTGGATGGAACTGGAGGGTATTGTGCTGAGCGAAATAAGTCAATCAGAGAAAGACATGTATCATATGAACTCACTGATATGAGGAATTCTTAATCTCAGGAAATAAACTGAGGGTTGCTGGAGGGGTGGGGGGTGGGAGGGATGGGGTGGCTTGGTGATAGACACTGGAGAGGGTATGTGCTACGGTGAGTGCTGTGAATTTTGCAAGACTGTTGAATCACAGACCTGTACCTCTGAAACAAATAATACATTATATGTTAAAAAAAAGAAAAAAGAAGAAGAAGATAGAAGGAGGGGAAGAATGAAGGGGGGGAAATCAGAGGGGGAGATGAACCATGAGAGACTATGGACTCTGAGAAACAAACTGAGGGTTCTAGAGGGGAGGGGGAGGGGAGGATGGGTGAGCCTGGTGATGGGGGGATGGGTTAGCCTGGTGATGGGTATTAAAGAGGGCACGTTCTGCATGGAGCACTGGGTGTTATACCCAAACAATGAATCATGGAACACTACATCAAAAACTAATGATGTAATGTATGGTGATTAACATAACATAATAAAAATAAATAAATAATAAATAAATAAATAAATGGAATGCCAGGAAAATTTCTCACTTAAAATTTATACTTTTGCAAAAACTGTTTGTAGTAGGGGGAGAGAAGTGGGAAAGGAGAAAGAGTTTTAAGTGGGGTGAGCAACAAGTGCAGATCTCTAAGGAGGGAGCAGGCCACAGTTTTCCAGCCAGAACAAGGGGGCCCCCTAGCCAGAGCTGAGGAAGGAAGAGAGTTGTGAAATGGTGATGGTGATAGAAGGTTATGGAAGGAATATGAGCTGCTGAAAGGGCCAGGGCTTTCTCTGAGTTTGGAAGCCTTTGGAAAATTGTTAGAAGACAAGTAATTTGATCTGACTTCAAGTTTCAAAGAATTGCTTGGAGGACTGGGAAATGGGGAAGGAAGGATGGAGTAGATGAAACAAGATTGTCAAAATGTTGATAATTGTTGAGGGCTGGTGAGGGATACATGGTGATTTTTTTATATTCTATTTTGTGTATGTTTGAAAATTAAAAATAAAATGAAAAAGATTGTATGTTGAAAATAGACTGGAGAATGGGGCTTGTAAGGAGACCAGTGGGAGGTTATTGCAATGGTACTGGTAAGAAATGGCCATGTCTTGGATCAAATCAGTGGAGGAAATGAGAATTAAGACAGAGCCAGATTTTGGGTACATTTTAGAGTTAGAGCCAATAGCACTAACTGAAAGAAATAAATGTGCTTAAAATCTGCTTTGATTTTTTTCTCAACTTCAGTGTGTTCTTTATTATTCATTTCTGTATTTTTTACCCCAGGATTTTCAGACTATTGAGATAAAAGATGGTGATAATTAAATAGATTTTTAGAAATAAAATATTTATTTTTCTCTTTATTTTTAGTTACATGGGGCTTACTTAACCTTTAGCAATGTGACTGTAATTAAAGGTGTTTTGTGCACTTGGCAGTAGATGAGTCTCTCTCCTGTCCAGGTTTATGAATTCCAATCATCAGGGTCTCATGTAAGCCAAGAATCTCAGGCTGTCACTACTCTTGAGAGAGAATCAGTGTCTCACTCAGCATTTCTCTGTGTTAAAATAATGCCATCTGTTGTTAGCCAAGCTGTAACTAGAGTCTCACCTGCACAGAAGGATGTTTGTTGGGTTTTGCCATAAATTATGCCCACTCCAGCTTGTGTTTCAGCTTTCCAAAGGAGGAGAGACAGTTTCAGATATTGGTAACACTGAGCTGAGTTAGGTCTGTAGAAAAAAATAAAAATAATAATTTATTTTCCTGTGTTAAAAGAACAGTGCATTCATTACATAGTTCTATCTTTATAAAATATTATTTACCTAGGTAAAATTTGAAGAGGCAAAGTTAAAGATACTCCATGCTAGAACCAGACATTGATGTTATGTCCTGTATACCCTCAAGATGAAAACTAGCATGATGGGGAACTAAGATCGTATGAAAAATGCTCGAGAAATACATAATAAAAATGTTTAGGGTGCCTGGGTGGCTCAGTTGGTTAAGCAACTGCCTTCAGCTCAGGTTTTGATCCTGGAGTCCCAGGATCGAGTTCCACATCGGGCTCCCCACTCAGTGGGGAGTCTGCTTCTCCCTCTGACCTTCTCCCCTCTCATGCTCTCTCTCACTCTCTCTCTCTCAAATAAATAAATAAAATCTTTAAAAAAATGTTTAAAAGTATAGCTAAGATCTTAAGAATGAAAAAGAAAATATAGGCAAAACGAAAATAACAATACTTGAAAAAGTGACTGAAAGTCACATGTATAAGTATAAAAACTTATTCTGTGGCTGCCTTGCAAAATGGAGTGAAGGAAATTATGTGTCTTAGTAACTTGAGGGCTTTGTCTTAGTGACAAGTATGGGGTAGACAGTTGGAACTGTGATGCCTGAACAAAGCTGATTGTTCCCAGAGAGAAATGGGGAAATAGAAAAAAATTCATCCTCCATCCCAGGGTGATGATAAGGAAGCGTATCTGTCTCTGTCTGGTCTCATTGGAAAAGAAAATTTCTCCTAAAATATGTAATCCCACAGCTTTGCAGCTATCAGTTTTAGGAATGATTTTATGATACCCATGGAGATCCAGAATCCTAAACACAGTAAATTAACACAATGATTAGTTAAAGGTAGGTAATATTACCAGAGTGCTTTTTAGAAAGGAAACATTAATCTCTTAGGAGATGTGCTTCAAGAACTCAGTCCCGAGGGAGTGCTTGTCTCCTACCACCCTCCAAAACATGAGTTCACAGCACAAAATTATGAAAGATATGTGGAAAGAATCTGCTATGATTGAGTCATGCATAAAAGACTGCAGGATCAGAGTTCTAAGAGCCTCAAATGATAAAGCAGCAATCATAAAGAGCATAACATGTGAGTGTGAAAACCTATTAAAGAACTTCCAAAGGTAAATTATACCCTTTAAAAAAAGAACTACATGCTGAGGAAGAAACAGTGGGAAAATTTGAAAAATAAACAGATAATGTTTTTAGAAAACAAAAATGTAGGCACTGAAAAAGAAAAATAATTGGAAAGGTAATACAGAAAATGAGAGAAGTGAAGAAATGACATAGGCAAACTTGAAAGACATAATTGCTGAGAATTTTCTAGAATTGATTACAAACATAAACTCTCAATTTCTAATATCTATTCTGAGATATTATATAATGAATATCTAGAATCCTAATGAGATTGAAATATCTTAGTAATGATAAGAAAGTCAGAAATTGTATCTAAAAACAAATATTAGACTAATCACAGACTTCCAAAAATTAGAGACCAGAATATAGTAGAATAAGATCTAGTTAATAAGTTAATAAGATGCATTCCCATATACTGCAAAAACTCTTTCTATCCATATAAATGGGAAACAATCCCAAATGATATTTGTATGACAAATCCAGATTTGATACCAGGGACCTCTCTTGTCCACATACAGTTTCTGGGGATAATGAGTAGTCCTATAGTATGCTAATCTTGATCAGATTCTCATGTGATACTTACTGTTAACTTTCCAAAGACCATTGATACAACATTAAATTCATTTATTTTGAGCCATTTTTTTTATACCAGGCACTGCAATCAATATTTAGAATGCATTAATCACCAAAATTTTACATTTTTGTGGAAAGGAAAAGCAATAAACTTTTCTTTAAGGTAAATGATAATAAATAGAGTATGTTAGAATTTGGTAATACTTGGATAAATAGATAGGGTAGAAGGTATTAGAAATTTATGGAAAGGGAGGGGAAGTTTCATCTTTAGGTGGTCAGGGTAGGTTCATTGCCATAGTGACAATTAAGCAAAAATACAAAGCAAGCCAGGACATTCAACATGTGTAGTCTGAGTGAAGACTGAAGCACAGGGAACAGCCAGTGCAATAGTCCTCAGGGGAGAAGGTGGCTAGAGCAAAATGATGAAGTTGGAGAGTAAGGTTAGAGGGGCAATGGGGATTCTGGTCCTAATGGATCACACTAAAGCCACTGTAAGCCTATTGGCCCTTACCCTGTGTGAGAGGAGAAGAGTTGGTAAGTGGTATGATATGAATTGTGTCCCCTCAAAGGTCATCTGTAGGATGGATTCCCAGACCCTGGGAATGTGACCTCCTTATCTGGAAATAAGATCATTACAAATGCAATTAGTTAAGATGAGATCATTAGGATGGGCACTAATCCAATGTATGTCCAATCCAGTGGTGTTCCTATTTTTTTAAAAAGTACGTTTGGAGCCAGAAATACATACAAGGAGAACACCAGGTGAAGATGAAGGCAGAAATTGGGGTGATGCTTCTCAAGCAAACAAATGTCAGATATTGCCAACAGATTATCAGAAACTAGGAGAGATGCATGGAACTGTTTTTCTCTTAAAGCCTACAAAAGGAACCAACCCTGCTAACGCTTTAATTTTGGACTTCTAGCCAGAACTGTGAGAACATAACTATATGTTGTTTAAGCCACCTAGTTTGTGGTACTTTGTTACAGCAGCCCTAGCAAACTAATATAGTAAACATTGAACAAAGGAGTGAAATGACCCAACTTAAGTTTTAAAAGGATCACTGTGGCTGCTATGCTAGGTGGGAGAAGCAAAGATGGTAGCTAGATGACCAGTTCGCAAGCTCTTGCATTACTACCAGCAAGAAAACTTAGCAACTCAGACCATGGTTGAAATGTTCAAAAGTGATCAGATTCTAGATCTGTTTTTAAGGTACAGCCAAAAGGGTTTCTCAGTGGATTCAGTGTGAGTTGTAAAGAAAGAAAGAACCTGAGGATAACTGAGTTTCCTGGCATGCATACCTGGAAAGAGGGAGGTGCCATGAATTGAGATGCAGTGGCAGAGCTAGGAGGACTGAAATCAACTTCTCAGTTTCTCCTGTCTTCCAGAATAATATCCTTGTCCTTAAAACTAATAGGGGGGAAGGGGAGCACAACTAATAATGGGAAGATGTGCCAATATTTATTATCATAATATTTAATCACATATATGTATATAATATCAATATTTTTGCCATTGTTTTTCATTTGTCAGTGCTCTTGGGAAAACCCACACTCCTAAGTGTTTTTCACATTTCCTTAATTACAATTATTCTGTGTTGGATAATTTTTCTTGGTAGCTCTCTATTCTGAAAAATGATGAGGAATGCAATCTACAAAAGAATAGCAGATCATTTTGTGAAATAGCTGGAAGTCCATGACTTGTGTGGAGAGGAGCCTAGAGAAGAGTCTGTACTTTACAGGGCATGTTGTGGTAGGTTCACCACTTTGCTATTGCAAGTATCAATACTACACAAAGAAATTCCCTTTACTTGAATGTCCTGGAAGAATTGACCATAATTGCCCCATTTTGCCCAGAAAAAAATTAAGTCCCCAAAAATCTGTGTTTTCTGGAATTATCTCACATCCACAGATATGATCCCAGCCTATAAAATAAGGAAAAAAAAATAAAATAATCTACAAATGAAGTTTACATTGATTTTTCTTAAGACCAGAATCTGTGAGTTTACAAGGTTAAAATGTACAGCTGTGCCTTCAGTGGTAGTTGTGCATTCTTTATGTGATAGATACTTGAAAATAAAATAAAAACTTGAATTAGGTCTATTAAAAGATCTCTAGGAGGGCATGTTTACCTGGAAAAATAGAAGATCATTTGTGAAACAGAACGTGATTGAGAATCATTTTAAAGAAGTGATACAAAGATTAACTTCTCTGGATGGTAAAACCATAAACATCCCTTGTCTGGAGCAAAGGGATCTTCCACAGGAGACCATAAGTGGCAGTCACAACAAAATTGTGAATAGAAAAATTTATAAATAATCCTGACTTTTGGGCAGTAGTGTTGATATCATACTTGAATTCATTGGGAGTACTTTGAAGCTCTTGAGGAACCTCTGAAACTAAGACACCATGTTGAACATAAAGGACATGCTGAATAAGAAGAATCGGTACTCAAAGTCCATCTTAACCTCTTCACAGTACTGCCCTGTATTTCAGTCTTGAAAGCTAAAATATTTCCCAGTCTCAGAGCTACAGTTCTGAATGGGAGTTTGTTTCTACCTAATAGATGCACTCCACATGAATGGTGGGGGGTGGGAGGGATGGGGTGGCTGGGTGATAGACATTGGGGAGGGAATGTGCTATGGTGAGCGCTGTGAATTGTGTAAGACTGTTGAATCACAGACCTGTACCTCTGAAACAAATAATATATGTTAAAAAAAAAAAAGATAGTAGGAAGTGAAAAATGGAGGCGGGGAATCGGAGGGGGAGATGAACCATGAAAGACTATGGACTCTGAGAAACAAACTGAGGGTTCTAGAGGGGACGGGGGTGGGGGGATGGGTTAGCCTGGTGATGGGTATTAAAGAGGGCACGTACTACATGGAGCACTGGGTGTTACACGCAGACAATGAATCATGGAACACTACATCAAAAACTAATGATGTAATGTATGGCGATTAACATAACATAATAAAAAAATAAAAAAAAAAAGAAGTGCAAGAGAGGCCATCTTGCGGTTGCTCTGGCTACTGTTCTTGAAAAGCAGAGCTGTAGAGGCACTGGGTGCTTCTGCAGCCACATTCCAGTCACCAACTTTGTGGGAGTAGAGGGGCAATTTTTAGCAGCTTTGGTGGTGACAGCAGTATCAGTGGCTATAACAAACAGTGTGTTCTAGAAGTCCTTAGTCCTATTTCTCTGATAGAGATCCCTTAATAAGCTAGGTGTTTATTAATTTCTCTGAGAGTGCTCCCGAAAAGCCCAGTGTAGATCCTCATGTCCACGGTTTTGTAAATATTTATTTCCATGTAAATTACTTCTACTTTAAAATATCAAGAAGCCTGAGTGATACAAGTTTTTGAAAAATTCAGGGATCATACATTTTCCTCTAACCTGAACAAGGAGGCATTGAACTGATGGCTGGTTTCCAGAGATTCAGTGGAACTGGGTCTGAAGTAATGCAATTAATCAGTATCTTGCATCCTGACTATACATACCCCAGGCTTTTGTATCAGGGAAAATGCTTGCAAATTTAAATAATATATTGTTTATCAAAATCTGAGGATGATTTCTGACCTCAGAAACTAAATAAATAAAATAAAAATGTCCTCCCACAGTGCTAAAGTGGGCAAAAGAAGGGAATTACTTAAACAAGAGACCCCACTCTATATTCCTGCTTCTCACCTTGAATAGAGCTATAAATTTGCTTTATTATTCAGACCTTATTTTTACCTAAGAAGTTGTCACTTTCATCTCTATAAAAAAGATGAAAAATGAAAAGAAGAGCCCATCTGTGTGCCTGTTTTTCTGAGGCAATCAGTGTGTCGAATGAATAAATGTAAATAAAAAACTGTAGGCTTCAGGGTGTCACTCCAGGGTGTCACTCCCAGATATGTCACATTGATTAAAAATGGCATTCCCTAAAAAAACATGGCAAAGTTAAATTTCCTTCTAATTTTTTCCCCATAACAAGACTTGGGATACTCTAAAGAATATTATTCTGCTTAATAGCTTTTATCTCACATTTTATTTAATATTTATCAACACATTTCCCTGAGGAAGTTTAAAGAAAGGTGCAGTTGAAAATGCTCAATTTTTATCATCAAATTCAAATGAAAATTGAACAAAATTTGTATGTCTATGCTATATTCTTTCCAACTATAAGCAATTTGTATCTTTTTCATAAATAATCACTTCTTGTTTGGTAAAATCAATAATAAATATGTGTATTCTTTCAGATATAGTTTTTGAGATTATATATTTCAGACCACAACAAGATTAAGTAATTCAAATAAACTATAATCAAAATCTTTATTCAATGAGAAAGTGAGGGAAATGAGATGTTTCTAATAACGTGAGAATTATTTTACTGAAAACTTTTTTTCAAAATAAAAATGTATAAATGTGTCAAACAATCAGTCAGTATGTCTGATTGATTACTCCATAAGATAGATATTAAGATAGGTAACATCAAATAATAATGATTGAGTTAGTATTAATATTAAGTGATTATTCTCTTATGACTGGTAGTACTTAAAGTTTATATATCCAGAAAAGGAAAAAGAGCAGTATGAGGAGGCAGAAAAGCACATTCTGGGAATCAGTAGATTGACATTTGTGCAGGTGCCTGCATACATTGTTTCAGTTGATTCACACCACAATCTTTTATGTTAAGTATATTTTCCATTTTCTTATTTTCAATTCCAAAAGTTGAGCTACAGAGAAGACTACTAGATCATTTGAGCTATGGATCAAAAAATGGTAGAGCAAAAATGTAAACATAAGTTTCATATTTCCAAAACCAGTATTCTTTCCTGTGCATTATACTGGATTTTATTCCCAGCTTTATCACTAACTAGATGTGTGATTTTGGACACAGTGCTTAAATTCTCTATAACTGAGCGGCTGCATTCATAAGATTAGTGGTTAAACTCCATGAGGAAAGAAATTCATATGTCTTTATGATTTGGGGTTGCAAATAGAATTGGAAGAGCAGGAGAATATCTCTGTTCATAATACAGCCTAAAAACATCTATTTCAATGTGCCTTGTTTGTTTAGACTCAGAAAAGTCAGGTAGAGAAGGGCAAACAAGATGGCACTCAGCAAAGATGTACCAGATGAATGCTTGCTAAAATCAACCAGGATTTGACTAGATGCAGAGACAGAGCACATCATTTTAACCTCAAGCCATTAATCTGGTCAGAAACTGAACCATTGAAATTATCCTTCTCTGTTTTATGAATAGAGTTAGGCTTACAGAAAAATAAAGACTAAAAAATGAATTTATTATTTTGGGTATCTAGTGTATTTATCATAAAACAATACACTGCAGAATCAAAAAAAATGTTAGGAAAGAGTCTGTCATACTATAAAGAATGAAGAAATATTTGGTTTCTATGAAAGAGAAACAGAAACATTAAGGGATTTACTCAAAAATTATATGTAATGTTAAGTAATTGTGATAAGGTGGAAAATTGCAAATACATATGCAAACTCAATAGCTTCCTTAATGAGAAATGTTTAAAAGCAAGGGAAAAAAGTATCTTAGCTATGGTATTAATAAAATTTTAAACATAAAAATTAATGTTGCAATGCACTCCTTTTATTTTTGACAGTAAAAGACTCAAAATAATAGAGTGTACACACACACACACACACACACACATGCACACACACACATTAGTAGGATTCCAGATAAGATGCAGTTCTTATACCAGTAACATTCAGAATTTTAATCAGATATTGAGAGATGAATACCGTACTGTGAAATGGTAGGTTAGCTTTACATTTAGAATTTAAGAGGAATAGATCACCAAAGGCTTAATAAAAACAAAACAACAACAAAAAATTCCTGATGTTGGGGACCATGTCAAGAAGTAGGCGGCAAGAGGAAACTGCCATCTAAAAATAGTCACAATGATACTTTACCATGCCCCAGGCAGTGTGATAAGTACTTTACAACTTTATCTCATTTAACTTCAGAACCTGAGGTTAGTACTTTTATTTTCTTTGATTTACAGATTAAGAAACTGTGGATAAGGAATATCCACAGAGATCCAATCAATCTGACAGGTAGAATATCAGGTCCTAAAGTGAAAATATAAACAAATCTATCAGTTAGGGTTCCAGCTATGAGCAGATAAAAGGCAACCAGCCCAGGATAATAAAGTGCCTTGGAGGCTAGCACCAGTAAAAGACTTTAGTATACTCATTGGCCTTACAGGGCAAAAGGAGGAAGCATTTTGCCGGGACTCTGAGAAAGTAGCCATAAAAGAGGGTGCCCTACAGGGATGGAGGTCATTGGTAAAGGTACACAGTCACCTCCTGGACACCTGGAAGGGAGGGAGCCAAAGAAATAATTATTCCATCCTTCCTCTCCTCCCACCCTCTGAACTGTTGCTAATGGCTTCCTTTGTCCAAATTCACACAGAAAACAGAGAGTAAATGAATATCTTGATCCAGACCATAGAGATCAGCTTCTTGGAGCATAAGAAAGAGTGGAAAGGGTATATAAAGTGAACAAGGAGAAGAAAATGGAACCTATCCATCACAACGTTTTGTATAACATACAATGAGATAAAAATCTCCAGATAGATGAGAAAATTCAGTAAAGCAAAATAAAGATTATGAGCAAATGCCCTTAAAAAATAGTATAAGGAACAAAAGCATATGAGAAAACAATGGGAAAGGATGTGGACTTTGAATTAGCAGGAACAGGGACTTTGACTTGTTAATCTATGCATTTCTATTCTGTTTGAACACTATAACTTGAGAGTGTATTTATATTTTACTTTTGTATTTACAAGTGAAACTAATAACCACTAAACTTTGTAATACATGATACAATTTCAATTATAGGGCAGAGTTCGGGTCCTCAGACCTGAGCCTTCACTCACGACACTGCAAAACTCAGAAGCAGCAGGATGATCATACCAGACAGACTACAGAAAGCCAGAGTCAAGCCAGAATGAGAATCAAAATGACAGACCACCAAGCATAGTAGGAACAAAATGTGGTAGGAGCCAAATGTAGTAGGATCCAAATATGTGGGGGTACCAGTCAAGTTACAGACATGGCAAATTGTGGGATAACAGTAAAGAATGAGATAGATTCCCAATAAAATGGAGGAAAGAGGTCCCTCAGAAATAGCCTCATAGACCACTGAAGATAAGCTACTTACCTTTGGCAAGCAGTTCTATCATTAACATGCTCAGGGTTACATGGACAGCTTCCATGATGGTTATACAGAGGCCACTACATTGCTTTCTTTAAGTCTTGGCTATCTCTATTCAGAAGATTCAGTGGATAATTCTAACAAAATAATTTATAAAAAGTGTATAAACCAAATCAACCTCTGGCCACGTTTTTCTGGAATACTAATTTGGTTCTCATTTTGTCCAGAGCAATGTTTGACACACAGTAAACATTTAATAAATATTTTTTGAATGAGTAATAAGAGATATAAGTGGCTTCAAGGTTAAGAGAAGGTTGTAGAATACCGAAGTGATTCAAATTAAATTTAGTACAATTTCAGAAATTTAGTAATTCCTAAAATGAGTCCTGGACCTGGATCTGAAGGGGAGACAACATATTTGAAACACAACCTGACATTCCAGTCATCCAATTAATCTGAAGACTAATACATCAGATTTATTTGTAAGAAAATTCCTCAGGAAATTAATTATATTGTTATTTCTTTTGCTTGTTATCCTCTTTAATAATAAAAAAAAACTATAAAAGTTCAAGAATAAAGAGATAATAGTCCGCAGGTGATAGTAAATTCTTTTCTTCCTGACTCATAATTAGATACTAGTGAATGCCAAATCCTTTCCGTGGCTAGAGGCCCTTAAGTTTCATGCTCTGTTGAGCTCCATGAGACTGTGCGTTATTAAACTTCATCTTTGCCAGTCACCTGTGACAATAACTTATAGGCAATCCAAGGATGAGTTGCGAGAGCCTGTCTCTCTACCCAGGTAATAATGCTTATTGCCATTCCCAATGAACATAAAGGAGATGTCTCTGTTGTGGTGTCTTAATAGAGCCTGTAGTTCCCAGACATTTCGGTAACTGTTTGATATAATTATTGTGTCTCATAAAAAATAAATTTTGTACAGTAATACCCTAGCCTGCTGTGCCGCTTCACTTCAGAATAACTTATGGCTACTAGATTCCCCTGTACAATATTGGTCCCCAGCAGTAATAAAGTTGTCATCAAGAGGTGATGATAGACCACTTTGCATTGTTATAACTGCTTTTTTGTATTATAACTGTTTGCAACTTTATGAGGTCTTCATAAATGTGATCAATTGCAATAATAAAGTTGTGAGGCATTTGTGGCAGCTTATTTTTCTCTGCCTCAAAACAGGAGCTGCCTTGCTTGTTGGTGTAATGTCTGTGATTGTATCACTGACTGCCATAGCGCTCTGGGCTGTGAAAAGAACAACCAGATTAGTTTCTAGAGTTGTCCCTGGCTTCAGGCACTTCGGGTAGTTTATTCATGTAACTGTAAACCTATCAAGTTGAAGCAATACAGGGATAACTTTTGTGTCCTACATAAACTGGGAGAGGCAAGTCTACACTCCAGGTAAGGTCTTTTTTCTTTTTTTTCCCCAATATTAGCAAACTGTAGATCACATTTTGTTATTTTAGTGATTGAATTTAAGTTTTTGTTTGCTTTTCATTTTACAAATAACATAGGAAAAATGTTCATTTACTTAAAATAATAGAAAAATACATATTGGCAAAATGATAAAGTCATCAAAAAGATACCTCCGAGAAAAGATACTTCTCTACAACAGTCATAGGGAACTGTAGTCCATTTATTTATTAAAATAAATAATTTTCATGATAACTGAAGTGTTGCATATGGTAAAGTGGAAATATCCCTACCATATTTCTGCAGTGGCCTGAACCCTAGTCCCCAAGCATGACACAATATTAGCCCCAAAGACCAAATAGCACTTTTTATACTATTTGAGTTGTTTTTTAAAAAAACATTTTTTCTCTATCCTAGAAATAATACAGGTAGTTTCCTTCTTCTCTTTTCCTGAAATTCTGTACCACAAACCCAGTTCAAATATGTATAAAGTAGAAAAGTGAGTTACCTTTGGGCTAGATTATTTATACTGATTCATTCAGAAATAAGTTAATTGATAAGTAAGTTTTTTAAAAAGCTAATCAAACACATTCATTTGAATAGTATCTGAAATTAAAATTTTCATCAATAATGTAAATATAAACGTTAACATAGTTTATAAAATCATGTACTTCATTCAGGTTTTTATATAAAATGTTACATACAATGGAATTAATTTGTTAATTATTGCAAATATTAAGCTGAAGTTTAATGAAACAATTATATTGTAAATTAGGAAAGGTTCAATTTACACGTATTTTTGATGTGTTTTCATTGGTGAAGAAAAACATTGGTAGTCTAAAAAATATCTACATCAATAAAACACTTTGATTCCTATGCCTTTGTTCCTATTGCATATAATGTAGAAATAAATTTAAGCTAATTAAATGTCATGCTTTGAACTATACACCTATTTTATGCCTTCTGATTTATCAAATGATTTTGACCGGAAGTCACAAAATTAATAAACAAGTCATACCCTAAAAAATCAACACAGTTTTTATTTATTTTGTTTTCATTAACCATCCAATTGATTATGGTAAGGACGAAAGGGGGAAAAAATATTCTTTTTAATTAAATGTATTCAGTATGTCAGTAAATTGTCTCCAGATACTATCCTGTGACTTCCCAAGTAGCTCTCTGATTTCTTGTGGGCACACTGACAGTACATGGTTGTGGGATTAGGCCAGAAATCCTGGGATTTCTTTTTTTTTTTTTAAGACTTTTTTTTTTATTTATTTGAGAGAGAGTGAGAGTGAGAGAGATCATAGGAGAGGATGAAGCAGACTCGCCACTGAGCAGGGATCCTGATGTGGACTTGATCGCAGGACTCTGAGATCATTACCTGAGCCAAAGGCAGACGCTTAACTGACTGAGCCACCCAGGCGCCCCTTTTTTGGGGGGGGACTTCTTAATATTTGTATGAACTCAAGCATGTAAGAACTCTGCCTGAGATTATGTTTAATTTTGGGCATGTTTATTATGGGATAGAAAAGATGTCTAAGAAACTGTGGTATTTTCATACAATACAGCCATACTTGTTGGTAAAGAACATTGGGTGCTAGAGTAAAGCCCTGGATTCAATTCCTAACTGGGCTCCTTACTCACTAGGTGCTACTGGTAAGAAGCAGTAGATTAGAGCACAAGTTAAGGAACAGCTTTCTAATACTTCCAATTAACTTAAACCAGGTAGAGCTCTTTGAAAGGCAAAAAGTTTTTCATCACTGAAGGTGCCTAATAAATGTTTGAGTAATCATACATAAAAGATGTTGAAGCGAGAATAAAAGCATCAACAAGCAACAAGATAGGTTGCTTCCATATCTTGACTATGACAGAGAGGATTCCCTCTGTCTCATGAAAGTTCTTGTTAGAGTTCACCCCACTCACGCCTCCATTCTTTCCTCACCATGTTTATCTCATGAACACTACATTCTGACCTCCTGCTGTTCCAAATTATCCAATTATTTTAGATAGATAGTAGCTCTAAAGGTAGAGGGCAAGTGTAGAATAGTGAAAAATTACTGCATTTTACATCAATTTTATGAAATACAGACTTTCAAAATCACTGTCAAAGGAGAATTTAGCAATACTTAATTCCTGCTTTAATTATCTCTAGAGATTACGCTTTTTCACAAGCTCTACAAATTCAAGGATGCAGATAATTTGGAGACTATCCAGGAAGAAGCAGTGAAAATGATTAAGATGCTGGGAAATTGACTCTGTTATTAAAAGAGAAAGAATCAGATAGACTGAGTGATGGCAATGGGTGTTTTCAAGTAAAATTAAGTGTATGCATAAGATACATAATTCATTTTTTCCTGATATGCCATAAAGACAGACAAAAAAAGTTAGATTAAATTAATAAGTCGTAAATGTACACTAATTTTAAAGATGTGACAAAACTTGGACATCAGAAAAAACGAATTAGGATAGTAGTTTCCTTCACTTAAAAAAAAAGGATTTCTTTCAAGAGCAAATATATCATTCACTGTTTGACAGAGATACTGGAGGCAGTGAAAATTAACATTTTAGGAGCTACTTTCAAGTGAAGAACAATTAAAAGCAAAAAATTAAAAATCTCCTTTGAGGTTGTAATTTAAGTCTGTGAATATATTATGCAATAACTTAATACAACTGTAGAGAATGGTGTGCTCTGTGTTTTGAGCTTGTGCTCACCAGAATGGACATTTAGTATATATGTGGGTTTGTGAGTACAACACCAATAAATGGCAGCAGAAGTTGAAACTGGTGGCTGTGACCACATTTCAGTTTTAGGATGTTTACTTCCTTCTAAAAGTGTTAACTACACATGACTTTATATTTAAATTAAATAAATGTTAAAGATTAAAATTTAGAAATTTGAAAGATTTTACATTAAAGCATAGGTTTCTGTCTCCTATGGAAAAAACCCAAAACCATAGGATGACATAATTATGGTCTGCATCCTTACCTGAAAATGAGTGGGTGGAGTTGTACAATAGCATCTATTCCATGAGATAAGTCTCATGTGTTATTGTTCACCATGATTTTCCCCGTTCCTACTGTTGAGTAGATTCCTGTTGTATATCAAAGCCTCATGTGTGTCATCGTTCATCATCTTAGAGCAGTTCTATTTCACTAATTTATCTATTTGTCCTCTGTATTCATTTATGGAAATTCCTGACATAGCACATTTTGTGCTTTCACATAGCCTATAAGAGAATTCAACAATTCCATCTGTACTGGGCATAAATTGGGAAGTTCTTGTCATTAGTATTTACTTATGGATGAAATATATATATTTATATGTATTTCCAAAAGGTCAGTGAAACCTTGGCATTTGAAGCATGGAGAGATTAAGATATTACCGTATTGCTGGAACCTGACAAATCGTTATGGATTAATTATCAAATTGGCTTTTTGTCACTGGTAATTCTAAGGTCATATAGCAACAGGATAAATAATATTGTGTTCCTTCACTCTCATATTTTCATTACGCTTTCCCCTGATTTTAATTTACTAAATAAATAACATTAGAAAAGCCAGAACAAACAAGAAGAAAAGAGAAAAAGAAAAAAAAAAAGAAGAAAGAAAACTGCCAAACAACTCTTATTTTATTACCTTTATTTTTCATCAGCATTCATATTTTAATACTGATAATTATAATGTCATAATTTTGCATTTAAATTATCCATATTTTTAAAACCTACCATGCTTTCAACACTTAATTAGCAAATTTCGAATGGGCAATTACTATGTCACAATATCTCCTAGGAACTAAGCATAAAAGCATGAACAAACCACTCTGTCTTCACTTAACTGGCATTCTAATGGGGAAGACACACAATAAGCAAGACAGATAAGTCAATTACACAATACATTATTTTTTTAATTGTTGTTGTTAACTATATTCCCTATATTGTACTTTTCATCTCTGTGAATTGTTTATTTTATAACTGGAAGTTTGTACCTCCTCCCTCCTGCCCCTTCCCCCCTCAACAACCACCAGTTTGTTCTCCGTATTTATGAATCCATTTCTAGTTTTTTGTTTGTTCATTTGTTTTTTAGATTCCACATATGAGTGAAATCATATGGTGTTTGTCTTTCTCTGACTTATTTCACTTAGTGTAACACCCTCTAGGTCCATCCATGTTGTTATAAATGGCAAGCTCTCATTCTTTTTTATGGTTGAATAATATATATATCATATCTTCTGTATCCATTTATCTATTGATGGAAAGTTAGGTTGCTTCCATATCTTGACTATTATAAATAATGCTACAATAAACATAGGCTAGGATGCATATAACTTTTCAAATTAGTGTTTTCCTATTTTGGGGGTAAATACCTATTAGAGCAATTACTGGATTATATGGTATTTCTATTTTTAATTTTTTAAGGAACCTCCATACTGTTTCCACAGTGATTGCAACAATTTACATTCCCACCAGCAATGCACAAGGTCCCTTTTCTCCATATCCTCACTTGTGATTTCTTATCTTTTTGAAACTAGCCATTTGACTGGTGTGAGGTGATATCTCATTGTGGTTTTGATTTGTATTTCCTTGATTAGTGATGATCCTCAAAATCACTGTTAGCCATCCATAGGTCTTCTTTTTTAAAAAAAATGTCTGTTCAGATCTTCTGCCCATTTTTTAATTGGATTATTTGGGAGTTTTTGGTGTTTAGTTGTATAAAATCCTTATATATTTTGGATATTAACCCCTTATTGGATATATCATTTGCAAATGTCTTCTCCCATTCAGCAGGCTGCCTTTTCATTGTGTTGATGGTTTCCTTCACTGACCAAAAGCTTTTTATTTTGGTGTAATCCGAATAGTTTCTTTTTGCTTTTGTTTCCCCTGCCTGGAGAGACATATCCATAAATACATTGCTAAGGTCAATATCCTAGAGACTACTGCCTATGTTTTCTTTTAGGAGTTTTATGGCTTCAGGTCTCACAGTTAGGTCCTTAATTCATTGTGAGTTTATTTCTGTGTATGGTGTAACAAAGTGGTCCAGTTTCATTTTTTGGCATGTAGCTGTCCAGTTTTCCCAGCATTATTTATTAAAGAGATAGTCTTTTCCTATTGTATATTCTTGTTGTGGATTAATTGACCATATAATTGTGAGTTTATTCCTGGGCTCTCTGTTTTGCTCCATTAATCTATGTATTTATTTTTATGTCAGTATCATACTGTTTTGATTACTACAGGTTAGTAGTATATCTTGAAATCTGGAACTGTGATACCTACAGCTTTGTTCTTTTTCAAGATTGCTTTGGCTATTTGGGGTCTTTTGTGGTTCCATAAACATTTAAGGATTATTTATCCTATTTCTGTGACAAATGCTATTATTATTGCATTGAATCTGTAGATTGCTTTGGTTAGTATGGACATTTTAACAATATTAATCACTGCAATCCATTAACATGGTTTATCTTTTCATTTGTGTCATCTTCAATTTCTTTCATCAGTCTCATAGTTTTCAGAGTACAAGTCTTTCACCTCCTTGGTTAAATTTATTCCTAGGCATTTTATTCTCTATGTTAATTTTGTATCCTACAACTTTACTGAATTCATTTTTTTTGTAAAAATATTTTATTTATTTATTTGAGAGAGAGAGCAGGAGCGGTGGGGAGGGGCAAAAGGAGAGGAAGAAGCAGACTCCCCACTGAGCAGAGGGACATCACACAGACGTGGGCCAATCCCAGGACCCTGGGATCATGACCTGAGCAAAAAGCAGATGCTCAACTGACTGAGCCACCCAGGAGCCCCTTTACTGAATTCATTTATTAGTTCTAATAGTTTTTTGGTAGAGTCTTTAGGGTTTTCTATATATAGTATCATGTCATCTGCAAATAGTGACAGTTTTACTTCTTCCTTACTAACTTGGATGCCTTTTTTATCTTTTTCTGGTCTGATTGCTGCAGCTAGGACTAGTGGGGAAGACACACAATGAGCAAGACAGATAAGCCAATTACATAATGCATTAGATTAGTTTTAAGTGCAGAAGAGAAAAACATTAAGGGAAGGGTGATATAATAAAGAGCAAGAATTAAAATTTTACTAAGGTTGATCAGAAGCTAACTTTTAATACAAAGCTAACTTTTGAATCAAGATCCAATGGAAGTGAAGGGCTTAGTTGTACAAATAATACCTAATTAAATACTTGTTTAATATTGTCACATATTTTGTGTTTTTTTCATTTTGTTTGTATTAATTTACCAAATTGAGCACTATAATTCATTTTGCAACACCGATATTTCTGGATTTTGATACTACTGCAAAATGTTGCAATTTTTAAAAAATACACAAAGCCAACACAACAAAAATGTGTCTTCTTATTTAAAGATTCATTTACCCATTTGAGAGAGAGAGAGAGAAAGAGCATTGTGTAGGGGGAGGGACAGAGGAAGAGAATCTTCAAGCAGACTCCCCACTGAGCACGGAGCCCTACACAGGGCTCAATCCCATGACCCATGAAATCATGACCTGAGCCGAAACCAAGAGTCGAATGTTCAACTGACTGAGCCACCCAAGTGCCCCAACAAAAATGTATCTTAACCGGGGTGACGATAAGGTGGTTAAATACATACGTAACAAGTTTTTGAGCTGAAGTTTAAGATCCGTGCACTTTAAGTTATGTATGTTACACCAACACAATAACTGGTACTACTACTTCTACTACTACTACTGCATCTCCATTAAAACCCTTCTATTACAATATTCTCTCTGACCACTACCCAGTCATCCAAATTTTCACTTTGAGCATTTATTAAATCTCAGGCATGTATGAGAAACTTTACATTCATTATTTTATTTAATATTTATTAAAAATCTTTGAAACTGACAGGGTTATCCCTAGTTTACAAAATAGGATGTTTAAGATCTAGATGTTAAGCCACTTGCCCAAAGTAACAAAATAGAGGCTACTGCCAAGGATATAGTATAGGAAATAATACAAAATGACTTTCTTCACACATCTTAAATGTAGTGGGTCAGACAGTATTTTAAAAGTTCTATTAATAAATGCTTTTTAATTAGTTGTCATGTTTCTTCTATGATTAGGACACATTTCCATGTGTTTTTTTGGTTTTTTCCTTCCTGGGATGGGAAATAACTACATAAGAGAAATGATCCTCAAGCTTTTTTATCTGGCACTTACTCTTAAATTTATTGAGGACTCCAAAGAGCTTTTGTTTATATAAGTTATATGTACTGATATTTACCACATTAGGAATTAAAACTGAGGAACTTTAAAAATATTTACATAGAAATTCACTCTAAAATAACACTGTAACTCATTATATCCTAACAAAAACAAACTATTTTAGTGCAAAATGTCTACATTTTCCAAAACAAGAACCCATGAAAATGGTGACTTTTTTTTTACATTTTTGGAAATCTTTAATGTCAGGTTTCTGGATTCTCTAAATTCTCATATCTGCTTCTGCATTCTCTGTATTTCACTATCTTACACCATGCAGTCTCTGGATATCTCCCTGGACATTCATAAAAGGACGAATGAAAAGACATCTTAGTATTATTAGGAAAGTAGTTTTGACCTCACAAGCCCTCTGAAGTGAGTGCCACACTGTAAGAATTGCTGTCCTGAGGAAAACTATGAGATGCTGAGGAGAAAAAAAGAAGGAAGAGAATAGTAAATATAACATTGGAATCAAAAAGGAATTTACTTGCTGTTTAGAGAGGAAGAGCTAGTGGTGTCAAGAAAATCTAGTGACTCAGTCATTAGAGGAAATCTATCATTGATCACCTATATCACCTTAGGTGTATCACATAACTACTCCAGGGACTTTTAATATAAAATAAGAGATTTACGGTGGGGGAGACAAACCATGAGAGACTATGGACTCTGAGAAACAAACTGAGGGTTCTAGAGGGGAGGGAGGTGGGGGGATGGGTTAGCCTGGTGATGGGTATTAAAGAGGGCACGTTCTGCATGGAGCACTGGGTGTTATATGCAAACAGTGAATCATGGAACACTACATCAAAAACTAATGATATAATGTATGGTGATTAACATAATAAAAAAATAAAAAAGATTAAACTATAGTCTCAAGCTTCTTCTGTAATGTGAAGATTCTATCATTTTGCAAAATCAAGATATTCTTGGAGTTTCTTCCCACTGCTATCCTAAAGGTTTTGCATAGCAGTTGGAGGATATGTATAAGAACAGGAATGTTTGGGAGTGTAATTGGTCTTATCTGAGAAGACCTCTAAGATGGTTATTGCTCCTTGAGGACCAGAGAAGAGAAGATGAATAAAGAAATTTGGGATTCGCCATTGGTTCCCAGAATAGATGCATTTAAATCTTTTAACCACCAGGAGTGGTTGTTAAGCCTTTTAACCTGAAAGGGTGCTTACATGGGAGAGAATTCACTGGCAGGTAGAACAGAGCAATGGTGACTGGGATCAACCTGGGTATAATTTGAAGGCTCTTTGGTCATGGTCACTTTTGATCTACATCTACACATGGCTTGTGTTTAGTTACTAATTTATATAGTTACCAGTTTACCTGAAATTCTTGTCCCTTTTAGCCATATTTGTGTATACATTTAGGATATATAACCATAGAAAATTATCAAAACAATGAATTAAACATTAGTACAATCGTCTTAACTAAACTACAGACCTTATTTGAATTTCACCATTTTTTCCCTAAAATATTTTTTCTTTTTTTTTTTTTTTTTAAAAGATTTTATTTATTTATTTGACAGAGAGAGACACAGCGAGAGAGGGAACACAAGCAGGGGGAGTGGGAGAGGGAGAAGCAGGCTTCCCGCCGAGCAGGGAGCCCGATGTGGGACTCGATCCCAGGATCCTGGGATCATGACCTGAGCCGAAGGCAGACGCTTAACGACTGAGCCACCCAGGCGCCCCCTAAAATATTTTTTCTGTTCCAGCATCCAATACAGGATTTCATATTGTATTTAGTTTCCATGTTGCCTTAGTCTCCTCCAGTCTGTGACAGTTTCTCTGTCTTTCCTTGCTTTTCCTGACCCCAGCACTTTTGATGAATATTAGTCAGTTTGGGTTAGCCTGATGTTTCCTTGTGATTAGAATGATATTATGAACTTTTGTCAAGAATACAAGACAAGTAATGTCATGTCTTTTTTAGTAGAGTATATCAAGGGCACGATGTCAGTGTGTCTTATTACTGTGATGTTTACTTTGACCAACTAGTTAAGGTGGTATGAACTAAGTTCTTCTACTATATTGTTAACAATTTTCCCTTTGATAAATACTACTTTCTTTTACCTTGAGACTGCAGATATCCTTTTTCTCCTCCCATTTTTGCCTACTGATTTTGGCATGCATCAGTGGATCTTGCTTGCAACAATTATCACTGTGTTGTACCCATAATGATAATTTTGGACTTTCCACATTCCTTTTTTATTATCAATTGGAATTCTTATATAAGGATGGGGAGCTGCCATCTGTTTCTTTCTCATTTATTTTTTTAACTACATATTTATATCCATATGAACTCATATATATTTACTTATTCTATGGGTCATAACCCAGTGCTATGATTATTTATTTTGTCACTCAGATTGTTCCAGCTTTGAAACGTTCAGCTCCTTCAGGTTGGCTTCTGTGTTCTTTTGGCATGCTCTCATTTTTTCCCCCCAATGCTTCTTTAACTCCTAGAGGATATATCTGCAAATAAAAAAATCTCACCTAATCTACTCTTTTAAGTTAAGTGACATTTTTACCACAAATAAGAAAGTCCCTTTTTAAAAGGAAACCCATCCTGGGGCGCCTGGGTGGCTCAGTTGGTTAAGCGACTGCCTTCGGCTCAGGTCATGATCCTGGAGTCCCTGGATTGAGTCCCACATCGGGCTCCCTGATCGGCAGGGAGTCTGCTTCTCCCTCTGACCCTCCCCCCCTCTCATGTGCTTGCTCTCTCTCATTTTCTCTCTCTCAAATAAATAAATAAAAAATCTTTAAAAAAAAAATATTTAAAAGGAAACCCATCCTATGCAGAGTTTGCCAATGCTTGACAATCTTTCCATTTTAAATGATTCTGTTACCAAAAACCAAGCAACTGTATCATCTATAAAAAGTCACATCTCAAAAAAAAAAAAAAAAAGTCACATCTCCACATTTAACAAATAAAAGATTCTACTCTATTCAAAATTATCCAGTGAAGGTCCTTCTAGTGAAGTTTTACTCTGGTTTTTAAGCCTCTTAAAAACATAAGAATGCAATATGTTTCATTTGCTTTGTAAGAAAAGTTTTTTGACATTATAATAGAAATTTTCCAAACAGATTTTTACATAAAAGTTTGAACAATAGTTAAAAAGAGAGAAAAATAAGTAAACTAAATTATTATGTAGCATGGCTGAAATATTATTTTCATTTAGATCTATGTCCCTTTATGGACTATCATTTTCAGTTGGCAAATAGCAAACCGCATAGAGAAATTAAGTTAACTCAGAACCAGACATTGGAGCCATTGTATCACAAAGCATCCAGTCAGTATTTTCAAATTACAAAATAAATTTAATCAAATTTCTCTCACTAAAATTATTGAAGTGTTATACCATTAAACAGTATAACAGATTTTTAAACTTTTATTTAGATCTTGAACTCACATTTTTCACATTTCATAATGTAAATAATATATTACAATAAAATCATACCTATAAGATTCATAAATATGCAAATAACAAAGTATAGTCACTTTTTAAAAATGGGATGATCAAAAATTTGAAAAGAGTGCTCCAAACTTACTTACACTACCTGGAAGGCTACAATTCTGTACATAAAATGTTACAGACTTTTGCTCTGTCTTGCTTATAACAAAGCCTACTATTTGTAGGAGCCACCATCCAAAAAGAAAACATTAAATTCAGCCCTTACTTGATCCCTGTGCCCTGCCAAGTTGTTTTCTGAGAATTGAGTATCTAGGAACAGATGGCAGCAGGAGGAAGAGGGGGCACCAGTCCTCCACCTGGCTCACAAATGAATAGCTGCTCCATTTTCTAGAGCTGCAGAACACAGGTTTCTGAGTCTGCAAATGGAAAATGTAATTTACAATATTATTTCAGGATGGTGAGAGTTTCAAGAGATTTCTGGGCAGCTACTGAGATAAAACATAAATTTGTTTTTTCTCTTTTTAAACCAGGTATGTTCATTAGAGCATCATTCCAGTTTCTCAAATTATGTTGATTATCAGTTTTATAGTTTAGTGTTGTGAGCTTTTGTACTTTTGTTGTGGTTATTGTTATGTCTTTGATAGAATTTTAATAATAAAATGAGAGAGTGAGCAATTGTAGGAAGATAACGGAATATAACACTGGGAATGTATATTAGTGTTTTATTATTTTCTGTAAACATTTTCAGTATGTTTCTTCAAAGTTAATTGTTCAAAGACACTTTCTTACAAAAGCTTTCTATTGAGATTATCCTAACTGCATTAAGCTAATTGAAAATATATACCAAACTGATTCATCTCAGTTAGGATTCAGAATATAAATGACACATTTTTTCGACATAGACTTCACTCCAAATATCAAAAAAGCATAGAAATATATCCCAGGAGAAAACTCCAGATACCCAAATTACTTCAAGTTGGGCTGAAGAGTAATTCAATTAAAAATTTTGTAGACCTCTATTAAGAGAATGGCCTGGACTATTAGTCATCATTTGCAGGTCCTTCCTTAAGCAAAATAAGAAGTTAGGAGTTTGTCTTAGGTAGCTTCCAATTTCTCCTTCAGTATTTTTGTTTGTTTGTTTGTTTTAATCTAGATGTCCAGTCCTCTGCAGATCCCCTTCCAGTATAGCTTTTTCACAAGGAGAAAATAATTAAAATAATAATTAGAATTAGAATAAATATTTAAAAAAATAATTAGAACCAGTTTGTCTTATGATATTGAATTAGAATTGATTTAGCATTTATTTGAAACTCAATGTCACATTTATTATATCTCTGCATATCTACAAAAGCTCTGCTTTGGACATTTTACTATCAAATTTTAATAGGAGATGGGGTTAAAACTCAAAAAGCTTAAAAAACTTCCTTAAAGTTGCAGTGCAAAAAATTCCCAGATCCAGAGGTACATACAAATTTAAATCATCTTTCTCAAATTCTAGAATATATTGTTACATCATTTTTCCTCAAAAATATTTTAGAATATTTCAGTTTGCAGGCTTTGTTTGGTTTGCCCTCAAATCATGTACATAGCATTGACAAAATGTGTACACTCTAGAATCTGACTACTCAGGTTTAAACACCAGCCCTGACATTTGCTAACTATGTGAATTGGGTGAATTGTACTCAAATTCTCTGCATCTCAATATGTTGAACAAGAAAATATGCACAAAACGTAATATCCATTCAAGGATTTACTAAGAGAATTACGAAGTAATTTATGTAAAATATTTAGCACAGTACCTGTCACATAAAAATCACCTAAAAATCTTTGAGTTAAATGATTTATTAAACTGTAAGCTCCAATAGAGCTAAAGAAATGTTTTTTAACTGCTATATCTCTATAACTTCACCCAGCCCAGTCACTGGCACAAAATAAGAAACTCCGCTTTGGGGCGCCTGGGTGGCTCAGTTGGTTAAGCAACTGCCTTCAGCTCAGGTCGTGATCCTGGAGTCCCGGGATCGAGTCCCACATCGGGCTCCCCACTCAGTGGGGAGTCTGCTTCTCCCTCTGACCCTCTCCCCTCTCATGCTCTCTCTCAAATAAATAAATAAAATCTTTAAAAAAAAAAAAAAGAAACTCAGCTTTGTATGGAATAAATGAACAAATGAATTAATGAATCAATGAGTGAATGAGTGCAGTGTCTTATCCAAATGACTTGCTTGTTGAAAATAATAATAAAATTACATGAGATTTTGATTGATTCATTGTCATGAATCTGTTCCAGATGTTTGAAACATATGGATGTTCAATAAATACAACTGAAAATACTGAAGCCTATGTTTTTCATGAAGAGTCAGCAGGTTTTCAGTAGGGGTATTTCATTATTAAGCCCTGTTACTTTCTCTTTCACCTGTTAAAGACATATGTCAGGGAAAATATAAGACTTTGAAAATTTTATTGAATTTTACTCATTACACCTGCATGCAATAGAACTGGTTATGTCTATAATCTGTGAACCATTTTTACGATGCTGGTTAATGGGGCTTTTATAAGACCTATACTTTAACATCACTTGAGTGTCAATGTCTACAGGTATAGTGTCCTAACAAATCAAATAATAATGTTAGGTGGTGTGAAAGATTATGTATTTTGGAAACCCGCCTTCATTTAATTTTTACCTTGATTACTCAAAATTAATTTTGGATAAACGGGATGCATACCAGCCTGTCACTATGAATAAACACATTTTCGCCAAGCTTATGATATAATTTTATTGTTACATACAAGAATGACATCATTGGGCAATTGTCTAATCAAGGATTCCCAAATAGTTCCTCAATAATAAAATCAACATTTTTGACAAACATTACCTTAAAAGTTATTGACTTAAATATTTGATTGCAATTCTGTAAATTAGTTTAAATCATAGACTTACTTAGAAGAACACTTTCTAAGAAATGTATCTGCTCAACTTTAGCAGGAAATTGCATGATTTGGGAATGCTTGGATGAGCAGTAGAAAATATCTGCTACGAAAAACTTGAGACTGTAAATAGTGTGGGTGAATTCTATGACATAGACTGTGGCGATTTCAATCATCCATAATTATTTCTGAAGACTACTTTGTCCACAAATGCTCTTTGCATCCAATTCTATAGTGAATCAGACTAGTCAATCATTTACAACTGATTAGGCTCCTGAATTTGTATAGGAATATGCTGGCTTCTTCTATTTGCCACTAATTTGTATAAATCCACTCCTAATCAGAAAACTTGCAACTTGTACTCCAGATTCTTGCCAAAGCACATAATCTGAAATCTCATCTACCCACCTTTTATGAAAATCTCAGGAGAGACAGAAAGTGTCAAAAATAATTGCTTTTAAAATATAAGAGGTGCATTCATTTATCTATATATTTCAAATTTTACCTTTGAGGAAAGTCAGGCTAAGAATGGTGTTGAAATTTTCAGCCTGTTGTTATAAAATTGCTTTTTCAGTTTATGTTTAACAGTGAGGAATACTGTTAGGAAAAGGAATATTTTTGTCATGGTTCATTATGCTATAACACAGCAAATCTCTGGACCAAAAATAAATAAATTAATTAAAATAAATAATCAGTTTTATTACATATCATATATACGTAAAGTATAAATATGTCTATATATAAAATAATATTAATTATGTATATGCTATTTATTTATATATATTTCCTCTGAGCCACTTTTACGTTTTTTACTAATGAACTCATTGTATCTTATACCTTATCATATATATATATATATATATATATATATATATATATATATTTTTTTTTTTTTTTTTTTTGTCTGTTTATTTTTGTTTTCTGGAAGCTCAGAACCAAATTTGTAGCCCATGTCATCAAAAGCAAAAAAAAATTCTGCAAATATTTATTCTTTAAGTTTACCCCACCTTTATCTTACTTTTCTACATCTATTTTTATTTTCCCTAATTTTTCATCTATTTAAATAGATAAATTTTCATCTAATTATATATATTTAATTATATTTTGATAAAAATTATATATATAAAACACATACACAAGCACATACCAGGTTACAAGAGGCTTTGCCATAACTCTGTTGCCTATGGTCTTGGCCTGGTCACAACAAAGTCCTTTTAGATTATCTAATACATATGTTTTCCAATTTTAAAGCTATCTGACCTCATAGTAACATTTAGTTCTCACCTTATCACCCAGCCTTTGTAAAAGGCACTTCCTTTGGCTTTCATGCACAGTGCTTTTCAGGATTTTCACACTTTTCACTCTTTTTTCTCATCCCTTAGACCTTTTCACAACTTCATTTGTGAGTTCTTCATTTTCTTATCTGTCAAGTGTTGATGTCCCTTTCTTCCTTTGCCATTTTAATGTTAAAATGGAATGATCACATCTATTTGTATAGTTCCAATTATTACTTGCTGATTATTTAAAAAATCCAAATATCTAAGCTAGCATCTTCTCTGTATTTCACACACAGTTGATTGTTGCCATAAAAATCTTAAAATCAGCATGTCCAAAATTAAACATGATCTTTCCTCTCCAAATCTGTTTTCCCTCCCAACTTCCCTATCTCAATAAAAGGCCCCAAGCCTAGAACTAGAAAATCACTCTTAAATCAGCATTCACTTCACAAGCCATATTCAGTCAACTACCAGGTTCTGACACCTCCAAATCCTAAATATTTCCCAAATTTACCTTCTCTTCATTCCCCTCCACTGCTGCAGGTCAGGCCAATACCATCTCTCTCCAGCATTATGATAACATCCCCTAACCAGTCTCCTGGTCTTTGCTGAAGCTTCTTCTCAGTCAGTTCTGCAGTCTGCACATGGATGTGATTCCCCTGTGCAGCCTGAATGAGGACCTTGTAGCAGATAGGAACATGAAAGGGCCAAGAAATGGATAGAAGCCACGGTAGAAGGCACCTAGAGATGCAGAGTGATAGAAGGCAATGCTGAAGAGTTTGGACCCAGTCAAAAAATGCAGGGCTTTATAGCCAGAGTAAGCATGTAAGCCTTTTATTCTAAGAGAAGTAGGATAGTACTGAAAGATTTTAGTGAAGTAAGCAGCATGATTATTTTTAAAATAAAGTACTGTGCCAATAGCAGAATCCACTCTGTAGCAGTGGTCTACAAAGTAAGGTATGCAAGCTGATATATTAGAAGGAAAGAAAAAAAGTTAGAGCTACTATTTAGGTAGTCTCATTCTTTTAAATATCTATTTTTATACTTTTTAAATAACCAAAAGGCATATATTGAGGCATTGCTCAGAAATAATTTTCTCTAAGGATTAATGATCCAAAAAGTGTGTAGATAATTTGTATAGATGGAGGGAAACCATTTAGGCAGCTATTTCATTAGATAAATGAAGAGTATCTCATATTATATTGGTAATGGCTAAGATAGAGTCAAATGGATTAATGAAAGAGATACTTAAAAAGAAAAGTCCCTTCCCCATTATGGTCTAAATTAAAATGGACTGCAATAACATCAAAACATTTTCTAGTAATAATAAACATCACCTTGACAACCAAAGTTTAGAAGGGTTAAGTTTTAATGATTTCATGTCTTTTAGATCATGCTTATTAACCTGCTTTAGGAGTCAGAAAAGACAGAAGAAAAAGAAACTAAAACCTGAAAAGCTTATAAAGTTAGTAGTAACCTCTTAAAAGAATTAGTAAAGTCACCTGATTTCTGAAGCTTACAGCAACAAAGAACAAATATGACAAAGTGCCAGTCTGGCTAAGCTCTAAATAATGACTTAGAGTTTGATAGTAGTAAACAGTCTTGTTTATTCCCTCCACAGTCCGGGTTTGAATTTATTTTTCTTGATGATTACCTTGAAAATCTACCAGCCATTTGTAGTTACAAATGTTCTAATACATCAAATTGCTTAGGAACTTCAAAATATTCATAATATTACCCCTTTCTTTAGAATTCCTATAAAATTGTCTTTCATTTGATATAAGAAAGTTATGTTTCTAAAAATTCCAAAAAGTGAAGAGATTTATTTTGATTTGTGAGCTATAGTAAGAATTTTGACTTCTTCCCAATCCCCTTTAAATCATCATGTTGATTTATGACATTTTTTAAAATTCAATTTAATTAACATATAGTGTATTATTAGTTTCAGGGGTATAATTTAGTGATTCATCAGTTTCATATAACACCCAGTGCTCATTACATCAAATGCCCTCCTTAATGCCCATCACCCAATTACCCCATCCCCCCCGCCCACTTCCCCTCCAGCAACCCTCAGTTTGTTTCCTAGAGTTAAATTTCTTACGATTTGCCTCCCTTTCTTTTTTTATCTTCTTTTATTTTTCCTTCCCTTTCCCTATGTTCATCTGTGTTGTTTCCTAAATTCCATTATGAGTGAACTATTCCAATATGAGTGAAATCATCGGTATTTTTCTTTCTCTGACTGACTAGATCACTCAGCATAATATCCTCTAGCTCTATCCACACTGTTGCACAGTAGACTATTAGACCCCAGAATGAGAGAGTTTAGAGCTTTATTTTTTTTTTAAGATTTTATTTATTTATTTGACAGAGAGAAACACAGCGAGAGAGGGAACACAAGCAAGGGGAGTGTGAGAGGGAGAAGCAGGCTTCCCGCCGAGCAGGGAGCCCGATGTGGGGCTCGATCCCAGGACCCTGGGATCATGACCTGAGCCAAAGGCAGACGCTTAACGACTGAGCCACCCAGGCGCCCCAAGGTTAGAGCTTTATTAAAACCAAATAACAAACTTAGTTTTTTGTAACATAATCCTGTATTATGGGCAAAAAAGAATTCTATAAGATACAAATTCTTTATTCCTTAGAGTGCGCATTGGGGAAAGATGACCCACTGGGCACAAAAGCTACATGTTTTTCTGAAAAAGTTTTATATTCATAGCCTTAAGTTGGCCAGTATCTTATTTTTACTTAAAAGCTTTATATATTAGCTTCTTTCATTCATTAATCTGCTAAATAAAAGAAGCAAGATAAAGAAAATATTGCATTTTATATAATTATAGTACTTCTGGAAGTACATCTAAAACACCATCTCTAGATCTTTTTCCCTTGTCTGTTATTTTGATGGACTGAAAACTGCCTTTTAGGTAAGTTAAAGATTGAAATTTTATTTCATATCATTTTGTAGCCATTCTTCTCACTGTAAAAATGCAATACACTGAAAAATCAAATTTAAGATATAATTCTTCTGAATTATTTTCAAAACCATACTTGAAATTCATAATTATACATTTTCAGAATGTGTCATTTAATATTTGAAGAGTTTCTAATAATAACATATTTATAATTCTTACAGAAGTACAAAATCTAAGTATTAAGTAAATTTCAAACTTCAGCTCTCTTTAGGAAAATCAATATGAATGCAGAGATAAACTACATTTCAGTAACAGGCGAGAGGTTTGCCAGTGAACCTTTTCAAACTATTCACATTATTTTCTGATGGCAAAGACATCTCAAAAGAAGCATGATATGGTCTATGAATACCATCAAACCTCCTTGCTGTCTTACATTCAGCAATAGATGGTAGATTTGCTTTTTATGACAAGATGAATATATTCCAAATGCAGCTGTTATAAAAGTAGCTGACATTATGAATAAGAAATGGGAAGAAGGGCATTTCTGTTGGACCTAATTTTAGGAAACTAGACAGGCATCAGTTATTATTCAGAATAGTCAAGGATTATCTGAAAATCTAATATAGATTGCATTGCCACTACCAGTGACCTTTTACTTGCCATGGCTTCCTAGAAATGCGAGATTAAGTCAAGGAAGATGAATAATAATTTGCTTACAGAATCTTGGAAACTTTCTTGAGCTCATGATGCCTGCCAGCAGTATAAGAGCAGGTAAAATAATGCCTCAAGCTCCAGAAAGTGTGTAAAATTTGAAAACAATACACATATGTAATATCTGCTTGTTCACAACATATCATTTTCTAGACCCTCTTCATATATCACTCATCATCATTGAACATAAACCTATAGCTATCAAAGAACATACATTTAGAAGAGTATAAGAAAGAGCTTGTTATTTCTACAAATTCCAAATCAAAGATACTTGCCTACAAGTGGTGTTGGCCTTAAGGATTTTCACCCAGTATACTTAAATGATTAAGAAACTTAATTACATTTGCAAAATTCCTCTTCCTATATAACAGCATAATCATGGGAGTAAACTATATTTTATTAACAAGTCTTCTTCGTATTTAAGGGGTGAGGATTACATAGGATTTGTACACCAGGGAACAGAAATCTGTGGGTCATCTTAGAATTCTTCTATAGAGAATTTTACAACTGTATACCCCCTTTTCTTTCTTCCCATCACTTTTGCTATTTTCTTATATGTTGGACTTCTTTTTCAACTGAGAAAACTTCATACACAGAGTAAGTAAATATTTTTGTCCATATTTACCCCAAGGCAGAACATTCGTATATGATAATAAACTCAAAGTAGTCATATTTTCTTAAACTCAGTAACAGTGACATTGGGTACGTCATTTCCAAGGATGATCTATGGAGTACCCAGAACCCCAAATACATCATCTTGAGAATGACTTTGGACAAGTTTCTTGTATTAGTTTCATGGGGCTACTATAAATACCACAAACTAGATGGCTTAAATAACAGAAATGTATTGCCACACAGTTCTGAAGGCTGAGTTCAAAATCAAAATGTCAGCAGGGTTGGTTCCTTCTGAGGGCTGTGAGAGTAAAACTGTTCCATGCCTCTGTCTCATTTACTTTCTGGTAGCCTCAGGCATTTTCTGGCCTGTAAATGGTATCCTCCCTATGTACTGACATCATCTTCCCTCTACGTGCATCTGTATCCAAGATTGCCCTTTTTATAAGGAAACAAGTCATAATGGATTAGGGCCCACTCTAATGACCTCATTTTAACTTAATTAATTCTGTACATACCCTATCTTTAAATAAGGTCACACTGAAGTACGGGGGGGTGGGGGTGTTGGTTAGGATTCCAACATATCTCCTTTGAGGAGACACAGTAAGTCCATAACATACCTCTTACTGGTATTGTGAGAGAATGTCCTACTTAGGTGAAAGTAGATAAAATGGGGAAATGTATAGTTAAAGTGCAAAATTGGTACTATAACATAAAACTCAATTTATAAAACTTGTATTGATATAATGCCCACAGTTCTTTTCTTTGGTGCTGTAGTGTACAGAATCATCATCCTCTATAGTTAAAACAACCAGGAGAAAACAAAACAAGACAAAAATCCTCAAGTTAACAACTTCAAATTAGCTTTATTTTTTTTTTAAAGGTTTTATTTATTTATTTGACAGAGAGAGACACAGCAAGAGAGGGAACACAAGCAGGGGGAGTGGGAGAAGGAGAAGCAGTCTTCCTGCCGAGCAGGGAGCCCGATGTGGGGCTTGGTCCCAGGACCCCGGGACCATGACCTGAGCCGAAGGCAGATGGTTAATGACTGAGCCACCCAGGCACCCCTTCAAATTAGCTTTAAATTATTACAGTATACTAAGGAAAATTATCATTAGCATGTTAAATTTTTCTATTACAATACCTAGTATAAGACCAGTTTTAACACATGCACACATATATTCAAACATATTTGACTTACAAATATTAACACTTAAAAAATTTTTAAGCTATTGTCCCAAGTAAACAGTTTATTTATACAAGAAAGACACTAGTTTCTCAAACAAATAGACTGTGTAAGTAGTGATTCACAAACATTAGGGGATGCATAGCAGCATTCCTGCTTCCCAGGAAATAATACTCTTTATCTGGTAAGCTTTGACCCTTACTTACAAAGGGAAAAACTCTGAGTCATTTGGTTGCAGTTGAAAATTTGTTAAGAATTCACTCTAATTTATTGCCAGTCCTATTCCTGAGGTGTTTTCAGCTCCCAGGCTCATAATGCTACAAAACCCCTGTTGTTACTTTTACCTGGAGGAAGATGTTCTTTTCGAAGGATTTTTAACTAACATCCTTAACTAATACAATAAAAAGGAAATGAAAAATTATTAAAAGAAAAATGTACAATTTACTTTCTGTCATTTTACCCCCAGAAACATAATATATATTAGTCTCATTCCATTCTGACTTGATGGCATCACTCAGAGACAACTTCAAGTTGAAGCTGAGTTTTCTAGCCTCGCTGATTTCCACAGTCCCTTATCCTCCAATGTGGATGTTCTACATTCATGTGATATGAACTATAGTTGGTAAAGAGAAGGAAGGAAGGGAGGGAGGGAGAGAAGGAGGGAAATATGAATTCCAGCTTTACCAGCAAGTATGATCAGGTGTGGCACTCCTTTCTCTGCCCCTTCTTCCCTGAGAATGCCTCCTTAGTCCTATTTTCTCAGTAGAATCCTTATTATCAATTAAAAATTATTCAGATAAAAATCTACTTTTCTCCATTACCCAGGAAGTTGCAGATATGTGCATTCTTGTCAGGTGAGTGAATCATTTAATTAAGCCTCAGGTCAGTTTTGGGAAATTTGATTCTCTAACCCAAATGAAAAGATAATATGTATCATGTGGGACTATCCTACTTAATGCCCTATATTTTTATGAACAATTTTTTCCAGCCCATCCTGGAAATGTTAAAGGACTCTCGATTCAGGACCAGACATGATCTTTAATAAGTGGAGCAAATGCATCCTTGTACAGTCCACAAATGGCAAATTAAATTGTTTCAAGCATTGTCAATGGATGTCACCTGATGCTGCCAGAATCCTCATTACTTTATTTTTCCTGACTGACAAAATTAGGACAACTTTTACTTGCTAATATATGAGTTCTGCCAGAACCATGTAGACTTCATAAACTCTCAGAGTAATATAAAAGAGATAGAGAACACTTTGTTCCCCAAAACCTACAGATTTCAAAATGCCAGCTGGTCGCATAGAAACAGTGTAATTTCCTAGACATTACTCAAAAGAATAAATATTGACAATTTTTAGAAAGATTAAGCCATTGTTTCTTAAAGTATATGTTACAGTTCAAGATATAAGCCCGATTTACTCAGACTCACCGAACTCCTGGGACCTTGGCCTCTCACTCACCAGAGAGCCCTGGGTGCCACTATCACAGCCCTTTGGCTGAATATCCCCTGCTCTGGTAGCCTCCTTCACCAGAGGATTGGGTTTTGACAGTATCCATTGTGCCCATTGCGACAAGAGACACTTTAGTTCAAGCATGCAGGTCCTAGCCATCTAGAATGGATGGATGTGGCTTCTCTCTTCACTGAGAGTCTCATATGAAAGATTGCACTGTGAGTCGTAAGATCTAGTTTCTCAAGCAGATGCATGGGGGAAGTCAACTCAACTTGAAAGCATAGTGGAATTAATGTGCTTTAAGGCAAATTTTGACTGACGAGAGACAAGACATAAGGAGGCCTAGCAGATAAATGTATCTCCCTTGTTTCTCCACAGTGACCCAGTGTTAAAAGGTAACACATGACATGTTTGAAGATGACCCACTTGATCTCACAAATGCCCATGTCTACTCATGAAGTTGTGGCTAGCTCAGTAGTGCCTCACATTGCATTTACTTTCCCTGCTAACCTGCCTCACTTCCCTTTCCCCATCACTTTTACTCCCCTGTGACTGCACCTCCCAAGAAATTATTAGTGTGTTTAAGTTTTGGAACATAGCTTCTAGAGGTGTTATTGCCTTTATTTTATAAATAAGGAAACTGCATTAGTCTGTTTAGATTGCTATAACAAAAAATACTATAGACTGGGTGGCTTAAATAACAAACATTTATTTCTCACAGTTCTGGAGGCTGAGAAGTCCAAGATCAAGACACTGGCAGATTCAGGAGCAGATGAAAGCCCACTTCCTGGTTCATAGGTAGCAGTATTTTCTTACTGAATCCTTATGTGATACAAGAGGCTACGGACCTCTCTGGTGTCTCTTATAAATCCACTAATCCCATTCATGAGGAGTCCCTATGACCTAATCACTTCTCATAGGCCCCAACCCCCAAAAACCTAATATTGGGCATAGTTATTTCAACTTATGAATTTGGGGGGAGAGGGGCACTCAACCATTCAGTCTATGGCAGAAATGTATGTAGAATGAGTCTAAATTGCAAGTAGTGGAAGATCAAGATGTCGGGGCACCTGGGTGGCTAAGTTGTTAAGCGTCTGCCTTCGGCTCAGGTCATGATCCCAGGGTCTTGGGATCAAGCCCCGCATCAGGCTCCCTGCTCCATGGGAAGCCTGCTTCTCCCTCTCCCACTCCCCCTGCTTGTGTTCCCTCTCTTGCTGTCTCTCTCTCTCTCAAATAAATAAATAAAAATCTTAAAAAAAAAAAAAAGATCAAGGTGTAGAGTTTAAGTCCCTGAATTTCTACTTTGAGGCACTTTCCTTTACATTATACAGCCTTTAAATATAAATGAGAAAAATACAGTTTAAGCAAAAACCCAAATCAACTTGTGAGCCTTACCAGTCCAATTTATCATGTAACCTTAATCAAATTTACTGGAGCTATCAAAACTCCATTTTACTTTACATGCAAGCACCACCTTTTCCTGTTCTGTCAGCTGAGAGGGGAAAAAAATGTCCATGCACATCCTTCTCTTTTATTGATGGTGTAATGCAGTGTTCTTTCCTGACATAATGAAAAGGAAGATTGAAATCAGAGGGAGACAGTAACTCCAGAAGAGAAGCAAGACTTCGGCCTTTTTTTTTTCCTCCTAAGGATAATTCCTGTCAAGATCAGATAGCTTCTCCAGGATTGGTAGAAATGCACCCTGCAATACAGCTTTTAAAAGGAGTCTCAGGGCGCCTGGGTGGCTCAGTTGGTTAAGCGACTGCCTTCGGCTCAGGTCATGATCCTGGAGTCCCGGGATCGAGTCCCACATCGGGCTCCCTGCTCAGCGGGGGGTCTGCTTCTCCCTCTGACCCTCTTCCCTCTCGTGCTATCTCTCATTCTCTCTCTCAAATAAATAAATAAAGTCTTAAAAAAAAAAAAAAAAAAGGAGTCTCATATCACCAAGATTCCAGAATTAATTAACTGAATTAGATAATTTACTCTTCTTGACAGAACATCCTATAATCCAATCCACATTTTTCTAGCCCTAACTGATTTTCACTAACAATCTGGTTAATAATCGCTCTAAATTCACTCTAATATTTACTGTTGAATGTCTTCTGCCTATATTCCTTATGCTCAATGCTGACTTAAATGTGTTGTCTGTTCTAGCATACAATGTCTGAAGAGTATTCCTCTGGTAGAACACCCATGATTTTATTTTAGATAGATCCAGCTTTAGGGAACAAGAAATATCTTCTAGAGTTTACTTGCTCTTGGGTTAAATCACAGCCATTTATGTTACTATTTGTTGGTCCAGTGACTTATTGCTGTGCATAACTGTTTTGGAATAAAAAAAATTCACTTACATACAGAAATGTCACAGATACATGTCCAGAGCCTTATCAAATGGCCAATATTAATTGATCCCCCATTATGTGTTGAGCATAGCACTTGGTATGAGCCACACTTTGAAGCCTGAATATTCAAAATAATATATGTGAAACAATAGCAAACATAAATAGCATATATTTAAACGCTAAATGTTGTGTTAACGGCATTATTTTTTACCTCTATATTGAATACTAATTGTCATGTTCCTCTGCAATTGCCCGATAAATGCACTGGAAATGAACTCAAAGAGAAAGTTATGTTAACTTTGAAGTACAGTGTTTACCTTTTGAGACACAAGGTTTCATCTTCTGAAATTATTATTTTTGAAAGTATATGCTAAATGATCAGTACAACTAGTTACACAAAATCTTTGCCTAATGCAATACTCTTTAGGATCTTATGTCCCCAATTCTTGATAGATCACATAATCATAATTCTAATTAAAATCGAAGAAATATTCTGGAGTCAAAATGCTTTAATATGGATATAGATTTTTATCCCAGAAACAATGTCATACTGTTTCTAAATAAAATGAACTATATCAAAATGATGATGATGATGACAGGGGCTGACAATTTTATATTGTACTTAAAAAAAAAATTTACCTTGGGCATTAAAGTTAGGTCACCTTTGTGGGCTTTACTTACAGTTTCTTTTTGTTTGGTTAGTTGATTGGTTTTGATTTTTAAATGATTGTGATAGCTTAGAGTAGTAGTTTGTCCAAAAGTTTCCAATGTGCTTTAAGAACAACATAAAGAATCCTGTTGGATTCAGTTGGATTCAGTTCAAATATTTTCCAAGAATATGTTCGGCCTTGACTGAAAATACTACCCGTTATGTATGTGTTTAATTGACTGGGCCATGGGGTGCTCAGATATTTTGTCAAACATTATTCTTGGTGTTTCTGTGAGGATATCTTTAGATGAAATTAACATTTAAATCAGTGGACTGAGTAAAACAGATACCTTCCCTAAAGTACATACTCCTCATTCAGTCAGTTGAAGACTTGAATAGAGCAAAAAGGCTTACCGTCCCCTGAGTAAGAGAGAATTCCTGCCAGACTGCCTTTAACCTGGGACATCGGGTTTTTCCTGTCTCTGATTCAAACTAAAGCATTGGCTTTTCTTGGGCTGTGAAACTGTGGCCTTCAGACTGAAATAATACCCCCACTTTCCTGAGATGCCAGTTTGCTGACTTACCTGCAGATCTCAGGACTTGTCAGCCTCTATGATTACATGAGGCAATTCTTCAAAATAAACCGATCTCTTTCTCTCTGTGTGCATGTATATATTCATGTGTACATATATATAGTTAAAAAGCAAAACTCAACAAAGTAGATTTGAAGACCTAATTGGCTTTATGAAACAATTCATGAATCAGGCAGCATCCCATCTTACAAATGGAGGGGCACTCTGAGGTGTTGTTCAAAATGGAAGGTTTTTATAGAAGAGAGGGTGTGGCAAAAAAGTTTTTTCAAAAAAGGAAAGAAAGGATTGTTCCAAGCAAGATCACCTTTCTTTAGGGGGGAAGGGAAGAGGACCTTATTATGCAAATTACTTCATGTTCCTTTGAGGGATGGAAAGGCCACAGATTACCTCATTGGTGCTGATCAGAAAATTCCTGACTGGTTAAGACTTACATTTCTGGGGGATGTTGAAACTGTAGTTAGGTTAGGTATTAAACCCAGGTTTGTTTGTTTGTTTGTTTGTTCTAAGATTTATTTATTTATTTGACAGAGAGAGAGACAGCGAGAGAGGGAACACAAGCAGGGGGAGTGGGAGAGGGAGAAGCAGGCTTCCCGCCTAGCAGAGAGCCCGATGCGGGGCTTGATCCCAGGACCCTGGGATCATGACCTGAGCCGAAGGCAGACGCTTAATGACTGAACCACCCAGGCGCCCCTTAAACCCAGTTTTGATGACTTGGTCTGATCCGAGTGATGCCATATGGGCCTGTGGTTTTCTTTTGGATGATATATATGTTCTATTGGTTCAGTTTCTCAGGAAAATTCTGATGAATAAATTACTCCTTGGCTCAACTTTGAGAAACATTATGATAAGTTTCTTTCTAAAACACATTCTGACCAGATTTCATCAAATATTATACAAAGATAGTATTTTTTCTCAATTGTCAATTAAAGCATATAAGTGTATGTTTAACTGACAATATATAATTGTTTCATAATTGGTACTAGAAATCAAATTCCAACTCAAATTCTTTGCATAAATAAGATATAAAATTATACAGAATGTGTTGCTTTAGTTGTATGACAAAAGCCTTCTAAACATGCTCAACTTCAAGTAAAGGTAAATTTATCTTTATAAAATAACAATATTTTTAAAAAGTCATTTATTTCTCTGTTTCTATGTTATACAAGTATATTTTTGGCTTAAAAATTCCTTCTTCTCAGTAGTAAAATATTTATTTTTTGAATACCTATAAATTACACAAAATATTTTTATATCTCTCAAATAAGAATGCATAGCCATATGCCATAGTATCACAGTACAACTTTCATCAGCAATCACATTGCTCAGTCTCTAAATGTCAAATTATAATTGGCATTTAAGAAAATTGCTTCAGGATATATATCACATATCTTTTTAAATACCATTGGTATTTTTAGCCATTATTTCATTACTACTAAATTGAGTACTACTGTCCAATTAGACATTAATTACCAGTCTAAATATGGTTAATGTTCTAACCAGGATGTCACTAGGCATTTTAATTTTACTAAATTAAATGCAATGAAATTTAACTTTGCAGATTTCACAATTCAAATACTCCTTTAATTATAAAGGTTTATTTGAATGGAATAGAACAAATGCTCTCTAACCTTAAAACTCTGGTGGAATTAAACATGATATTTAGTGGAATCACCACAGGAGCTCGGGAGGAAAAGGACTGTTACGAGATCTTATAAAAAATCTCCCACTCAACACCATACAATCTCTCCCATATTCAAACTAACCCCAGCTTCAACAACTCCAGCAACAAAAGGTTCTAAGTATTGTGAATGTCTTCCTTTTATTAAACAAAATATTCTCACTGTAATTTCTGCCATTTGGAGCACAGTAGAATAAATATATTATCCCTTTCAAGTAGTTGATGACAACTGCTCTATTATTACCCTGCCTTACTCTCTCTGGGTTACCTAGATATAATTCAGTATACCTTCATCGGTTTTGTTGCTTCCTCCCTTCTGGTCAATATATGTCCTTCTTAAAATAGGGACCTCTGATATGAGAATGACATAATTATAAAGCCCCCTCAATTCACACTCTTTTTTAAACATAATAAACCATACCCTCTAAAGAACTATCAAAAACACCTATAATGCAAGAGATGGCATTGCCATCTCTTTTTGTACCAGAATACTTTTTTAAAAATTAAATTCTAATTGTTTTAGAGCCTTCTATCTTGTAGGTAACATAAGATACTGGAGATTCATCCTTGTCTTAAATTTCTGCTTGTGTATATTAAAACAATAAAATGAACACTTAATTTAAAACAAATAGGAAAATGGCAAAAAAAAAAAAGAAAGAAAGAAAGAAAAGGCAGTGACTTAGAGTGTCCTTTTAGGTCTACAAACAAATTTAGTCCAAAAGGTACCAGAGCTATGAAAGAAACTGACAAAAAGAAACAAGAACATTGAAACCATCTATTTTAAACATTGTTTCTCAACAAGGTCTGAAGGTCAATATAGCTACAAAATGTGATGACTCAGAAATCAGGGAAGATTTCTCTGATATGAAAACATAAATACAGGGGCACCTGGGTGGTTCGGTCATTAAGCGTCTGCCTTTGGCCTAGGTCATGATCCCAGGGACCTGGGATGGAGCCCTCCATCGGGCTCCCTGCTCTGCAGGAAGCCTGCTTCTCCCTCTCCCACTCCCCCTGCTTGTGTTCCCTCTCTTGCTGTCTCTCTCTCTGTGTCAAATAAATAAATAAAATCTTTAAAAAAAAAAAAAAACATAAATACAACATTCAAAAATAAAATTGAGATAATGAATGGCATACAGTTTACTATAGAAAACAAAATTAAACTCAGAGAATAAAGAGATGAATCTGAAGTATAAAAGAGAAAGAGCTAAGAAATTCAATATATGAATATTATAAATTTCAAAGAGAGAAATGAACAGATAAGGAGACATATTTAAAGTAATAATTGGGGAACTATTTCCTTATCTAAGGAAAATAGGTCATTTCTACAAGCCAAACTTAATAATAGAAGTTCCTCTGAAACATTTCTTACTGAATTATTTTAATTTCAAGATCAAGGAAATAAATCATGCAAGTGTCAAGAATAAATAAAAAAAGGAAAACAAAGGAACAACTGAGCAAAATGGCAAAATCAAGGCAAAAGCATCAGCCCGGAGCACAGCTCTAAGATTCCAAGAGAAAAAAAAACACTGTGAACTAAAATCCACATTATTATTCACATGTACAAAGTACAGGAAAATAGCACATTACTTATATATCCTCACCTCCAAATTCTCAGAGATATTTTTCAAGGCTTACTGCTCAGACCTCTATTCTGTAACTGGCTGATGAGATCTGAGAGCTTTGTTTCTAGTAGGAATCCCTCCCTCCACTATCCCTGCCCCTCATAAAAATTCTCCTTGAAGTATCCATTGTAACAGATCTACCCTGTGCTGCTCTAATAAGTTGAACTGTAACCTGAGGAATGTCCTCTCTCTAATTCTAGAAATTATTAGATAATATATTTCCAGAAAAGTTCTTCCTTGGATGATACATGTAAATTTCCTATTTTCCATGTCTTCTTGAAGGCTGTCTGGGAAGCTCTACAATGCTGAAGCATGGCTTTTGCCTCTTTAACCTCTTTCAACCCTACCAAACCTACCACAAAAAAACATAAAATTTGTGATTTTTCTTTGTTTCATTTTGTCTAACTATGGAATTGCAGCTGCAAAAGAGATTATCTATCCACCTATATCAATACTCATCTGTGTTCCTCAGCCTTTTCTATTTAGACATTTTAGGGTTGCCACTTTTGAAAGGGTAACAAATTCTATACTTCCCAGAATGGCTAATTGTGAGCCAGGGCTCAATTTCATTTCTGACAATTGGAGAAATGACCATAGCATTCACACAGCAAATGGAGGGAGGGAACTAATTTCCACAAAAAGAAAAGTAAGGAATAAAATTAAACCCCTGGACTCACTAGGGCCAGGTCAAAGATTCATAAACCACCAGCTTGCAGGTTAATGCCACCTTCTCTCCCCGCCCCTGGCAAGGCTTCAGAGGTTGGTTGCTACAGCAGTAGATAGAAAGAGAGCATTCCCAAGAGGCTTGGCCAGCCCAAAAGATAGCAGTTGGGAGTGCAGGAGTTGGGAGTTAATAACATATCACATCCATTCATGTTATGTCCATGTGGAGTAAACCCATATCCAAAAGACAGTACCGTTTGCCCTTGAACAACATGGTTTTGAACTGCACAGGTCTGCTTCCATGCATTTTTTTTTTCAGTGAATACAGTACAATACTGTAAATTTATTTTCTCTTCCTTATGATTTGCTTAATAACATTTCTTTTAAAGCTTACTTTATTGTAAGGATACAGTATATAATACATATAACATACAAAATATGTGTTAATTAACTGTTTATCATTAAACTTCTTATCAACAGTAGGCTATTAGTAGTTAAGTTTTGGGGAGTCAAAAGTTATACATGGATTTCTGACTGAAGGAGAGGTTGGTGCCCCAACACTGGTGTTGCTCAAGGGTCAGCTGTATTTCTTTTCTCTTTTTTAAAGATTTTATTTATTTATTTGAGAGAGAGAGAGCACAAGCAGGGGGAGGGGCAGAGGGACAAGGAAAGGGACAAGCAGACTCTCCACTGAGCGGGAGCTCCACCCAGGGCTTGATCCCAGGACCCTGAGTTCATGACCTGAGCTGAAATGAGACGCTTAACTGACGGAGCCACCCAGGTGCCCCAAAGGACTAACTGTATTTCATTTGAATTTTAACAAAAGAATATTTACAAAATGTGTATTTTACTACATCTTTTAACATATATCAGGTACTTCAAAACATCTAGAAACATTAAATATACATTTTTTAAATACTTAAAATTGTCAACTATATATACAGTAGTGAGGAAAAAAATATACACACAAAACAATAATTACAATATGAAAATGTCTTCTAAATATGAGCAGTCTGGCTTAGAACCCTTTTTCTCTTACCACCTCCTGCTTCATCTCCTAACATCACGTCTAGAAGAGGTCTAACAATTCCATTTCCAAGAGTCATCTCCAGAGGCATTTCTTTTCTATGATTTTTTTAAACAAAAGGGCACTTACAAGATATGTGATTTTCTTTTTTTTAACTTTTTATTTAAATTCAATTTAGTTAACATATAGTGTATTATTAGTTTATTAGTTTCAGGGATAGAATTTAGTGATTCATCAGTTGCATATAACACCCAGTGCTCATTACATCAAGTGCCCTTATTAATGCCTATCACACAATTACCCCACAGCCCCACACACCTCCCCTCCAGCAACCCTCAGTTTGTTTCCTAGAGTTGAGAGTCTCTTATGCTTTGCCTCCCTGTTTTTATCTTATTTTATTTTTCTTTCCCTTCCCCAATCTTCATCTGTTTTGTTTCTTAAATTCCACTTATGAGTGAAATCATATATTTGTCTTTCTCTGACTGATTATTTCACTTAGCATAATACCCTCTAGTTCCATATGTGCTATTGCAAATGGCAAGATTTCATTCTTTTTGATGGGTGAGTAATATTCTACTGTTTGTGCGTGAGTGTGTGTGTGTGTGTGTGTGTACCACATCTTCTTTATCCATTCATCTGTTGATGGACATCTGGGCTCTTTCCATAGTTTGGCTATTGTGGACATTGCTGCTATAAACATTAGGGTGCATGAGCCCCTTTGAATCATTATGTTTGTATCCTTTGGATAAATGCCTAGGAGTGCAGTTGCTGGGGCATAGGGTAGCTCTATTTTTAACTTTTTGCAGAACCACCATTCTATTTTCCAGAGTGGCTGCACCACTTTGCATTCCTACCAAAAGTGTAAGGGGGTTCACCATTCTCCGCATCCTCACCATCTGTTATTTCCTGACTTGTTAATTTTAGCCATTCTGCCTGGTGTGAGTTGGTATCTCTTTGTGGTTTTGATTTGTATTTTCCTGATGCCAAGTGATGTTGACCATTTTTACATGTGTCTGTTATCCATTTATATGGCTTCTTTGGAGAAAGTGTGTTCATGTCTTCAGCCCATTTCTTAACTGGGTTTTTTGCTCTTTAGTTGTTGAGTTTGATAAGTTCTTCATAGATTTTGGATGCTAGCTCTTTATCTGAAATGTCATTTGTGAATATCTTCTCCCATTCAGTAGGTTGCCTTTTAGTTTTGTTGATTGTTTCCTTTGCTGTGCAAAAGCTTTTTTATCCCGATGAAGTCCCAATAGTTCATTTTTGCCCTTGCTTCCCTTGCCTTTGGCAATGTTTCTAGGAAGAAGTTGCTGCGGCTGAGGTTGAAGAGGTCGAGGATGTTGCTGTCTGTGTTCTCCTCAAGGATTTTGATGGATTCCTATCTCACATTTAGGTCTTTCGTCCATTCTGAGTCTATTTTTATGTGTGGTGTGAGGAAATGGTCCAGTTTCATTCTTCTGCATGTGGCTGTCCAGTTTTCCCAGCACCTTTTGTTGAAGAGACTTTTTTACATTAAATATTCTTTCCTGCTTTGTCAAAGATTAGTTGACCATGGAGTTGAGGGTCCATTTCTGGGTTCTCTATTCTGGTGATATATGTGTCTATTTTTGTGCCAGTACCATATTGTCTTGATGATGACAGCTTTGTAATAGAGCTTGAAGTCTGGAATTATGATGCCTCCACCTTTGGTTTTCTTTTTCAACATACTTTGGCTATTCAGGGTCTTTTGTGGTTCTATGTAAGTATTAGGATTGTTTGTTCCAGCTCTTTGAAAAATGCTGATGCTATTTTGATAGGGATTGCTTTGAATGTATAGATTGCTCTAGGTAGCATGGACATTATAACAATATTTGTTCTTCCAGTCCATTAGCATGAAATGCTTTTCCATTTCTTTGTGTCTTCCTCAATTTCTTTCATAAGTTTTCTGTAGTTTTCAGAGTACAGATCTTTTACCTCTCTGGTTAGGTTTATTCCTAGGTATCTTATGGTTCTTAGTGCAATTGTAAATGGAAACAATTCCATGAGTTCTCTTTCTGCTGCTTCATTGTTAGTGTATAGAAATTCAACAGACTTCTGTGCATTGATTTTATATCCTACAACTTTGCTGAATTCCTGTATCAGTTCTAGCAATTTCAAGGACATGTGATTTTCTAATTCTACTTATCATATGTCCCTAATCATTTTACACACAGAATGTCTAGATGTGGCAAAGTAAGTTTTCTTGTAAGATGTTGGGAAGAAAGTTGAGAAAATTCTTTTTTTATTTTGTATTATTTATGAAACCTTGTATAAATAGCCAGTAAATCTTCCCAAAGGTGATGGGTCATTTTCTATTCTAAAGTCAAGGTCTGGTGTAATGGGCCCTAGGGCTGCTGCTCTCAGGTCACAGAGAGGACCAAACAACCTCAGAGTACACAAGCCCCTAGTCCTCCAGGAAGGGGCATGGTTGGCCTGGGCAGGCCCAGAATCAGTAGTCAGCCCTTGCCATGGGAGATTCCCAGGGATGTGGATGTGGGCTTTGCTCTGCCGCCCACCTGCTTCCTGCAGGAGGGAAGTCCTTTTTTTTTTTTTTTTTTTTTTTTTTAGTTTTCCAAATAGCTCTTAGCTAAATGCAGAAATAAATATTACAATAACTGATTGTTTACAATTTAAATTTTATGAGAATATCAAATATCAAAATACATGGAATATCAAAGTGAGATATGAATATCAAGATTAGATCTTAAAGCTCTTAGAATGGAGAAACTGAAAGTCTGATTATACCAATTACTTTTTTTTTCCTGATAACACCAATTATTGACAAGGATGAGAGAGAGGGAGAATTTTAATACTCTATTGTGGAAAGTGCACACTACAGCAATCACTTTGGAAAGCTAATCTGTAAACCTCTATTAAAGTTAAAAATATATATGCTTTATGATCAGAAATTCCACTTTGATATTTGTTCCTTATATGAATCCTTTACACAATGAATAAAAATCTACATACAAAGATGCTCATTGCAGCAATCTCTGCTAAACCAATAAATTAGAAATAATCTCAAAACCTACGAATATTTGAATGCATAAATTACAGTATATTCATACAATGAAGTGCTATAAAGAATGCAATTATTGAATTAAATATATATGTATAAACTGGATTATACTAAAAAATCTGATGTTAAATGGTTGCAACAAATTGCAAAGTGCTGTTTTAATATAAATTTTAATAACATATAAATCAATATTAATTTGTATCTTAGCCTATGCTGGCTAAAGTGTAGGGATATTATGGGCAATGAGGGATCACAAATACATTGAAACATCAGGGTAGCAATGACTTCACTGGACCTAAAGGAGATTCAGAAAGAATCCAGAGAAACGTGTCTATTTGTAATGTTTATTTCTTTAAAAATATCTGTAGTGAATATGGAAAAATAGTTTGTATTTTTTAATCTGAGTGATATTTGCTTGGTGTACATTATTCTACATGTAACTCTTTTGTATCTTTGAAGTATTCCATTAACGAGAAAAGACTTACTTGTGTAGTATGGGCAGCCTCTGTAGAAGTGTGACTTGTGGGCTTCCTACAGACGTGTTCCAATATGTCTTCTTCTGAGGATGACTTTACTTTCTGGCTTTGTCTTCCCTATTAGGAGTCCTAGACATCTTAAGACAGATTCTTCAGTTTCTTCAGAATCAATTGTCCTATTTTAGTCTTAGGTTAAATAATATCTGCCTAAAATCAGAAATTCTAAGTCCCAATATGAAATTGACTTAAAAACCAATGAAAAGTGTCCAATATGAAATTTAGGTTCTGGCCTATGTTTAATACTTATTTTTATCCATACCTCATTCCAGGTTGTTTGGGTTTTAGGGTCTCTGGGAAGTCTATGGGGGAGTTTTGTATGTTCTTAGCAATTTCCTGATTCCCTCAAGGCCTCAACTCTTCATTAATGAAAATATAGAGTAATATAATAGCAAAATCCATATCCCAACTACAGAGTCTAAGAACAAATCTACAAAAATTCAATGTCCTTAAAACAGAAGAAACTTAAAAAGTTAAGACTGAAATTTCAGATATTGTGAAAGATTCATGACTCAGTGTTCATCAGAATTTTCAACTGTACTGTGTTGGTTATCATCTCTTCCTGCAAACAATTCTAGCTTAAATTTTTTTTTTAGAAATTATCTGAAACCATGGCAAAGTAAGACATCACATAGAAGAAAATGATTAATCATAAAATACTACATTTTAGAAATTTAAAACCCAATAATCAAACTTCTGTGTTACAGATGAAGACATTATATTTCAGAGAAGTCAAGTCATGTTCTCAGGATGGCCCAGGTAGATAGTTGTGGAACTGAGATTACGACGTCTGTTAGGTCTCCAGGATCTCCTGGTTGCCAGCTTGCAAATAGAAAACTGGCCCAAGTAGTTTATTTGCTGTTTGAACATGTAGATTAACATTTACCTTCAGGTATGTGTAATCTCTTCTCCACTTATAACTGCAAGTGCAATTATCAAGGACATGAAATTCAGAGAAGTTACATGCTGATCTCATTCCATACTTAACCACAGACAGAAATCTGTCAGCACTAATAGCAAGTGATAGAAATTCCTGAAATTAAAAGGGAGTACAGGAAGCCTTTTATGTTTAGAACACACATTACTCAAGAATTGGCTGCATCCCATCCCAAAGTGGATTGACATTGTAACTCCTCATTAATTGATTTCCCAGAATATTTTGTAGGAGATGTGTTACTGTCCCCTATAAATGCCCCTAATGTTTTCCATGCATGTCAGTTAGGAACTAAAAGCAAGTGCTTTGGGTCATTTAGAATACTCTGGGGGCTCATAACTACTCTGACTGAAAAATTATAGTCTACATAAGTGTATGAACAGCTTTTGAAACCAACATAACAAAAGAGGACTGTTATAAAATCAACAAGTGCAACTTTTATACCACCACTTATAATATCTTAAAGCCCCAGACTGTAGTATGAATTATGGGGGAGCCAGATGATATAACTTGTATAGTAAAAAAAAACAAATATGACTGACACTTCTTTTGGCCTTGGGACTTTTTGAATATTTTGTTGTTGTTATTTTTGTTTTATTTTTCATTTGAATTAAACCTAGGGAAAGGCATGCAACTCACAAATATCTAGGAAATGGTTACATGTAAGATTACCATGTAACAAGGTACGGTTTTCTAAATCACTGTCTTTTACTGGTTTTTGGCCCACCTACCCATCCAGGTTCAGCTCAAGAGACATCTTGAATCTTTCTCAGACACTACCCAACTATAATTTCTCACTTCTTAGAATAAATGTGGCATACATAGGGAATACCACAAACCAGCATTTGAGCAAAGCCTTCTTTAGTTAATTTCTTTTTTCAGTTGCATAAGCTCTTGCTTACCTTGGAGAAAGTATGAGAAATAGTATAGTACAGTACTTAAGAACATGAGTGCTTGGATTTAAATCCTAGGTATCTGATTACTGGCTGAGTAATTTTGGGAAAGGTACTGAAATTCTCTTTATCTACATTTCACTAAAGGTAATATGGAAAGAACAAAAATAAGTATTTCAAAAAATTGTTTCAGTGCTTACATCAGTGGATCTCAGGAAGGAATTTTGTTCCCCAGGAGACTTTGACAAATGTCTAGAGATATTTTTGGTTGTTACATCTGAGGGTAATGGGGTTGCTACTGCCATCTGTTGGCTGGAGTGTAAGGACTGCGGAACATTCTGCATGCACAGGACAACCCCCCTCACTCCCCCTTCCCAACCCCAGACAACAAAGAATTATTTGGCCCAAAATGTCAACAGTGCAGAGAACGAGAAACCCTGACTTAAATGAATTAATTCATATAAAATACTTAGAGCAGTGATTGGCACATAGTAAGGTCTCAATAAAGAATTAACAGATATTATTAGGATTATCTATTGCTCAGACCACTAAAAGGTTAACTAAAACATCTCTTCCCTAGATTCCCCTCTTCTTTGGTATAATTTATGCATCTCATTCCATTTTCTATCATTGGAAATCCCCCTTATCTGTAAACATTTGGTTTTCATTTTATCCATCCTTAGAATTAAATATCTTCTTACTAAAAATGAAAACAAAACAAAACTCTGTGAAACTCTCAATTTTGAAAAGGCTCAAACTTAAAGCATTAGAGACCAATGAAAGATATCACAAAGCCCCTTTTAAAGAAAAAACTGTCATATCCATTATTAAACCAGGTGATTGAGGCCTGATATGTCACAGCTTTCAAAACTGGAAACTCCATGTTTTCATGAGGAATAGGAGAGGAATATTGAGAGATTCGAAAATCATATTTAAATGTCTCTCCATGTGTTGAATCAACAGTTTTGCATGTAGGCTATGAGCCTTTATAAATCTGAGGTATTTCTGTAATTTGGACACTGATAAAAGCAAAAATATAGAGTACTAAGTCCTTTGCATATATTTCACATCATTGATCTCCATAAACATACTCAAAATATCAAGTGTCATAGGAATAACATGTCAGCAAATAACAGAATACAGTACAGTAATTATTACAGGCAACTGGCTGCAAGGCTGCACAAATGGAGAAATAATTTTCCTCAGGAAACGTATAATGGAATATTCCAGGAATTATTCTAACGTTGATATGACTTCAATTAATCCTACAAACATTTTCCATATAAAAACTGGGTGCCTGCTTATATCATTTACCAGCTTTAAAAATAAATAAATAAATAAAGCATCCTCATCCACTTCCAAGAGAACACTGAACTATTTTTTATCACCAGATAAGACAGAATAAAAGGAATTAAGAATTTGAGTTGCATTTTGAGAGAATTAGGAATTGACTTTCTGAATATGATTGATGAAACACACTTAAATCATTAATTACATCATCACCCATTGGCAAAACAATCACCTAATGACTTAATGGGTGATTAAAATTTTGAAATAATCAATGTGGGACCAGAGCCTAGAATCAATCCATTTAATAATGGATCTTAATTTATTTCAAAAGTAAAACACAAACAAATACTTACTCACATTTTTCATCAAATCAGAAACAAGAAATCAAAGTTCATAGGTCTGTGGTATATATAGACATTGATTTCTACCAAATTGGACATTAGAAGTAGCAGTACACATAAAGCAAACCTCTTAAAGTTGATTGTCCACATACTGACCATCAGTGATTCAACATTAAAAACTTCCCACATTGGGGCGCCTGGGTGGCTCAGTCGTTAAGCGTCTGCCTTCGGCTCAGGTCATGATCTCAGGGTCCTGGGATCGAGTCCCACATCGGGCTCCCTGCTCGGCGGGAAGCCTGCTTCTCCCTCTCCCACTCCCCCTGCTTGTGTTCCTGCTCTCGCTGTGTCTCTCTCTGTCAAATAAATAAATAAAATCTTTAAAAAAAAAAAAAAAAAAAAACTTCCCACATCATAATTGCAAGTAATCTCTTCTCTCCTCCTTGCCTCTCCTTCTCCTCCTTATTCCTTCCCTTACTTTACCTCACATCCTTTCCTCTTTCTCCTCTCCCATCCTTTTCTGAAATTGGACACAATATTCTCCTGTTTTTTTTCTATCTCATTTGCTTTTCTTTCTAGATTTCTCTTGCTCTCCTTCTACTCAATAGATGCCCAAACTTCATCCTCAGACATCCTCTCCCTTGGTGATCTCATTAAGCCCTAAGGCTTTAAATTCCATCTGCACCCTCTGTATTTCCAAACTTATATCACCAGCTCTGACCTCTCTCTTAACCTTCCTCTTGACCTCCAGAGCCATCTATCCAACTGCCTATTTGGCTTCTCCACTTGGCATATATACTATGCATCTCAAATTTCACATATAGAACTCAAAAAATAAAAAACAAAAAAAACCAGAAATCTTGCCTTTGCTCAAATATATGTCTTTGTCTTTCTTCTGTTGTTCCCCGTTTCAAAAAATGGTATCACCTTTGAATCAGTTGCTCAGACTAAAATCCTTAATTCCACTATTGCTCTTATCCTATATATGCAATGAATCGGCTGGAGCTGTCAGCTTTATCTTGAAAGTAACTGCGCTTCCTCACCCCCACTGTTACCACCTATTCCAAGCAAGTATCATTGCTCACCCAGACAAATACGATAGCTTTCAAAAACTGTTTTTCCAGCTTTGGTTATTGTCACAGAGATTTACTTAACACATTAAACTGATAATATTAATCTATGATTTTATATCCTGCTACTGTAATGATTACTATAGTTACTCTGACCTTCTTGCTATTCTTACCACTCTGTAAGCTCACTCTCACCTACAGGCTTTTGCATCAGCTGCTTCCTTGGTCTGGAATGCTTGTGCCCTAGGTTTTCCCATAATTGACTTTTCTTCATTCAGGACTCCATTTAAATGTCACCTGTTACAAGAAGTCTTCCCTTCATCTAAAAGCCTTCAAGTCTATTATACTCTATTTCTTTACCTTACCTTATGTTTTTCCAAGTATTTATGTATTGAAAAGTGCTATCCAACATTTCATAAATAAATAATACTTGTATGCATAAATTATAGGTGTGTACTTACAAACATGTGTATTTAAACAAATACATGCAGACACACATACAAATATACCATACATAAATAAACACAAGCAGATAAATCTGTATATACACAGATTTATGCATAGGCGTGCACGTGCGCACACACACACAAACACACACAATGTATATGTGTTTGTTTCTTTTTCCCTACTAGATGGTATGTTTTGTGAGAATAGAAACATTGCCTGTCCTGGCCAAGTCTTTATCTCCAGGGTTTACTAAAATCCTGGTTCATAGTAGATAGTCAATAAATATTAATTATTATTACTATAATAATCATGAGACATATGTCAGAACACAGAAAAAATTAAAACTGTTTAATAAAGGAATAATTAACAGCAAAAATCATGATGGATAGTTGTAACACACAAATGCGTGCACACAATTTTAAATGTAATATGGTTCTTTCATATAATGGAGTGCACATAAGGCATCTTTTCATCTGTATATTTTTATGATGGTAAAATACACATAATATACAATTTACCATTAGTAACATATTTTTAATCTTTAAAATTGATTGCAATAACTAAAAGCATGAGAATTAAAATGACGTTTTAGTACAGCAGTGGGAAATATTAGAATATTTATTATGTACTAGGCACTAATACATTCAATTATAGTCTGCCAAAAATACATTTTGTTTTTTAATGTGTTTGAAATTTTATAAGATTTTTTTGTAAACTAAGAAACAAATTAAACTTCATTAAATTTTTAAAATTTGGGCGCCTGGGTGGCTCAGATGGTTAAGCGTCTGCCTTCGGCTCAGGTCATGATCCCAGGGTCCTGGGATCGAGTCCCACATCGGGCTCCCTGCTCCTTGGGAGCCTGCTTCTCCCTCTGCCTCTCTCTCTCTCTCTGTCTCTCATGAATAAATAAATAAAAAATCTTTAAAAAAAAAAAATAAATAAATAAATTTTTAAAATTTGATGTATGCTATACTGTGACCACAATAAAACTAATTAACAAAGAATAATAAAATTCCAAATGCAATCCACAAAAATCACAGTAAAAACATTTGGAAGTTAAATAAAAACAACCTTTTAAATACATTGTTGATATTAGCAGAACTTCTTCCATTACAGATTACTTAGAAAATAGCAAAACCGAAAAGAAAATCAAAATATATTTAATGCAAAATTCAAGTATTTTAATTATGAAATGAAAGAATTGCAATACATGGAATCAAGTTTTTAACCAATTAAAAACAGAATAATGAAATGAACATAATAAATGTAGGAGAAAGGAAATAATAAAGGCAAACAGAAAATAATTACAAACCAAGAAAAAGAATAAAATTGACGATTTCAAGAGCTGTGTTTTTTTCAAAAGGCAATCTAATAGAAAATAGCCACACATCTCCAAGGACAAGCTTCACTTCTAGACCTGATGTTTTCAGATATTCTAAGCTCCTCGATATATTGGAGAAAGGATTTATTAAATTGATTTGAAAAAAAGTCACAGGGGAGAGCAATGTGTTTTGTCTCCTAGCCCACCACTACCACTTCGGAATGCTTTTCCTTGATGGAGAAATAAAGTCTCTGCATGCCTCCAACTACCTGCAAGGTCACCCTGCCCTTGAGGAGAGTGATCCAAGAAAAGCAAGAGAGATTTCCAAGTCTTTTGTTGCCACATAACAAATTTTGAAAGTTATTTTGGAGTTACAGTGCAAAATGGGCTAATGAGATCTAACCACCCCAGCTTTCCTTTGATTCACATTAGCATACTTTATCCTTTTCCATTATTTTATTTTATTTTATTTTTTTTTAATTTTTTTTTTAAGATTTTATTTATTTGCGAGAGAGACAATGAGCGACAGAGAGCATGAGAGGGAGGTGGGTCAGAGGGAGAAGCAGACTCCCTGCTGAGCAGGGAGCCTGATGTGGGACTCGATCCCGGGACTCCAGGATCATGACCTGAGCCGAAGGCAGTCGCTTAACCAACTGAGCCACCCAGGCGCCCATCCATTATTTTATTTTTAATCTATTTGTATCTTTAAAGCACATTTCTTGTAAGCAGAAAAGGTTATCTCTTGCTACTTATTCAGTCAGACAATCTCTGCGGTTTTTTTTGTTTGTTTGTTTTTGTTTTTGTTTTTTTTAAAGATTTTATTTATTTATTTGAGAGAGAGAGCATGAGAAGGGGGAGGGTCAGAGGGAGAAGCAGACTCCCCGCGGAGCAGGGAGCCGGATGTGGGACTCCATCCCGGGACTCCAGGATCATGATCTGAGCCTAAGGCAGTGGCTTAACCAACTGAGCCACCCAGGCGCCCCAATCTCTGCGTTTTAAGTGGCATGTTTAGACTGGGAGTCAGAAACCTCTTGCCCCTGGGGCAAACCTGACCTGTGGACCAGATCCAGCCAGCATACATGCAGTTACACATCACTTACAGCTGCGTTTGTGTTGTAATAGCAGAGTTCAGCTTTTAATACATGGCTTAAAGAGCCTAAAATACTTCCTATCTGGCCTTTTACAGAAAAGATTTGTTGAACCCTGGTTTACATTTATTATGATTCTTAAGATGATTAGATTTAAGTCTATAAGTCTTTTTGTTTTCTATATGGCCCACTGTCTTTTACCCTTTTTTGGATTAATTGAGTATTTTTATTATTCCAAATTATCTTGGCTTATTAGCTAAAGCCCTGATTATTATTTTAATAGTGTCTATGGTTTATTGAGTATATTCATCACAATATAAATTAAAGTGATATTACATTTCATTTATACTGTATAACTCTTGCAATAGTGTCCTTTCATTTGTCATCTGCAAGCCACAACTAACATCATACTCAGTGGTGAATGGTTGAAAGCTTTTCCTCTAAGATCAGGAGTAAGGCAAGGATGCCCACTTTTGCCACTCTCTTCAATATAGTACCTGGAAGTCTAACCATAGCAATTAGGCAAGAAAAAGAAATACAAAGCATACAAAATGGAAAGGAGGAAGTAAAATTGCCTCTGTTTACACAAGACATGATCTTTTATAGAGAGAAAATCCTAAAGATTTAATCAAACAACTGTTAGAACTAAAAAATGATAAGGTTGCATGATACAATTCAACATATAAAACAGCAGTGTTTTTATACACTAACAAAAGAAATAAAAGAAAACAAAGAAAATAATTTTATTTACAATAGCATTAAAAAACAATAAAATACTTGAAGATAGATGTAACCAAGGAGATGAAAGATCTGTACACTGAAAACTATAAGGCATTGATAAAAGAAATGAAGAAGACATACATAAATGGAAAGATAGCCCATGTTCTTGGATTCAAAGAATTGATATTGTTAAAATATCATAGTACCCTAAGCTATGTATAGATTCAGTGCAATCCCGAATAGAATTCTAATGGCATTTTATCACAAAAATAGAAAAAAACAATCCTAAAATTCTTATGGAACCACAAAAATCCCTGAAGAGCCAAAGCAATACTGAGAAAGAAGAACAAAGAAGAACATCACACTTCCTGATTTCAGACTATATTACAAAGCCATAGTAATCAAAGCAGTATGGTATTGGCATTAAAATAGACCAAAGAAACAGGATAGAGAGCCCAGAAGCAAACTCTCACTAATCATGTTTCTGATAGCTTTGCATTTATGTCTGCACATCTGAGGGACCAACAACTCCTTCAGTCTTTTCATACTGGCTTTGGTGGGGAAAGACTTTCACCTAAAGGTGGCTTGCTGTGAGGGCACTGGCTGGATGGGGTGCAGTGCAGTATTTCTGATTCTGAGGAGGGCACAGCAGCATAGTCTCCGTGCAGCTCCATCAGTTGAAATCAGTGTTAGCGAAGACCATAGGCATCTTCTGTGGCCATGACTATGGAGTCTCATGTATGGCAGTGATAGCTAGGGCTATTGGGGTCCTCAGAGATGAAGGCTGCTAGGGTTCTCTTCCTTTTTTTCACCAATGGGAAGTAGTGCTAGCTGAGGGGATCTCTCTTGGCACCCTGTCTGGCACACACATAGAGCGGCAGTGGAGCCAGGGTTCTGGAATCAGGTACATGTGGAACTACCAGGACCTGGGAGCACTTGCTTCAGCCTGAGACATGGCTGTGTACAGATCTCCTGTATAACCAGGGTCTGGGTTTCTGGGACTCTCCACAGTGACTCGGGTGGGGGGTGGAGGGGTGGGGGAATGGAATGCGGCAGCAGCATGGGCCCTGGGAAGACAGGTAGCTGTGGTGTCTTGGGGCCAACGAGCAAGGTGCAGTAGCAGTGTGGGCTGCGGATAGTGAGTCAAAGTCCCAAGTCTAGTATCAGGGTATAGTCACAAAATGGCAGCAGCACAGCTCTGTGATGGCCACATGTAGAGACCTGGGAAGAGGGATGCAGAGCAGGGGCAGCTCAGCCCAGGTCATTTTGGGTCAAAGTCATGACCTGCGACCTAGAGGTGGGGCTCAGAACAATAGCAGCTCCAGCCCCAAAGATGCCAAGGCTGTGGCACCCAGATCTCAGGGAGCAGGTCACAGCTGAGGGGCATATCACACTGCAGTGACAGCTTTAGCTACTAGGAGAAGACACGGAGCCAGGGAGAGCTGGAAGCTCTGTCAGCTGGGTTCAGTGTTGGTGAAGACTGCGGGAGTCCTTAGTAGCAAAGGCTGCAAATGTCTTTGGCGGTGATGCTTACTGGGTTTCTCCAGCTCTCCTTTTCATTGTGATTGAAATCCCTCTGAAGGCATCCCTCCTAATGGTTGAGCTCCTCTGGACTGGGGGATGGCTTAATATAGGTAAAATGCTTCCTGGGCTTTTCTATGAAGCCACCCTCTGGTTTTTTAGTTCTTCAGCATTTCTCCTGCTTCTTTATTGTAGCCCACATCTTTCCCAGAGCTATATGTCAGTTTTTAGTAGTTTATTTATTGTTTTTGTGGTTTTTGTGGGGGAAACAAGTGTTGGGACCTACTAATCCTCCATATTGTTGATTACTTCCTTCATTTAGGATATCTTATAGTATAGGTCTCTGGCAATCCATCCTCTTGGTATTCTTATATCAGAAATTTTATTTTGCCTTCATTCTTGAAACATATTTCATTGGATATAGGATTTTGATTGACAGGTTATTTCTTTTTCTTTCAACACTTCAAGATATTGTTGCATTCTCCTCTGTCATCTGTAGTAGCTGATGAGAAAGCAATTCAATGAATCTCATTGTTCTCATATACTTTTTCTCTGCTGCTTTTACCTTTAGCTTTTTTCTTTGGCTTTTAGTGATTTTCCTATAAAATGCCTTGGCATGTTTGGTTTTCATTAATCATATTTTATCATATTTTATCATATTAATCATATTTTATATTAATCATGTTTCTATGGCAGTTCAAGCTGATTAATACAGACCTAAGACTTTGTCTTCAATTCAACATTTTTGTTCTCTCTGTTCTTCACATTAGATGATTTCTACTGATCTATTCTCAAGTTCATTAACTCTTTCCTTTATAACTTCTGTTTATATATATGTTAAATATATGCAGTGAATTTATTTCTGATACTATATTTTTCAAATCTAGAACATCTGTTTGGCTCTTTTAAAAATTTTTTATTTTCCTGCTGCGAATTCTTATGTTTTTTTTTATTTTTTAAAGATTTTATTTATTTATTTGACAGAGAGAGATACAGCGAGAGAGGAAACACAAGCAGGGGGAGTGGGAGAGGGAGAAGCAGGCTTCCCGCCGAACAGGGAGCCTGACGCGGGACTCGATCCCAGGACCCTGAGATCATGACCTGAGCCGAAGGCAGAAGCTTAACGACTGAGCCACCCAGGCACCCCTGGGAATTCTTTACGTTTGTTTGAGTCATCTCAGAGGTGGTCTCAGTTTGTTACCTTTCCTCTTGAGAGTGTATTCCACTGTCTTTCTTCATATGTCAGATACTGCTGGATTTTATCCTGAGGTTGTGCTATTTTTCTCTGAAGAGATTGTTTCTTTTACTAGTCAATTATTTTGGTTGGATATGAGTTGCAAATTCAGCTTTCCTTGGGTGGCACCTACAGTCTCAGCTCAGATCTTCTGTCGCTAGCTAAGGTAGTCTTGTTCTGTGCATGTATGATTTTGAGGACAATCAGAAATGTGGATTGACAGAAATTGTGTATTCTCCTCTCCTATTTATTTTCTGAGATGTCCCCATTATTTCCAGGGATCACAGCTTTCTAGATTTACTTTTCTAGTTCCCCAGGACAGAAATATTGTGAGTTTTTTCCCCATCAGCACCCACACTGACTGCACTACATGCCAAAAGCATCAGATCTCAGGCTAAACGAACTTGAACTTGTTTTCTTCAGCTCCTCTTTCCCAGCTGTGTACTCTCCATACAGACGTATCTAGATATTGCAGATACTTACTCTGTCATGACTAGTGGCAGACATTTTCTTTTATACAGCATTTTATTTCCTAATTTTAATTTTCCAAAATTTTATGTTATATGGAAAAGCAGCTTGTTTATTTATACCATTTAAGTGTATGTGATCTCCATAATTAATAATTATTTTGATTTGTTTTGTTTTTAACTTGTTATTTTACCAAAAAGTTATTCAGGAGAATGTTTTACACTGTTATTGGACATTTTTGTGTGTGATTATTTAAATTTATGTGATTAACTTTGGCTCTATGTCACTATACAGTCACAGATTCTAGTCTATAAAATGTATAAAATTCTTCATTTGGAAATTTATTTTCTTTTAATTTGTGGATTAAAACAAATAAGTATTTTGCAAATGTTCCATAGCCACATGAAAAGAGTTTCTTCTCTGTTGTTAGAGTTCAAATTATTAATAGATTAATATCATTAATAAAATGTTCAGATCTTTTTTGCTGTGTCAATAGCCATGTTAAATCTGTTAAAAATTTGGACTATTTTAGTGTTTCTATTTGATTATCTATGTCTTCACAAAAGTTTCTATCTATTTTATAGCACAAATGTATGTGTTCATCAAATGTATTATGTTGGGCCATAAAATAGAAAAGTACTATTAGGTAAAAGATTAATGACCCTATGAATTTTACATAGGATCATGTAATTTCTCATTTTTTTATTTCTTTTTTTTTTTTTTTTTTTAAGATTTTATTTATTTGACAGAGAGAGAGACACAGCGAGAGAGGGAACACAAGCAGGGGGAATGGGAGAGGGAGAAGCAGGCTTCCCGCCGAGCAGGGAGCCCGATGCGGGGCTCGATCCCAGGACCCTGGGATCATGACCTGAGCCGAAGGCAGATGCTTAACGCCTGAGCCACCCAGGCGCCCCTCATTTTTTTATTTCTTGATTTTTAACTTGAATTTCCCTTTTTTTTTTTTAATTTTTTTTTTAAAGATTTTTATTTATTTATTTATTTGACAGAGAGAGAGAGAACACGAGCAGAAGGAGCGGGAGAGGGAGAAGCAGGCTTTCCGCCAAGCAGGGAGCCCCATGTGGGGCTCGATCCAGGACCCTGGGATCATGACCTGAGCCGAAGGCAGACGCTCAACGACTGAGCCACCCAGGTGCCCCGAATTTTCCCTTTTCCGGATATTGATACTCCAAGTTCTATTTTGTATTATCTGAGTATCTCAAGTTATTCCTTTTATTTTGTGCTTTTTAATATTCTTATTTCTCTTTATTGCTTTTTTGTCATGATAAAAAATACTTAGATTTTGCTTTAAATTCAATCATCTTGATTTTGCTTTAGTGTATTCAATTGATAATTGTGCCAATTAATCCTATTATAGTTAGATGCACTGAGTTTTATTTCCTCTTCTCTGTTAAGAATTGTCCTGCATGGATTATTTATTATAAATTTTAATGATTATAAAAGAAAAATTATTTTTGATAAAATTTGTCATTTTTTTCTTGCTCAGAGAATGTTACTCTTTTGACTTGAGAAAAATTATTTTGATTTCCTCAAAGAAAATGATCCATATTAGAAAACTGTTAAGATGGTTTATTATCCTACTGGTCTATTTTTATTTTTATTTCTGAAAAATACTTAGCTCTTAACTTGATCAAAAAATGAATAACTCAATTATAATGAAATTTCAGGTTCTAGTTATTTAAACCACACAAAATTGTGGATACCTATAGGTCAGAATATTTTAACAAAATATCTGACAGTAACATTACTTATTAGACAAAGAATTCATTTTAATTCAAGATTTGAACTTTTATGTTATTGTTTTGTCTTACAGAATTATTTCACTGCACTGTTAAGTGGAGAAAATTAATACGGTCTTATAAATAGATCATTAAACACATTGCGTGAATGTAATGGAAATAAAGGTCATCCAAAATTAAATACTAAGTGACTTAACAATTCTTATTCATTATTTCTACAAAATATCTACAAGAAACTGCAGAAACCAACCATTTAAAATTTGCATAATGACAAAGATCAGGTACAGTTGCCAAAATGTAATTTCTAATTATGATGCCAAAGTTTTTACTAAATAATTTCAAAAGAATGAATCCATTCACATACTCTACTATCTAGATATGTATACATTTATAAATACATACACATATGCTCTCCCCTGAGGTTTTTAAGGGCAATTTCTGCTATCTTTCCCCATGTCCATATAACCAAATCATGAGTATTCTTTAGGTCCTGCTTAAAAATCAAATGTCATTTACTTGCTGAAACCTCCCTGATCTTCTAAACAGCATTCAAATAAACAAATACTAACTACCTAAGTATAGCCATTAAAGAAATGTTCAGAGCTACATGATGAAAAATATTAAAAGACAGAAGAAAAAGATTGAATAAATTGAGACTTAAAATGCTGCTGAATGTGAAGACAATGTTGAAGAGATACCATCTTTTGAATTAATCAAATAGCTTAAAGTTATATTTAAATTTTTAAGTATTTCTTTACCATTTGTTCAAGTGCATTTTAATTTGAAAAAAAGTGATCATATATTTCTTCTGGAGTATGTAATGTAGGAAAACACTCACTAAAAAGTTGAAATCAAAACTAAATATATATTTTAATATTGAAATTATATTGTATACTATCTATAATGATTAAAAGAAAATGCTAATCTTACCAAAATTACGTAGGCTATTTAACATGAGCTAATAGATATCCAAGAAAAGATCCCTCTCCACTAAGATTTTATGTTGGCTACAATTTACTTTGATGGAGTAATGATTTTTCATTCTTATAAATGGTGCAGCAACAATTATTATATCTTAGAAAATAGTAAAGTACATCTCTACCTCATAGCATATACCAAAATAAACTTCAAATGCATTGAATATTGAAATGCAAAATGTACCCCTAAATTATGGTCTGAAATAAATATAAGTAAATAATAAATATGGTAAGTTGTAATGAGCTAGACATGACACCAGTATGTTTGTATACATGTGTGGAAGAGGGAGGACTGTAGAGTGACTCCTAATGGATAAGGGCTTTTTCTTTTGGGGTTGATAAAAACCAGAACAAAGTAGTAGTTGTACAGCATTATGACTATACTAAATAAAATAACTGAATTTCACACTTTAAAAAAGGTGAACTTTATGTATGTGAATTATATCTCAATAAGTCTGCAATTAGAGAAAGAAGAATCAAGTTACAACAAAATGTCAAAAGCTTTAGAATTTCCTGAATATAAAATTTACTTGGCTTAATTTGAAAATAACCATTATGGGGTGCCTGGGTGGTTCAGTTGGTTAAGTGTCTGTCTTGGGCTCAGGTCATGATCCCAAAGTGCTGGGATTGAGCCCCACATCGGGCTCCTGAGCAGGGAGCCTGCTTCTCTCTCTCCCTCTGCTACTTCCCCTGCTTGTGCTCTCTTACTCTCTTTCTCTCTCAAATAAATAAATAAATATTTTTTTAAAAAATTGAAAATCACCATTAGAAATTATTTTAAATATGTGTAGGAGGCACTATAATAGGTCTCCTAAAGATGTAATAGATGACCTAATCTCTGGAACCTGTGAACATGGTGTTATATAATAAGAGTGAATTAAAGTTGCAGGTAGAATTAATTTTGCTAATTAGCTGATCTTAGAGGATTATTCTGAATTCCCAGGCAGGGCCAATCTTACCACATTGATACCTTGACTTTAGTCCAGTGAAACCCATTTCACTTCTGATGTCCTAAAGAACAAGATAACAAATTTGTGCTCCTTTATGCCACTAAAGTTTATAGTGATTTATTACAGTAGCAATAGGAAACTAATACAATGTGCATACCATATGTGAACAATTCTGATTTCAATAATTTATCACACAGAACTAATATAAATATTTACAAAACTTTAAAATTTAAAGGCAATTAGTGGTACTCAGAATAGTGAAAAAAATACAATAACAATTTCAAAAAACAATACTAAAAAACTAGTTCAATACACTAGGTTATGTTGATGCAATAAAATATGTAGACATTAAAATATGTCACTGAAGAAAATTTAATGACACAAACAAAAATTTCCTGTATATTATAATGTTAAAGTGACAAGTTGCAAATGACAGCATAATTGCTTTTGGTAATGGTTATAAAAAACATACATAAAAATAACAATTACTTCTGGATGGTTTGAATTAGATTCAATATGTTTTAATGCAATATTTTTAAACTTTTTTGTATTTTTAAAATTTTCTAAAATGGATACATATTTGTCTAATTAGAAGCTCCCACCCTCTAATGCACTAAATGTCAAAATTACCATAATTCAGCTTTAAATAGCATTATTTGTCGTGGTATTTTCTCTATTCATTCCTAATTAGGCATCTTAGTTTTTTTAGTTGTCACATGTACTACCCCATCTACTGAAAATATATAATTAACATCTTGTAAAAGAGTCAGTTTTAGCCAATAATTAAGATAGATTCTTCAAATATTACTGCAAAAATGGGACACTCTAGTGTTTAATGTATTAAATAGTTAAACTTTTAATGGAAGAAATATAGTTTTCTAAATATAGTTTGCACTGATGGATCTTATTTTTTCATATTCTGTGAAAATTAAAAGTATTAGCGCAATATATTCCTTATTGGTTAACCTATGCTTCAATGAACACAGAAATACAGATAACTCTTTAAGACACTGATTTCATTTCCTTTGGATATGTACAGAGTAATGGAATTCTGGATCACATGGCAGTTCTATTTTTAATTTTTTGAGGAACCTCCATATTGTTTTCCATAGTGACTACACCAATTTGCATTCCCACCAACAGTGTGCAAGTGTTCCCTTTTCTCCACACCCTCACCAACACTTATTACCACTTGTCATTTTGAAAATAGCATTCTAAGATGTGATATCTTATTGTGATTTTGATTTATATTTCCATAATGATTACTAATGTTGGACATCTTTTTAGGTACTTGTTGGCCATTTGTATATCATTTTTGGGGAAATGTCTGTTTATGTCTTTTGTCCATTTTTAATTGGATTATTTGTTTTTTTGCCATTGAGTTGTATAAGTTTCTTATATACTTTATCAGCTCCTTTGCTGTGCAGAAACTTTTTATTTTGATGTAGTCCCACTTGTTTATTTTTGCTTTATTGCCCATGTTTTTGATGTCATATCCAAGAAATCACTGCCAAGACTGATGTTATGAAGCTTTTGCCTTATGTTGTCTTTTAGGAGTTTTATAGTCACAGATCTTACATTTAAGTCTTTAAGTTTTCTGAGTTAATTTTTGTGAGTGGTTAAGAGTCCAGTTTCATTCTTTTGCATGTGGATATGCAGTTTTCACAAAACCATTTGTTGAGTAGACTATCATTTCCCCATTGTGTATTATTTGGCACCCTTGTCAAAGATTAATTGACTATGTATTTATAGATTTATTTCTTGGCTTTCTATTCTGTCCCATTGATCTGTGTGTTTGTTTTTATGCCAGTTCAATACTGTTTTGACAATATAATTTTGTAATATCGTAATGTTATATCAAGTAATATCATGATAATATGGTTTTGAAATTAAGAAGTGTGGTATCTCCAGCTTTATTCTTTCTTAAGATTGCTTAGGCTATTTGACATATTTGGTGGTTCCATACTAATTTGGGGATAATTTTTTCTATTTCTTTAAAAAATGTGATTGGGATTTTGGTCAGGATTGCATTGAATCTGCAAATAATTTTGTGTAGTATAACATTTTAACAATATCAAATCTTCCAAACCATGAACATGGAACATTTTTCCATTTATTTGTGTCTTCGTTTCTTTCATCAATGTCTTAAAGTTTTCAGTGTACAGCTCTTTCATCTCATTGGTTAAACTTATCCCTGAGTATTTTGTTATTTTGATGCTATTGTAAATGGGATTGTTTTCTTAACGTCTTTTCCACGAAGTTCATTGTTATTGTATAGAAACACAATTGACTTTTGTAGGTGGATTTTGTATCCTGCAACTTTACTGAATTCATTTATTAGTTCTAACAAATTTTTGTTTGGTTATTTGTTTGTTTGTTTGTTTTGGTGGACCAGTTAGGGTTTTATATATATAAGATCATGTTATCTACAAATAGAGACTATTTAATTTCTTCTTTTCTGATTTGCATACCTTTTTATTTCTTTTTCTTGTCTAATACTCTCATTAGGATTTCCTATGTTGAATAGTAGTGGTAAGAATGGACGCCCTTGTCTTTTTCCTGATCTTAGAGGAAAACCTTTCAACTTTCACCATTGAGTATGTTGGTAACTGCTTGTTTTGTCCCTCTATACATAATTTGTTGTGAGTTTTTATCATGAAAGGATATTGAATCTTGCCAAGTGTTTTTTGTGCATCTGAGATAATCATATGATTATTTTCCTTCATTCTGATAATGTAATATGTCACATTAATTGATTTTCATAGGTTGAACTGTCCTTGCATCTCAGGGATAAATCCCACTTCATCATGGCATATGACACTGTTACTGTGCTATTGAATTTGGTTTGCTAGTATTTTGTTGAGGATTTTTATTTTTAATTTTTTAATTTTTTTAAAGATTTTATTTATTTATTTGACAGAGAGAGACACAGCAAGAGAGGGAACACAAGCAGGGGGAGTGGGAGAGGGAGAAGCAGGCTTCCTGCTGAGCAGGGAGCCCGATGTGGGGCTCGATCCCAGGACCCTGGGATCATGACCTGAGCTAAAGGCAGACACTTAATGACTGCGCCACCCAGGCGCCCCATTGTTAAGGATTTTTATATCTATGTTCATCATGGTTTGGAGCTTATAATTTTCTTTTCTTGTAGTGTCCTTATCGGGCTTTGGTATTAGAGTAATGCTAGCCTGGTTAAACAAGTTTGGGAATGTTTGCTCCTCCTCAATTTTTAGGAAGAGTTTGAAAGGACTGGCATTAATTCTTCTTTAATTGTTTTCTAGAATTAACCTGTGAAACTATCTAATCCTGGGATTTTCTTTGTTTAGAAGTTTTAGATTACTGATTCAGTCTCCTTACTTATTATTGGTTGGTTCAGATTTTCTATTTCTTCATGATTTAGTTTTAGTAGGTTGTTTTTTACCATATTACTTTACTAATATAATTCACTTTCACTAATATATTTCTACTTAATGCTCATTCTAAAGCACAGAATTATCTTATTTAAAAACTGAAATATAGAAGCATTCTATTGATCCCAGTCTATATGCTCAATTTTATCCAAGTATTCCCACTCTGCTCAGAATTATTTGCCTTCCAGGAGCTATAAATTGTCCTCCTGAATATCTCCTTTCTATAAATCATTGAAATTCTAGTCAGCCACTAAGTTCAAAAACAAACATTACCCTATCTTCCTCATATTATCATTTCTTATTATCTGTGTCTCAGTTTGCATTTGCATTGCTTATCCCATTGCATTTACCTAAATGTTAGGTATCTGTGATGGTTAATTTTCTGTGTCATCTGGACTGCCCAGATTAAAGATTGTGTCAAGTATGTCTTGGATAGCATTTGTGGTTGAGATTAGCATTTGAACCCATGGACTCAGTAAGGTAGATTGTCCTTCTCATTAGGGGAGAAGAGAGGGCATTTATGGTCGAGCTGCTCACAAAACATGGATATACTTTGTTTATCTGTGTGTCCCCATTATCTAGCAAAATGTGGCCTGATGACAGTGCATAATAAATAATTATAAGATTGTTTATTAAACCAGATGAAAATTTTATGTGTAAAAGACCCTATCATAATTAAGAACTATAGAATAATACTTCCCCAAACTCGGCGTGAGTCTTTGGTCAAAACTTCATGTGACAATAGCCAAGAAAAACCAAGCCTTATTAAAAACCAACTGAGGTAGATATAACACTTTGCATGTTAAAAATGCTCTTTATTCTGGAAGAGTCTTTGTGAAACTCACTTTAAGAAAAGACAAATTTAATAGCTGTTCTCTAATCCCTCAGCATATTAGAATCATGAAAATAGGAGACCAAGATTGACTGGTATCTGGAGACACAGAGAATACTGAGAAGTGACAGCCTAGAAGCAAGGAAAAGCACACTGCTCTGGGACAATTTATAGGAAGATAAAATAGTTCCATAAACCTCAATAGCTCCTGGGACTGTCACTGTATTAACGTGGCACAGACCAATAATAGATGTTTGTGTTTGATGATGAGACATCAAAACAAGATAAATTATACTTTAGGAAAAATGACAACTTGAGGGCAAGCATTTAAATTCTCTTCCCAAATACTGGCTGATAGAGACAAAGGAATATATTAAAATGGATGAACTCTCAGAGTAGTTTTTAAAAACTAAATCATGATTCCACGTACAGATTCTGCTTTAAGCAGTTTCTTTTAGACTTAGATTCAATAAGGCCAGAAAGAAAATATTACAATGACTCCTGGCCTCCAACTGAGACATGGTGTTTCTATGTGGTATGGGATCAATAGAGGAGACTATGGTAGAGCTCCATTACAATCACTAATAAATGGAAATCTCTCATTCTGGATCTCTTTTCTCTGCTCAAAAATCAATAACAATGGAAAACCCAAGGACAAATCTAGCAATATCAAATAGAACGAGGTTGATTTCTCTGTGGCTATAAGTTTAATAATAAAAAAAATAGTCTCATTGTAAGTGGAGTATAAAATCCAGACCAAACAAATAAAGAAGAAAAAGGTAAAAAAAAAAAAAAAAAAAAGAGAGATGGAAATCTGATTCAAATGTTTCAAGGAACAAAGGAAAACACTACAGAGAAAAAAGTCCCCACTGGGTATCCTTGCAGACTTAGCTCACATCCCACACTTCACTCAATATGAATAGACATTTTGAGATCAAATACCAAGATACGGAATAAATATCAGTCAGAGAGAAACTATGAAAGGCTTATTCCTTTTATGGTCAATCCATCAACAAATAATCTCCATATTTAAAGAGTGCTTAATACTACATTCCTTAAACATCTACTATAGGGAAGTAACTTGCCTTCAGTTGATTATTTAGACCCTGAGCCGTTCTTTTTCTATGTTTCCCCAATTTCAAACTTGGAGTGGAGGATAATTATTGCTGAATTATATCAAATGAGTTCATATTAACTTACTTTCAAAGTCTCCATTATGTTTGCTTCCCATTAACCCATCACAGCAGCATTGATATTTTTATATCATATACATATGATGTTTAAATATCCCTGCTGGAAAAAAAAATCATATGTTGAAAAATATATATCCCATCAATTTGATATGTTCCTGCGTTGGCATGAAAAACAAAATTGGCATCTCACTGGTGCTTCAAACAGTCACAGATGGCTTCTAAAACAGCACTGTGTGTTTTCATTTGGGGATTCCATTGTTTAGATCACTTTTATGAATAATTAAAAATAAATCTGTGATGCCAGTAATTATGATAACCCATACCTGGCTTTGCAACAGGAAACAGTGACTCCAGCTCCCTAAAAGAATATAAATTTAACCATGTAATAGATGGGAGCTCTAGGAAATGCCTTCATCTTTCCTCTAAACTCCAAAGAAAGTAGCAATTTTGTATAATACATTTAATGAATTGTTTTACATAATTCATTCTTTTCAGATGTTCTAATTTATATTCATTTTCACAGCTTCTGAAATTTACATATGTGATGAAGAATTATTTGGGGAAATGTAAGAATCTTTTAACAATCATGTTGAGCAATTTAACTTGTATTATCAGGGAAAAAAGCTCAAAAAAAGCTAAAGCTAAAAAAAGTAATTGTGGAAAAATACAGGACTAAATATTCGCAAGGGGCTCAATCTGCAACAGTGTAGCTATATCCACAGAAAGGGTCCTTTATGAGCATTTCTCTAAATTCTTGCTTTAGTTGAGGTGGCAAGATGGAATAATGTGTTTTAATTCAAATATACCTTCCACTCAAGAAACCAAATTAGGTTTTATTCTACATTATGCAGGCTGGCTTTAAAATCTTAAAAAAAAAAAACCTTATCATGAACCACAAAAAAAGATTTTTAAATGAAAACTGTAACAGCCATAAAGAATAAATCATTAAATAAAGCATGGCATTTTAGTAGCTTTTTATTGTGAATACATAAATAATAGTGAAGAGAAAGCCACCAATGAAAATGGTATGGTACAAATTAGAAAGGAAAGACTCTGATAATTAACATATGTAAAGGTATTATACATCATAATAATTTTTATTGATCTTTATTTCAAATGGGGTCATGGAAGGAAAACTCCACTACAAATCAGCAGGCTTGTGTTATGTCCAAATTCAATCACTACTGACTCTAATCTTAGATGATCAATACATCTGAGCTTCAGTTTTCCCATTTGTAAAATTAAAGTTTCACTGGATAACTTCTAAATTCTCTTTCTATATTCTGTTTTTATGATTTAAAGTCTTATCTCTCCAATGAATTACTCTCAATTCCTTGCAAAAACTTCATTTTATAGTCCTTTTATATACCTAAAATCATGACTCTATTGCTATAGATGCAATCTAGGTTCTCTGTAATTGCCTGCTAAAGGTGAACTCTTGTATTCTGTATTCAAATATTTAAGCAACTAAAAATAGCAAATAACCCATCATACTTGAAGGTAAGAATAAAATATCATAATTAAATCAATAGTGGCTATTCAATGAATTTATGATACATTTATTTTTAAGGTGTTAACTGCATAACCAAAGAATCTATAAAACTAGTGAGAGAATTATAATCATAATTGTTTCTGTAAATTCAGTATTTCAATAAATATTTCACATTTGTAATCTCTTTTATTCCATAGCACACATAGTAAACAAAGAAGAAGTTAAGCTGTGGAAGTTAGTAGACAATACATATGCTTGAATCCTGGCTCCATCCTTTTTGGTATGTGACCCTCCTTATGTGCTTCAACCTCTTTTTTTTTAATAGCTTATTAAATAAAGTAGATACAATAATGCCTCTATCATATGATATGTGAGAGGTTCAAAGAGGAAATTTTTAAATTTCTGTTATGGTTGTCATATGCTAGGCTCTAAATAAATTCTTGCTGTGTTTACTATGATTATGCTTTTCTTAATGAGATTCTGTTCCCTCTAATTTAATATACTTAATTTTACAGAATACTTTAAATTCCTTTAAAGTGAGGATTATAATTTATTCACTTTCCACCCTCTGCTCATAATATAGTGGTAGAGATTAAGTGGGCAAATAAACAGTGTTAATAAGCTGTTAATAAGTAGTTTTAAAGAGACTGGATTAATATATGATTTGCTGCTACTAATTCTAGTATTTTGTTGTTTGTTTTATTATTTGTGATATGGCATTTGGGACATTTAGATATTGTCTCAAATTCACTTCAATGACACTCACCATATACTATCATATAACACCGTATAGCACACCATTTACCAGTGTGCTCGGCCACAGAACAAGTATATCTCCTAAAGTACAAGAAAACAGGTGCCTGTTATGTCTAGAACAAACAGAGGAAGCTCAAAGGGCCAGCCTGCCTGCCACTGTCAGATATATAAGGGGACAAGAAAAATCCAGCCTTCATTCACTACTACAATCACATCCCAACAATTTTGCTTGGGACTGAATTGTTGAAGCCTTAACCCCAGTATGTTTGTATTTGAAGATGGGACTTTAAGGAGGTAATTAGAGTTAGATGAGGTTGTAAATGTGGGGTCCTCATGATAGGAATAGCTTTATAAGAAGAGAGATTGCTCTCTTTCCACCAGGTGAGGATACAGTGAGAAGGTGGCCATCTATAAGCCAATGAGGGAGCCCTTACCAAAATCAAATGAGCTGGCCCCTTGATCTTGGACATCCCAGCTTCCAGAACTAATAAATATCTGTTTTTAAGCCGCCTAGTCTATGGTATTTTGTTATAGCAGACTAATACAGGCTTAAGTTTATAACTGGGGAAAATAAATAGAAGTGCAGAGTCAGGAAGGCTGGGATAAGGCAGTCCTTGATGAATAGCCCATTGAGAATAGAAGTGAGGCTCAGAAGATGGGAGGTGCAGACTAAAGCTGAATTATTTTATGGTCTCTGTCAAATACATCAGGGTCTAAACAGCATTTGGGCCACTTATATAATGTTTCCAGTCAGGAGCTAAATAAAATCTATTGTGACACAAACTCAAATGATACCCAATATCAGGACCCTCCCTACAAGAGTAATTGGAATTCACTTCTCTGCTGTCACTCAATGATCCATTCCCACAGTTCTAAGTTTCTGATGCTGACAGAGGTGAGAGAAAGTAGGAATTTGCTGAGATTGTCCCTGGGCCAGAAATTTTTACTTAGTTATCTCAAATGCAACTTTCCCAAAGTAAATATTTTAACTGATCATTTATTTTTAGAATAATAACCTCCCTTAAGCATCATATAGATCAAAACCTCAGACACCACTGAAAAGAGTTTTGAAAAAGTATCATCCAGGAAAACTTTTTAATAGGTCACAGCTTCATAGAGCATGATTACTTTACATGATACAAATTGTCAATACTTTCAAAATGATTGCAAATGGTGTAAAATCTCAAGCAATAACAGTGATTTTTCCACTTATGCAAAATATTTCATTACTACAACAAAATGCATTTGAGCCCTGCTGCCAAGCTTGAAAAAGATCCATTTAAGAATATTAATGGATAGATCTTTAGAATTGAGCCACTGGGAATTATGCTGAGACATTAAGGGATAGCCTCAAGTTTCAAATACAAGTGGCGTGAAAACACTCTAATTTTTATTTAGTATGTTATCTTGAAGTAAAATGAAATACATAGAATTTCTTTAATATATATGTTTTGTACATTTTATCATAAATTCCAAGAAATTAATTAGCATAAATAGGCCACAGAGATAAATGTCTCACCAAAATAGTTACATTTAACATTGTAAAATAGGAGTGCATTATTCTTTAGAGTCACTCAGTAAAATACTCTGTTTGATTTGTAATGTGAATTATAAAGGGAGGCAAAACTTCACTGGTATAATAATCAATATTGTTAAGATGTTATGTGTCCCCAATTTCACCTACAGGTTTCATGCAAAAGATATCTTTATTTTGTAGAAATTGATAAACTGATTCCAACATTCATATTGAAATTTTTTAAAAAATGTAGGCTTAGCCAGAACAACTTTAAGAAAAAAGCAAATTTGAAAGATTAATTAAAAAGTTTATTAAACAAGATAATGTGGTATTAAATACTAGTTATACAAATAGATTGGCAGAATAAAGGTAGATAAATATATGTGCTTAATCAATTTTAAATGAAGATTCAAAGGAAATTCAGTAGATAATGGACCAACTTTTCAATAAATGGTGCTAAAACAATGAGATATTCTAGGCAGAAAAAATGAACTTTAATTCATACCTCATACCATATACAAAAATTAATTTAAAATGGATCAAAGGTACAAATATAAAACCAAAAACTATAAACCTGTTGAAGAAATTATAGGAGAAAATCTTTGTAAACTCGAGTTAGGCAGATATATCCTAGCTACAATACCAAAAGCTCTATCCATGAAGGAACAAATGGTTAAACTGGACTTCATCAAAATAATTCTGTTCTTCAAATGACACTGTTAGTAGAATGACAAACAAGCCACAGTCTGGGAGAAAATATTTGCAAATCACATATCTGATAAAAATATTTGCATCTAGAATATAAAAATAACTTTCAGATCACAATAATAAGAAAATTTAAAAATAAACAAAAAACATTTAAAAATAGACAAAAATTGAACAGATCTTTTATCAATGAAGTTGGCAAATAAACACATGAGAAAATATTGAAAATCATTTTTCTTTAGGGAAGTCCTAATTAAAACCTCATTTACATTTCATTACATAGCTATTGAAATGTCTAAAATTAAAAAGACTAATCACACCAAGTGTTGGCAGAAATGTAGAGCAACTAGAATTCCCATATGCTGCTTTCTAAAAAGCTAACTATTCTACCATATGATGCAGCTGTCTCACACCTACATAAATTATCAAATAAATGAAAACAAATTTCTATACAAAGACTTACATACAAATGTTCATAGCAGCTCTATTTAAATAGCCAAAATCTGGAAACCAAACAGTCCATTAACAAGTGAATGGACAAACTAATGATGATATATTCATACAATAGACTGTTACTCAGCAATAAAAAAAAAATGAACTACTGATATAGATGAACCTCAAAATATTTATGGTGAATGAAAGAAACCAGACCAAAAAAAAAAAAGCATTAAGTATGTCTCCATGTATATAAAATTCTAGAATATACAAACCGATCTATAGTGACAGAAAAAATATCAGTGGTTGACTGGGAACTCCAAAAAAGAATCTTCTAGGAGTGATGGATACGTTCATTATCTTGATTGTGGTTATGATTTCACTGGTGTATACATATGTCAAAACATTAAATTTTTCTTTAAAATGTACATTGTTATATGTCAATCATATCTAAATAAAACTGTTTAAAAATAGAAATGGAACACTGTATTTACCTGGGATAAATCTCCTAATTCTAGATGCAAAACTCATCATATCTAAGGCTTTTCTGTTCAATTTTAGGTAATACATCATCCTTATGGTTGGCTTAAGCCACAAACCCAGTCTTGATTCAATAATTCAGCCAAAACAAAGAAAAATATGAATGGGCCCCAACAATCACTGGTTTCTCAGACATGCATTCCTCTCATATTCTGCCATGTCTTTCATGACCATATGCCTCCCAAAGATGGACGAGCTTTGGCATAGTTGACATATGTCCCTAAGAAGAGAATCTTCTTCCATGCTATTTTCCTGCATGCTGTGTTTTGCCCACCCTAAATCCTTTCTTATAGCTAATAAACCTAATTATGTATGGTAAATTTGATTGTCTAATGGAGCCTAAGACCACTGCTGTTTGTTGAGCAGAGTGGGCATTACATTTGCTTATTCAGCTGTTTCTTTTCTTTTTTTTTTAATTGGGATATAATTGACATATAACATTGTATTAGTTTTAGGTGTACAACATAACAATCTGATATGTATGTATATTGCAAAATGATCACCACAATAGTTTGGTTAACATCCATCACCACACATAGTTACACATTTTTCTTTCTTGTGACTAGAACTTTAAAAGTCTACTCTCTTAGCAACTTTCAAATATATGATACCGTACATCCTAAGGATTTATTTATCTTATAACTGGAAGCTTGTACCTTTTGACTTCTTTCACCCATTTTGCCCATCCTCCAACCCCCTCTACCTCTGTGAGTTTGCTTTTTTATTCCCACATATAAATAAGATCATACAGTATTTGTCTTTCTCCATTTGACTTATTTCACTTCACATAATGCCCCAAGGACCATTCATGTTTTTTAACAAATTTTTTTGAATTATATGAGTTCCTTATATAATCCAGATATTAATCTTTTATCAGATATATGATTTGCAAATATTTTCTCCCATTGTGTAGGTTGCTTCAAATCTCTAAATACAAAAATTTTTCCTTAAATTTTTACTTAAATGCAAATACTTTTCCATTAAGTAATATATACTTCTGTACAGAGTGGTAGACCATGATTACAGTGTTCTGTACAGTTGAAAAAATTATTTTTGAAGTTTATTTCTACTTTTTATACTGAAATTTGCTTAGCTTTCTATGGTATCTACTTTTAATTACATGTAAAGAGTTCAACCAATCTAACAAAATGTAGGAGATATTTTTTCTAAATGTTAACCAGATAATATACAATTTATTTTTTTTGAATTTTGATATAAGTCATCCTCTCACTGCCTTCCATTCACCTCCTCTAGCCTGGACTGGTTGCTCTCAAGGACTGGAAGATGATGATCATCCTGGGACTTTCTCAGTACTTTGTGCTTCATAATATGTTCCCTGGATCCCATATCTTCTTTTGTCTTGATTCAGTCTTTCATCCTGCTAAAGCACATCTTCCAGCAGTATTCTGAGAAAAAGTATGTGGTAGGTACAGTTTTTTATTTCTTGCATGTCTGAAAGTTCCTTTATTCTCATCTAATATTTGATAGTTGAGGAAAAAAAAAGAGATGAGAAAAAAAAAACTTGATTGAAAATTATTTTCCCTAGTAATTTTGAAGCATTGCTCCACAGTCTTTTTGCATCCTGAGTTGATGTTTACGAGTCTGGTGCTATTCTGAGTCACTTTCCTTTATGTAAAGTGTTCGGGTTTTTTAAAGTTTTCTGTGAACATGTTTAAGCTTTCTTTTCAATTGTTATTCTGATGTTTCACAATAGTGTACTTTGTTGTAAAATATTTTTGCCAGTTTTTGATGAAATAAATATTTAAATGTGAAAATCAAAACTTTGAATATTTTAAAAGTCAACCTAAATGAACACTTTTTCCTTTGAGTAAAGAAGGATTTATTAACATCACCAAAAGCAAAAATCATTAAGGAAAAGATTGGTATTGTATATATACATATTTACATATATATTTGTTTCTTAAATAAGAACTTCTGGTCATAAAAAATAGAAATGGAGAAATATCAACCTGGGAAAGACATTTGCTATAAAAAATGTAGGCAAAAATCAGTATCTTAAATATATATTACCCCTACAATTCAGCAAAAAAAGGAAGATAAATAACGCAAGAGAAAATTGGGCAAACATATGAAGATGAAATCCAGTTAATCATGTAATAAATTTACATTATGAGCTTAACAATTGAGAAGACACATAATGAATTAGTCTCCTTCTATTGTGGGTGATCTATTGCAAGGATATTTTATATGCTAGGGGCATTTCATTTCAATTTTTCAGAGAAATCTACTTTAATCTTTCACATCATATAGAAAGGGGAAGAAGGGAGAGGAAGCATCTTTGCAGCTAATATTCTAAGAATAGGACACACGAAGAGGATACAAAGTCCCATATGTTGTTTTAAGATTTACTGTTATCTCATTTTTCTTGCTTAGTCTTTTAAGAAATCTCTATAATTCCTTTATGAATAAGAAAACCAGATCTCATATTTACTTTTCTACATTTTTTGAATAACGAATTTATCCATTTTTATTAATTTTTTTCATCTTAGATCATTTAATACCTTATTTTACCATGCTCTTGGGATGAATATTAAGAATCTTATTTTTTGGGGGGTGCCTGGGTGGCTCAGTCATTGGGCGTCTGCCTTCAGCTCAGGTCATGATCCCAGAGTCTTGGGATCGAGTCCCGCATTGGGCTCCCTGCTCATCGGGGAGCCTGCTTCTCCCTCTCCCCCTGCTTGCGTTCCCTCTCTCGCTGTCTCTCTCTCTCTCTCTCTCTGTCAAATTAGTAAATGAAATCTTAAAAAAAAAAAAAACTTATTTTTTGTAAATTACCTTGTGCCTATTATTTTGGTTGTACTTCATCTCATAATTTTAGATATATTGTCTTAATCACATTTTTTTATTCTCTGTATGCAGATTTTATTTCTACTTTGACAGATAATTTGGGAGGGTGTTTTTACTGTATAATTTGGACAAATGCATTTTTTCAAATGATTTGGGAACTATAAATTTTATTTTTATTCTACTATGGTGAACCTAAAGTAAAGATGGTTGAAATTCATGTTCTTTATCAAAATCTCGGGACTATAAAATTATATGATGATTATTACATTGTATTATTCTTTAGGGAAATCTATTTTACAGGCTTATTTATCCTTTTTTATGTCCATTTCCAATATTTTTAATGATGTAAATTTATTAATCCAGATGGTTGTTTATGACATTATACATTCTCCTCACTTTTAAAAAACCTTGCTTTGTGTATTATTTTCATAACTATATTAACATAAATGATTTAGGTAATGTTTCTGATTTTACTACTTATTACACTTTCTTTTATACCATATCTTACTTATAAAATCATTCATTTTGCTGACATCAAGAATTACTTAAAGATACTTTGAGTGCTTAGTAGTTCAGAAATTCCTGTTCTTTAGTCTTTACAAAAATTATAAACTAGCCTTATTTTTAAAAATCTATTCAGGCACTTGTTTTCTTAGAACACTGCAAATTTTTTTCATTATTTTATGACATAATGCTGTAGGAAAATTCCAACATTAACTTAATTTTGTTTACTCCTGTAAGATTGCAGATTTTTTTTCTGCTCCATTTTATGTAAATCAAGAAATTTGACCATGACATTTACTTGTGGGATTCTTCTAATCAATTTTGGTTTAGAATAGAAAAATATATTTTTGTTTTTATCTTGCAATGACATTATTTAACTGGATAACATTTGCTTTGCTTTCTCAGAGTGATTCTTTCTATTTCATACCTATCTGTTAAGATAGAAATTTTTATTTTGTTTTGCTATTTACACATTTTAAAAAATATGTTTTTGGGTTTTGTTCAAGATTTAGGTTTGAGATAATTCTAGTTTATAGATATTGCAGACCTGCATTTAGAACATTTAGTCCTAGACAAAGGCATCAAGAAAAAGCTGATATCTTCTGTGATACTTCTAAACCATGAGTTGGCAAACTATGGCCTGTGGGCAGGCCAAAATTGCCTCTCACCTGTTTTTGCAAATGAAGTGTTATTGGAACACAGACATCCCTATTTATTTGTATATTAGTCTGTGGCTACTTTTGGACTACCACAACTGAGTCAAGTAGTTGTAATATAGCCTGGGATGTGTGACCCACAAAGTTGAAAATAGTTACTATTTGTTTTTTTACAGAAAAAGTTTGCCAACTCCTGATAGAATATAAGTCCATTTGCCCTATGTATTAGAATGGGACTACTAAAAGAGTAAGTGGTACAGTAGGAACTTCATTACTATACAAAACATTTCTTTTCACCTTAGTGATAGAAGTCCAATTTCACAAGAACACAAATACTGAAAAATATGATAGCTTCCCCTGGAAGCCAATCACAGCAATATCTTCAACTTTACTCAACATGGCATCTGCAGCAAGATGGGACTTTGAAAATACCCTGCATCCAAGCATAGCTTACCCAGTCATCTAAATCTCAGAGTATTCCTCTCCTCCTCTTACTCCCACATCCAGAGCTCCTGGGTCAACTACTTGAGGAATATCATTCACTGTTTTACCCGGAGAACACTTGAAAGCAGAAAGAAGATTATTTAGGAGTTGGAATTTTCCAATTTCTTTGTTATCTGGAGAGGCATGAATTTCCATGATCACTGCTTAGATGTTTCCACAAAAAATATATAATTAACCATTGAAAATAAAAATCCAATCACAGTGAATAGAGTGTGATTTACTGAAGTCAGTGCAGTGGCATATCCCAAATAGGAACTTTTCCACATGTAAAATAGGAAAATTTCCACATCATATCTACCTCATATAGGTTATTATGTGAACCAAAATTGTTCAACAAATTTAAATACACCATATGCTCTAGGTACCACGTTAGGTGTTGGGAACACAAACAAGATATGTCTCTGCTTTAAATAGCTTCCTGTTTGTTACTGCAGAATAAATAATTACTATAAACCATACATAATACTAAGAATTATAATAGAGTGATTCATGATATGAGAGCATATAGAAGGCACACATAATTCAGGTGGAAGCCAGGAGAACAAGTTTTTATAGTACAGATAAAATTTAAACTGAGTCCTGACATGAATTGGAATCAGGAGCAAGGAAGATATTCCATGCCATTGGAACAGCATGTGAGACATTGTGTAGAAGATCAGAAATGTGGTTGTATTTTATGGCTGAAAAAATATGCACTTGAAAATGTGAGAGGGGAGTAGATGGCAGATTAGGTGTTTTCAGTCATTATACTCCCAGAAAACATCAGTTTTGACAATTATCCATATACTAATGTAACTTTGTGGGAACCCAGGAGCCCAGAGGAGAAGTTCCAGCATACCACCTGGAGCAACAATCCAAGAATAGTTACGTTGAAGAAAGTAAGAAGAACAGTTTTACTTTACCTACATTACCTCTCCCCCAAAGCAGCATAGCTCAGTGCCAAGAGAGACCCCTTGGTCTGTGACTTCCCCCATGGAAAAAGTGAAAACATAGTGAGTGAGCACCTGGCATCTTCCACTGTGCAGGATGCTCCCTAAGAGACCCACCTTTTTTTTTTTTTTTTTGGTCTCACCCAGAATACTAAGATCAACAAGCTAAATAGTTGGGAGAGACTGGGATCAGGGAAGGGAGGTGAGAACTTAGAGCAAAAAGTGCTCCCACCTGAACAAATGGCCACAGATCCTATTAACATCCTCATGGAGTGTATCCAGATTCCCACCCACAAGCTATATGGAATACCTCATCTAAAGACCCTCCAAATGGCCCATGGGTACCCCCAAACATTCTACGTGTCTTACTCTTGCCCCTTCCCATGGTCAACTTCTTGCATATGCCCCTATGAAATGGTATTAAACTAGAAATAAATAATAGGAGGAAAACTGGAAAATTCACAAATATATGGAAATTAAACAACAATGTTGAAAAACCAATAGGTCAAAGAAATCAAAATAGAAATCAGAAAAGATCTTGAGACAAATGAAAGTAGGAACACAGCATCCTAAAACTTATGAGATTCAGTTAAAGGGAATTTTATAGCAATAAATGTCTACATTAAGAATAAAGAAGGATCTCAATTAAACTCTTAAAATTACATCTTAAGGAACTGAAAAAGGAACACACTAAGCCCAAGGTTTGTAGAAGAAGGATAATGACAAATATCAGAGCGAAAATAAATGAAATAGAAACCACAGAACAATATAAAAGATAAAAAAAAAACTAAGAGTTGTTTTGTTTGTTTTTTTTTTTAAGATAAGTAAAATTGACAAAGCTTTAACTAGACTAAGGGTAGAAAAGAGGAGTAAATAAATAAAATCAGAAATGAAAAAGGAGATTTTACAAGTGATAGCATGGAAATACAAGGGATTATAAGATACCGCTATGAACAGATACACACCAAAAATTTGGACACCTAGAAATGATAAATGCCTAGAAGCATAAGCCTTCCAAGGGTGAATCATGATGAAATAGAAAATCTGAAAAGACCAAGAATGAGTAAGGAGATTGAATCAGTAGTCAAAAACCTCCCAACAAAGGAAAGCCCAAGACCAGTTGGCTTCACTGTTGAATTCTGCCAAACATTTAAAAAAGAATTAATATCAATTCTTCTTGAATACTTCCAAAAATTTGAAGAGAAGGGAACACTTTCAAACTCATTTTATGAGGACCTCAATTACTCTGGTACCAACATCAGACAAGGATACTACAAGAAAAGAAAATTACAAGCCAATATTCTTTTTTTTTTTTTTTTTAAAGATTTTATTTATTTATTTGACAGAGAGAGACAGCGAGAGAGGGAACACAAGCAGGGGGAGTGGGAGAGGGAGAAGCAGGCTTCCCGCGGAGCAGGGAGCCCGATGCGGGGCTCGATCCCAGGACCCTGGGATCATGACCTGAGCCGAAGGCAGACGCTTAACGACTGAGCCACCCAGGCGCCCCAACAAGCCAATATTCTTGATGAACATAATATAAAAATCCTTAACAAAATACTAGCAAACCAAATTCAAAAGCACATTAAAAGGAAAATACACCATGAATAAGTGGGATTTATCCCTGGGATGCAATGGTATTTCAGCATTCAAATCAATAAATATGATATATTACTTTAACAGAATGCAGGATAAAAATGATACAATCATCTCAATAGATGCAGAAAAAACATTTAACAAAATTCAATATATTTCATGATAAAAACTCTCAACAAAGAGGTACAGAAGGAATGTACATCATTATAATGAAGGCCACATATGACAAACCCACAACTAACACCATAGTCAACTCTGAAAAGCTGAAAGGTTTTCTTCTAAAGATCAGGAACAAGACAAGGGTGTCCATTTTCACCATTTCTAATTCCACAAAATTATGGAAGTCCTAGCCAAGTAATTAGGAATGAATAAGAAGGAAAAGACATCCAAATCAGAAAGGAAGAAGTAAAATTGTCTCTGTTTGCAGATGACATGATATTACATAGAGAAAATCCTAAAGTTGTAAGAACTAATAAACACCTTCAGTAAAGTTGAAAATACAAAATCAACATACAACCATCAGTTGCATTCTATAAACTGACAATGAAGTATCCAAAAAAAAAAAAAAAAGGAAGAAAGAAAACAATCTTATTTACAATACCATCTGAAAGAATAAAATATTTAGGGATAAGTTTAACCAAGGAGGTGAAAGATCTGTACACTGAAAACTACAAAATAGTGATTAAAGGAAATGAAGAAGACACAAATAAATGGAAAGAGATCCATGTTCATAGATTGGAAGAATTAATAGTGTTAAAATGTCCATTTGATTCAAGATGATCCACAGATCCAATGCAATTCCTATCAAAATCTCACTGGCATTTCTCACAGAATTGGAAAAAAATAATCCTAAAATTTGTATGGAACAATAAAAGATCTCAAATAGCTAAAGCAACTTTTAGCAAGAATAAAGGTGGAGACACAATGCTTCCTAATTTTAAATTATATTACAAAGCTGTAGAAATCAAGATAGTATAAAAATAGCTACCAGCAAAAACAGGCACATAGACCAGTGAAATAGAATAGGGCGCCCAGAAATAAACCCATGCAGACATGGTCAATTAACCTTCGACAAAGACATCAAGAATACACAGTGGTGAAAGAATAGTCTGTTCAATAAATGGTGCTAGAAAAACTGTTTATCCACATGCAAAAGAACAAAACTGGTCCCTTATCTTATACCATACACAAAAATCAACTCAAAATGAATTAAAGATTTAAACTTAACACCCGAATCCATGAAAGTCCAAAAAGAAAACATGGGGGAAAACTCTTTGACATTGGTCTTAGTAATGATTTCTTAGATAAAACACTAAAAGAACAGGCAACAAAAGCAAAAATGAACAAGTAGAACTATATTAAACTAAAATTTTATGTACAGCATAGGAAAAAACAAGATGAAAAGGCAACATTTGGAACAGGAGAAAATATTTCCAAACCATATATCTGATACATGTTAATATCCAAAATACATAAAGAACTCCTACAGCCCAATAGAAAAACAAACAAACAAAAAAACAAATAACCTGATTTTAAAATAAGCAATGAACCGGGGCGCCTGGGTGGCTCAGATGGTTAAGCATCTGCCTTCGGCTCGGGTCATGATCCCAGGGTCCTGGGATCGAGCCCCGCATCGGGCTCCCTGCTCCGCGGGGAGCCTTCTTCTCCCTCTCCCCCTCCCCCTGCTTGTGTTCCCTCTCTCACTGTGTCTCTCTCTGTCAAATAAATAAAATCTTAAAAAAATAAAATAAAATAAAATAAGCAATGAACCTAAATAGACTTTTTTTTTTTTTCAAAAAAAGATACACAAATGGCCAAGAGGTATATGAAAAGATGCTTAACATCAGTAATCATCGTGGAAACAAAAATCAAAACCACAGTGAGATACCACTTCACACCTGTCAAGAGGGCTATGATAGAAGAATAGAAAGGGCACCTGGTTGGCTCAGTTGGTTAAGTGTCTGACTCTTGATTTCGGCTCAGGTCATGATCTGAGGGTCATGAGATGGAACCCTGCATGGGGCTCTGCGCTCAGTGGGGAGTCTGCTTGAGATTCTCTCCCTCTGCCCCCTCCCCTCTCAAAAAAAAAAAGTGAAAAGATAAGAAGTGTTGGCAAGAGTGTGGGGAAACAGAAACCCGTGTACACTATCGTTAGGAATATAAATTGGTACAGCCACTATGGAAAACAGTTTGGTAGTTCTTCAAATAAAGATTGAACTACCATATGATCCAGCAATCTCATTTCTGGGTATATATATTCAAAGGAAATGAAATTAGGACCTGAAGAGGTAACTGTATTCTGTGTTCATTACAGCATTATTTACAATAGACAAGATAGGGAAACCTAAGTGTCCATTGGCAGATGAATGAATAAAGAAAATGTAATATATGTATACAATGGAATATCATTCGGCTATAACATAAGGAAATCCTACCTTTTGCTACAACAAGGATGAACTTGTAGGACATAATGCTAGTAAAATTAACCAGACACAGAAAGAGAAATACATTATCTTACTTACATGTGGAATCTAAAAAAAGTTGAACTCACAAAAACAGAAAGTAGAATGGTGATAACCAGGGAATGGGGAAGGGGTAGCAATTGGGGAGATTTTGATCAAAGTGTACAAACTCAGTTATAAGATTAATAAGTTCTGAAGATTGAGTACCATGGTGACTATAGTTAATAATAATGTATACTTGAAATTTGCTAGATCTTAAGTTTTCTTGACATACAAAAGAGCATAACTGTGAGATGATATGTTAATTACCTTGATTGTGGTAATCTTGTAATGTATGTATGTATGTCACAACATCACTCTGCACACCTTAAATACATATTCATCAGTTATACCTAAATAAAGCTGAAAAAATAAAAACCACTTAACAGGGAAGAAAAGAAAGAAAATGTAAGAAGAAAAAGCCATGTTTTGACCAGTAAATAGGGACAAATCATGAAAGAGGTGGTATGACATTTGTAGGAATTTGGGCTGAGGTGTTCAGAACAGAGCTGCATGTTGAAATGTCTTCAGAGGCCAGGGTGGAAATCTGATTCTGTGAAGTTGGCAGTAGTAATCAGTATTGAGTAGTGGGAACTGTGAACTACTGGAGACCTGGCTCATTTCTTGCTAAAAATTCTCCAAGTTCAAATGAGTTTAATACACAGTACTAGCCAACAAAATTCTCCTTGGGCCAGATTTGCTCAAAGGCCAACAGATTGTATTGCCTGTATGGGGCTCTAGATAGCCATTGAAGAAATTTAATGATGTCATCGTGTTAGCATGATGATCTAAAGGGGCATGAATTTCCACGATTGCTGCTTTGTCATGTTAGTAAGATACTCAGGGAAGGGGGCGCCTGGGTGGCTCAGTTCGTTGGGTGGCTGCCTTCGGCTCAGGTCATGATCCCGGAGTCCTGGGATCGAGTCCCACATCAGGCTCCCTGCTTGGTGGGGAGTCTGCTTCTCCCTCTGAGCCTACCCCCTCTTGTGCTCTCTCTTTCACTCTCTCTCTCTCTCAAATAAATTAAATAAAATCTTTAAAAAAAAAAAAAAAAGATACTCAGGGAAGATGAGGGAATGAGACCGTGTATTTTGAATGTCTTGCATTGCACTAGACACAGAGGAGTACCCAACAAATAGTAATATCCTTCCCCTTTTCGCCCCTTCTATCAGTAACTCTATAGAAAAGAGAAATCAGCATAAAGGGAGATCCAGATTGATGGTGAGAGTAATGGTAGTTTCCAATGATTGCTCTAACAATTTACCATAAACTTTATGGCTTACAACAACACAAATTTAGTCTCTCACAGTCCTGGAGGCCAGAAATCTGAAATAAGTTCCACTGAGTAAAAATCAAGGTATTGGCAGAGGTGTGCTCCCTCAGGATGCTTTAAGGCAGATTCTGTGCCTTGCATAGTCCAGCATCAGGTGGCTGTCAGCATTCCTTAGCTTGTAATCACACCAGTCAAATTTCTGTCTCTGTGGTCACGTTCCCTCTCCTCTTGTTAAAGCTTCCTTGGTCTCCCTATTGTAAGGATAAATGTGATAGCATTTAGGGCGCACTCAGATAATCCATGATAATCTCCCCACTTCAAGAACTTTCATGTGGTAAATGGTAATATTCATAGGTTCCAGGGATTAGGACATGGATATCTTCTGGGAGGCTAGTATTTATCCTGCCACAAGTAAGAAATAGTTTTTCTGGGCAAGTTGTTTTTGGAGTCTGATTTAGTCAGAGTTCTCTGGATAAACAGAATCTAAATAAATAAACAAACAAACAAACAAACAATTTCAGTATATATCACATATGTGTACTATTCCAGCAGAAAAAAATTAACCAGGCGTTGAAAAAAAAACCTTTTCTTTTACTTCTCGGCTTTATTATAAGATACAGAGGTCTTTAAAGTCAGAAGTTTACTTAACTACATTTTTAAGGTATTAACAGAAATATAATTTTATGGTAGAATCAATACTACAGTTGCCTATAAGCATTCCTGTATAATAAAATGCTCAAGGTTATTTGCAACAATGATAATTTGCATCACCTTGGTTGTGATGTTTCTGATGCCTGGTTGACAACCCTAACACATGGAGCTTTAACTAAATGGACCATCTGCTTGCTTTTCCCTCACACAATGGTGGCAAGGGGCCCCACTCTGCATGACAACTTATCAGAGCTTCCTTAATTCTGCCTGGTCATTGGGAGTGCTGAGAACCCAGACTGTTTTGTATTCATACATGGGATTCTTTCTGCTATTCACCACATTTTGAGAAACACTGTAGTTGGCAGTTTTACTAAACAATGGGGAAAAACAACAAGTGCTAAAAAATTGCAGAACCCATGTGATTTATATAGGGATTTATAGAAAACTGTAAGATGAAATTATAGGTAAAATAAATGAAGTGTTTTGAAGCAATCTTTCCACTAACAGTTTATGGAAAGTTTAGTATTGCAGCTGTCCAGGAAGCCTAATTATTCCAGTCTCTGTGGATTTACAAAACATACACATAATAGAGAAGGAAAGCAAGTGGAAAGACAGTAAAAGACGAACATTCTTCTTACTCTTTATTCCAGATATATAATAAAAACCTTGCATTTGTGAAGAATTATACAAATTCAGTAAAGAATTGAGAACAGCAAAGTTTCAGTATCACATAAACCATCTTAATAAATAATATGGAAATACATATAATTAAATGCCTTACTACTATCATAATAATGGAAGATGCAGAATAAAAATATGAACGTGAGAAGAATTTAAATTTGTAGATCATCATGACAATTTAGAAATGATCAGTTACCATAATTACATATTAAAATTTGATGGTATGTATTTTATTACAACAGATGGAATATAGGGTCATTCTTGCAAATTATTCTAAAATGATTTTTGGAAGTATAAACATAGTGGTGTCAAAATATTAAAGTAAAGGGGAATAACACATTACATGACATATGACTTTATTAAGTAAGATTTTTTTTAAAGATTTTATTTATTTATTTGAGAGAACACACAAAGGGAGAGTGAGAGGGAGAAGCAGACTCCCTGAGGAGCCGGGAGCCCGATGTGGGACTCGATCCCAGGACCCTGAGATCATGACCAGAGTCGAAGGCAGACGCTTAACCGACTGAGCCACTCAGGCGTCCTTAAGTAAGATATTTTTATAATATTTTAGACTATTTGCTTCAGATTTAAATGTGACGTTATCACTGCCCTTAGTGATTTCACAATAAGGAGGATTTCTGAAATTATTTAACAGGTAGTGATGCGCCAAAAAACTGAAGTAACTATTACTGATCTTGGATATGTCTCTGTCATGTACATGATTAAAAATTTTTAATCATCAGAAAAAAAAAATCTTGGGGCACCTGGGTGGCTCAGTTGGTTAAGCTTCTGCCTTCGGCTCAGGTCATGATCCCAGGGTCCTGGGATGGAGCCCAGCATCGGGCTCCCTGCTCAGTGGGGAGTCTGCTTCTCCCTCTGCCCCTCCCCCACCCGTGCTTGCTCCGTCTCTCTCTCTCTCTCTCTCTCTCTCTCTCAAAAATAAAAACTAGATCCAACTCACACTCAACAGTGGATAATATAGAGGTCATGAATGAGGGCGCCTGGGTGGCTCAGTCGTTAAGGGTCTGCCTTCACCTCAGGTTATGATCCCAGAGTCCTGGGATCGAGTCCCGCATCGGGCTCCCTGCTCAGCAGGGTGCCTGCTTCTCCCTCTCCCACTCCCCCTGCTTGTGTGTCTGCTCTCGCTCTCTCTCTGTCAAATAAATAAAATCTTTTAAAAAAAAATTTTTAAAGAAAAAAATCTTCCATTTTTAAAATTTATCTCCATGTAAATCTTCTAGAACTGTTTGTGCAAAAACATCACCACCATGAAGAAAGGTATCAACAATATGAAGGGAGAGTTTTCATTCCTGATTAGAATGTAGAAGAACACAAAAGATTTTACTCTTGCTGAAACAACAGTAAGCATCAGAAAAAACAGTCATTATTTGTTATAAAACCAGTGATAAGCTGTAGATTCAAAGAAAACTAAAAGAAATAACTCTAGAGTTAGGAGTCCTTCCTCCAGACCTGAAGATAAGGGACACTTTCACATTTAGGGCTAGCTGATGAGGTTGCGGCAGGTGTAGAAAGAAATAAGCTCTCAGAGAAGGACAGTGTCTCAGAGGACAAAAAAGAGAAACCTTGAGAAATCTGTGGGCTGGCCTGTCAGGTTGAAAACTAGAGGAGAAGAAAAGGCAAAGATAACCTCTGCCAAGTAGCTTTTTTTCAGGGGAATTCTGCGGAGTAAAGAGAGCTGAGGCAAGGCTGAAAAGCAGAGAGAGGACTCCCATTTTGGGAGTGTCTGTAAATCTGGCAGACAGTGTGAGACATAGCCTACTTGATTCCTTGTGGTTTAGGGACCCAGCATCCTTGAGTATTTGGTCTCAGGGCTCATCTGGAGGGAGAGAAACCCTGAATCCACCTTCAGAACATTTGAAGCCAAAAATGATTTGACTTATGGAATCTATAACCAAATCTCCAACTAATTCAACTTCCAATAAGATCAATGATACCAGTCTTTTGACTGAATGGAAGTTTGGAATCTGAACCGAAAAACAGAGATCTTAGAATTTCAGAGATGAAATGCTAAAGCCCTTCTGGGAGAAAGGTTGCCCCCTTGATTGAATAATGCAAATTCCTTGAAAAACACCAATTTACCAGCTTGAAACAATAAAAAAAATAGAAAACCTGAATAAGCCTATGTCTATTAAAGAAAATGAATTCATAGCAATAATTTTAATTATTATAATTTAATTGTAATAATAATTTTAAGTTCCCCACAAGGAAATCTCCAGGCCTAGATAGCTTCATTGGTGAATTGTCTTAAACTTTTATGTATGAATTATACCAACCTTATATAAATTCAGAAAATAGAAGAAACATCTCAACTCATTTTATGAAGCCAGTGTAACCACAATACCAAAATTAGACAAAGACATGACAAAAGAGATATTACAGAACTTTGTCTAATGCTGTAGCTTCCTTGAAAAACTTAATAATTTTTTAACATGAGGGCCCTTTAATTTTACTTTATACTAGGCCATCCTTTTTATAAAAGACTGAATGCTTTCTTCTTAAGATCAGGAAAAAGACCAGGATGTCCACTTCTCCACTTCCATTTCAACATTGCACTGGAGGCCCTAGCTGATTTGGTAATTTAAGGAAGAAATGAAAGGCTTAAATCTTGGAGGGAGAGAAAAAATATTAAAACTGTCTACATGCAGGTAGAAAGATTATTTAAGTAGAAAAGCCTAAAAAAACTATTTTTTAAATTACTAGAATTATAGGGGCACCTGGGTAGCTCAGTTGGTTAAGCATCTGACTTCAGCTTGGGTCATGATCTCAGGGTCCTGGGATCAAGCCCCATGTTGGGCTCCCTGCTCAGCAGGGAGCCTGCTTGTCCCTCTCCCTCTCCTACTACCCCTCCCCCCACTTTTGTTCAAGCTCTCTCTCTCTCCCTCCCTCTCTCAAATAAATAAAATCTTTAAAAAATAAAATAAAAATAAAATTACTAGAATAATTAAGCAAATTTATCAATCTGGCAGAGAAAAGATCTATATGCAAAAATCAATTGCATTTCTAAATGCTAACAATAAATAATTTGAGAAGGAAAATTTTTTAAATTACCATTCAAATTGGTAGCAGACATAAAATATTTAGTAATTAGTTTAGCAAAAGATATGTGAAATCTATACACAGAAAAAATACAAAACATTATACAGGGAACTTAAAGAAATCCTAAGTGAATGAAGAAATATATTGTGCTTATGAATTGGAATAATCAATCTTATTATAATAACAATTCTCCTTAAATTGATTTATAGGTTAAATACAATTCTAATCAAAACCGCACATTCTTTCCTCTTTTAGGAATCGACAGACTGATTCTAAAATTTATAGAGAAAAAATAAGGATCAAAACAATTTTTTAAGTTTTTATTTAAATTCCAGTTAACATACAATGTAATATTAGTTTTAGGTGTTTAACACAGTTTAGTGATTTAACACTTACATACAACACCTGTTGATCATCACAGCAAGTGCCCTCCTTAATCCCCTTCACCTATTTAGCCCATCGCCCCGACCCTTCTCCCCTCTGGTAGCCATCACTTTGTTCTCTATAGTTAGGAGTCTGTTTCTTGGTTTGCCTCTATCTCTCTCTCTTCTTTTCCCTGTGCTGGTTTGTTTTGCTTCTTAAATTCCACATATGAGTGAAATCATATGGTATTTGTCTTTCTCTGACTGAGTTTTTCCCTTAGCATAATATATTCTAGCTCCATCCATATTGTTGCAAATGGCAAGATTTCATTCTTTTTGATGGCTAAATCATATTCTACTGCATATATATATCATATATCTATATCTATCTGTATATACCACAGCTTCTTTTTTTTTTTAAAGATTTATTTATTTGAGAGAGCGAGAAAGAGAGAGAGAGTACATGAGAGGGGGGAGGGTTAGAGGGAGAAGCAGGCTCCTCACCGAGCAGGGAGCCTGATGCAGGACTCGATCCAGGGACTCCAGGATCATGACCTGAGCCGAAGGCAGTCGCTTAACCAACTGAGCCACCCAGGTGCCCCTATACCACAGCTTCTTTATCCATTTATCAGTCAATGGACACTTGGGCTGTTTCTATTATTTGGCTATTGTAGATAATGCTGCTATAAACATCAGGGTGCATGTATCCCTCCCAAATTGTATTCTTTGGGTAAATACCTAGTAGTACAATTGCTGGATCATAGGGTAGTTCTATTTTTAACTTTTTGAGGAACCTCCATACTGTCTTCCAGAGTGGCTGCACCAGTTTGCATTCCCACCAAAAGTGTAAGAGGGTTCCTCTTTCTCCGCATCCTTACCAAAATCTGTGGCTTCTTGTGTTGTTGATTTTTAGCCATTCTGATAGGTGTGTGGTGATAACTCATTGTAGTTTTGACTTGTATTTCCCTGATGATCATTGATACTGAACATCTTTTCATTGTTTGTTGGCCATATGTGTGTCTTCTTTGGAAAAATGTCTATTCTTGTTTTCTGCCCATTTGTTAATTGGATTATTCATTTTTTGGGTGTTGAGTTTTACAAGGTTTTTTATACATTTTGGATACTAACTCTCTATCAGATATGTCTTTTGAAAATATCTTCTCCCATTCTGAAGGTTGCTTTTAGTTTTGTTAATTGTTTTCTTTGCTGTGCAGAAGCTTTTTATTTTGATGAAGTCCCAATAGTTTAATTTTGGTTTTCTTTCCCTTGCCTCAGGAGACGTATCTAGTAAGAAGTTGCTAGGGCCAATGTCAAAGAGGTTACTGCTTATGTTCTCCTCTAGGATTTTGATTTTTTCCTGTCTCATATTTAAGTATTTAATCCATTTTTAATTTATTTTTGTGTATGGTTTAAGAAAGTGGTCCAGTTTCATTCTTTTGCATGTTGCTGTGCAGTTTTTCTGACACCATTTGTTGAGGAGACTGTCTTTTTCCCATTGGATATTCTTTCCTGCTTTGTCAAAGATTAATTGACCATAGAATTGTGGGTTCATTTCTGGAAGTCCTAGCCACAGCAATCAGGCAACAAGAAGAAATAAAATGCATCCAAATCAGCAAGGAAGAGGTAAAATATTCACTATTGCACATGACATGATACTCTATATAGAAAACCCAAAAGACTTCACCAAAAAATTGCTAGAACTGATACATGAATTCAGTAAAGTTGCTGGATGCAAAATCAATGTACAGAAATCTGTTGCATTCCTACCCACCAAAAATGAAGCAGCAGAAAGAGAAATTAAGGAATCAATTCCATTTACAGTTGCAACAAAACCATAAGATACCTAGGAATAAACCTAACCAAAGAAGTGAAAGACCTATATTCTGAAAACTGTAAAATACTGATGAAAGAAATTGAAGATGACCTAAAGAAATGGAAAGACATTCCATGCTCATGGATTGGAAGGACAAATATTGTTAAAATGTCTATGCTACCCAAAGCAATCTACGCATTCAATGTAATCCTTCTCAAAATACCAACATTTTTTGTAGAGCTAGAACAAACAATCCTAAAATTTGTATGGAACTACAAAAGGCCCTGAAGAGCCAAAGCAACCTTTAAAAAGAAAAGCAAAGTTGGAGGCATCACAATTCCAGACTTCAAGTTATGTTACAAAGCCGTAGTGATCGAAAGAGTATGGTACTGGCACAAAACCAGACACATAAATCAATGGAACAGAATAAAACAATTTTTAAAACAACAGAATTGAAAGATTTGCACTACTTGATTTCAAGACTTACTATGAAGCTGAAGACAACGTAGCATTGGTGCAAAGAGTAATAAATACATCAAGTTTATAGAATAAAGAAACAAAACAAAACAAAACAAAATCAACATGGTCAATTTATTTTTAAGGACAGTGCCAAAACTATTCAATGGGGAAAAGATAGTCTTTTCAACAAATGGTAATGTAACAACTGGATATCTGTATGGAATTGTAGAGGGATCCTTGGCCCTACCTCACATCCTATAAGAATATTAATGGAGGATGGATCATAAACATAAAAGCTAAAGTTATAAAGATTCTAGAACATAACAGAGGAAAACATCTTTGCCATCATGAAGTGGAAAAAGATTTCTTGGGATACAACACTAAGTATAAAACAAAATGTGATGAATTCTATCTCATCAAAATTAAAAACATCTGTTAAAAAGAGTATTAAATAAATTTAAAAACAGATCAGCCATTGACTAGTAGAGTTGTATTTTAACTTTTGTCCTTATTTTCTATTCTAATGCAATTCTTTAATGCCATTCTTTTTTTCAAAGAATCTGTTCTGCTCAGTTCTTTAATTTCAAAATTTATTAAAGTTTTCTTTATGACTCATGTATGAATGACTTTTTAATACTTCATAAGCACTAAAAATGCATATGATTTTTGTTAGTTACAGAGTTTGACACACTCATGACAACTCATCAATCTCTCCTATCTATAATTTTTCATAAAACCATATTCAAAAGTTACTTGGTCTCACCCATGCCTTCCAAGCCTCACTAATCTTGCATTGTTTTGCATTGTTCATAAGCTGCCTAAAAATTCACTTCCTTCTTTGCCCAACTTAGATTCTGTAGCTCATCTCTGTAATTTTATCTTTACATACTCCCTCTATTCTCTTGCACACATTTCCATCCAGTTTTCTTACGTGGTAAAATCCAAATCCTGGTTAAATCCATCACTGTGTTAATTCTGGGACTGTACACAAGCGGCTGAATCTCTCTAGAGAAATACTAAAGTCAAGATGACAGATCTCATTTTAAATTTATGCCCATAAACATCGAGTGGGTCCTCAGTAATTTCAGCAATTACATTATATATTCTTTATCAATTCATTCTCCCAGTTTTCCAGATTGCAATTTTATAACTTTTGGTCCTGAAACCTCTCAGAGGATGATCTAAAATATGGGTATTTGACTTAGAAAATTGAGATATTTAGAAGGAAACTTCTTCATCTTACTATGCCAATTCCTTAACTTTATAACCACATACTCTGTCTTCACTTTCATGTCAATTAATGTGTATCCCAACTTCTCTTTAAAGATAGTCTTTTCAAGGCCCTATTTAAAGGTTTGGTACCTCTAACATCTCTTTTTCTACTACATCATCAGTTTATACTTCTCTACTGGATTATTTCCAGATTCATATAGACATTTCATTACATCTCCAAGCATATTATAATAATAATGATAATAAATCTTTTTCTCTCCCATGTTCCCAACTAGCTAGCTCCCAGTCCATTCATTGCTCCTTTTTGAAGCAAAGTCCTTGAAAGAGGTATCTATGTATGTTGTCTTCACTTCCTCTCCTATGTTCTCTTAGCCTTATCAGGCTTTTATCCTCATCACATTACTAAACTATTCTCAACAGAGATGTATATGCTATGAAACTCATAAATTTTAAATGTAAGAGCTCTGTGCTTGCATTGGCCCCAGGAAGGCCTTAGCAATATTTTCACATAGTCATATGTATTTTTTTTTTCATTTGTAAAAAAAGATAAGTTAACAGCATTTGGGTGGGACAGCTGTCTCATTGCACTTGGGTCAATACTTCCTAGCCTAAGCCACCATTACTTCTTGCCTGGACCATTAAAGTGCCTCTAATTGGTCTCCCTCTTCCACTCTGCCGCCTCCTCCAATCAATTATCCACAGAGAAAGCAAGATCTTTTTGAAAATAAAATACATAATGTCTCTCCTGTGAAAGGTTCTGAAAGAATGAAGATTTTCCTTGGTAGCCCTTACTGGATCTTAGCCCCCTATTGTTCCTCTCCATCTTTCTTAATAAACCCAAATTGTCCACCAATGGCTACTAAACCAGAACCCTAGTCTTACTACCTCTACATCCTGTCTCATTACTAACTTAATATAAAATTTCCCATACCTTTTGAGAATTTGAACTGTAATAAAATTCTCAGAGAAACTAAACTTTTGACCTTACCCAATCTATTTTATAATATCTTTAAGCTCCATAGCCGCCCAGAGCACTCATCTTAGAGTTGTTCTCACATTGTAAAATCTTATAAAACCTTGTGCTTATTGTCCTTGGTTTTCTTCTTACACACTCTTTCACTAAATGTTCTCTTGTGGATCTCCATAGCACTCAGAAAAAAAAAAAATAATAATAATAATAATAACACCTTTCAAGGTCACTCATGACCTTCCCTACCATTCATTCCTTGTTCACTTTGTTAGCTACTCAGGCTTGTCTGTTCTTCAGATAAACCAGGACTGTTCTCCATGAGGGCCTTTGTTCTTGCTGTTCACTATATCTGGAAAGTCCTTGCCTCATAGAACTCACATATTTACATGACTTGCTCTCACACATACATTTGGCCTTTTGTCAAATGTCACCATCAGGGAGAGGCCATATCTTAGCAATGTATCTATGGAACCCTATTACCAATCTTGCCCTTGCCTTTTGCTCTCTTTCCATTATCCCATGTATTACTGTCATAGTGCATAATATATGATTACATTATTACATATATCTTTATTTTTAATATTTGATTATTCATTGTTTTTTTCTATTAGAAGAGAACCATGAAATAAGAGATATTTTTTGACCTTTACATCAGTCACTTTTTGTATTTCCATCATTTGATTTTCATAAATAAATAAGTTAATATCATTTGACATTAAAAGATTTATGACAATTATTTATGTATTTGAATTGAACCCTTTACCTAGAGTGGCTAACAAGCTCTCATGGATGAAATTAGGAAGATACGAAAACAACTGACTTTCACTGTCCAGGAAGAACAAGGTATCCAGAATATATGCAGAGGATGAGAGGAACATTCAGATGGCTTCTATCCACCCCACTGTGGTATGCTGGAAAATGGCCCACCAAGATGTCTACAGCCTAATCCCCAGGAACCCATAACTATGTTACCTTACATGACAGAAGGGATTATACAGAAGTGATTAAGGTTACATCTGTTGAGATGAGGACATTAACCCAGATTATCTCATTGGGCCCAGTCTAACCAAATGAGTTCTTACAAAAGGGAAGCAGGGGTATCAGAGGCAGAGGGAGATATGACAACAGAGACAAAGATCAGAGAGGAAGATTGGAAGATGCTACTCTTCTGAGTTTGAATTTGGAAAAAGGAACCACAAGCAAGGAATATAGGAGGCTTTTAAAGGCAAAAAAAAAAAAAAAGGCAAAGGAATAATTTCCCTTCTAGACCCTCCAGAAAGAATATAGCCATGCAGATTTTAGCCCTACAACACCATTTTGAGACTTCTGACCTCCAAAATTATAAGAAAATAAATTGGGTTGTCATAAGCCACTAAATTTGTGGTAATTTCTTACAGCAGCAGTAAGAGACTAATACAGATAGAGAGCCATTCTCACATATAAAATGGCTCATTCCTTTTTGATACGTGCTATTTAGAATTCTACTCTCTTCTGATGATATGGTGAAATGTCCTCCTTTTCCTATAGTTTTCTTGGCTTGTCTTTGCTCATCCATTCACTTTGGATTTCCTCTCTCTCTTTTTTTTTTAAGATTTTATTTATTTATTTATTTATTTGAGAGAGAGAAAGAGAGAGCACAAGTGGGGTGAGGGGCAAAGGGAGAAGCAGACTCCCCACTGAGCAGGGAGCCCGACATGGGGCTCGGTGCCGGGACTCTGGGATCATGACCTGAGCTGAAGGCAGACGCTTAACTGACTGAGCCACCCAGGCACCCCAAGGATTTTCCTCTCTTTATGAGACAGCTACCTCTTTTAGAATACATCCATTTTTGCTTTACAAAAGCATAGTTTTAAAAATTTGAATTTAGTTCCCTTACAATTATAGCTTGAGTCTATATAGTTGGTCTAAATTAAATCAGTCTTATTTATCAATTTGTGTTCGTATTTTACCAATATTTCTTTTGTTCTAACCTTCCTTTTTCCTTCTTTCATTCGGTATGTCATATTAGTCTCTGCTATTAAGTTGAGAAACCCTTTGTAGACCTTTAGTTCCTCCTGTATACTAAGACTCTCTTGTTTATTTATGGAGTGATTATTTAAAAATCAGACATTTACATTTTTCAGAGAACCTTTACATCATTTATTTGATTCACACAAAAATCCTGTAGTGCTGGTAGAGAAGACCTCATTATCTCCATCCTGTAGACTCCCAGAAATCTTAAGGCTCATTAAGCTCCCTTCCTTATTATCACTGCCTTTACTCTCAACCAATTATCTCAAGTAAGAACAGAGAAAGATGATGGTATAAGGCTGTCTATGGAAAAATCTTCATCACTTTGTTGTATTATTACTTATACACTTTTATCTGTATTATAATTTGTTACTTATTTTAAAGTCAGCTCTTGGTGGTAGTGCTGAATCTGGTGTGACTTTAGTTTGAGGACCAGTAGAGGAAATTACATAATCAGAGGGAAAGGTATCAGAAACTAAATTATGATGGAGTGGCCAGGATAAGCAGAAATAGGACCTATCCTGAAGTTGCTAATGGATAATTTTGTCATTAAGTCATTTTACTTACTTACTCTGACACATTCTCTGACACATAATATAAATTGGACTTCTGTTCCACATATTTAACCAGAAAAGAGCCTCAAAGGGTGTTTGAAAGGAAAGGCACATATTCTTGGAGAAAATATGTTTTAACAAAATATTTAGTAAACTCTGAGATCTCAATTTTAGATATTGGTACAATTATACATGGGCCAGTATTTTGATAACTGGTGTCAGAGCAACATATAATTTTTCCTTCTTCTTCTGGTCAGGTAAGAAGGAAATAAAACAACATTTATTGAGTGTCTGTGAATGCTAGGTATTATACTAAGTACATTTATATATGTTCTCATATAATTGTGTCCCAGTATTTCAGGTGTTTTTATTATACCCAATGTGTGTACTATTGAGAAAAATTGAAAAAAAAAGAAATTTTAAATGACCAGGAACAAAAAATACAGCAAGCACAGTATTTCAAATCAGCTACAGCTTACAGAATCAAACTGATATAGAAGACAGAAAACTGATATTAGATGTCTTGTTACAATATAAAATGCAATTCTAAAAAATGTAACCCACTCCTGGTATAATGGTTCCCAAAGTGTTGTCCTGTATCAGCAGAACCAGCATCGTAAGGGAACTTAATAGAAGTGCATGTTATTAAGTCCCACCCTAGACCTACTCAATTCAGCAATCTGTTTTCAATAATCTCCTCAGCAATGCTGGACACCTCCTCAAGTTTGAGAAGCATTGCCCTAGTCTTTGCCTCTCTGCTTCACTCCTTTTTCCTTTCACTCTAGTAATGCTGTCTGTAAGATCTTCCATAGGGCAAAACCCTCACTAAGCAAGATTTTTTGTTTTGTTTCTTGGGTTATATTTTCTCCTAGAGGGGATGCTTGATATTTCTAGGCCTCCTTTTGGCCTCAATATAGTGCATCTGAATTTCATTTCCGCCATTCCACATTACTGAGTACCATGTTTTCTTCCTCCTGAGACATTCAGTTTATGAGTTAAGTATTATTTGTTATACCTTTACCTTTGCAGTGTCTGAGAGAGGAGAATGGGCACTTAAGGGAAATCTCCAGTGGATTTTTGGGCAGTCATACTTATTGCTTGATATGACTTTTGTAATTTCTTTAAACATTTCATACCAAAGATGAAGATGTAGAGTATCTTCTTTTTTAAGGAATGGGGATGTTGGACCTGGGTCCCACACTATTTACCTAATTCAGTAGTGGACATATGCTAAGGTGATTCCCTATGATTTCTACCTCCTGGTCTTCATACTTCTGTGAGAAATTTCCTTACTTTGAGTTTGAACTGGATATGTGACTAGCCTATAACTAATGGAATATGGCAAAGATGACAGGATGTCACTCCCACGATAAAGGATTGTTATATAAGATTTCATCTTAGCCCACTGGAGCCAGAAACTCTCCTTGCATGCTTGATGAAGTAAGTGGATGTTTGAGACATCCCCCATGACAAGGAACTGTGGACAGCCTAAAAGCAAACTACAACCAACAACCAGCAAGAAGCTGAAGCCCTCAGTCACACAGCAGCAAAGAACTCAAATCTGCCAACAACCTGGATGATCCTGGAAGCGGACTCTTCCTCCTTGAGCCTCCAGATGAGAATGCAGCTAGCCAACATCCGCCCTGCAGACTGTGAGACCAGCACAAATCAGAGGAGCCAGCAAGCCATGTCCAGACTCCTGATTCACTAAACCTTTTGGATAATGTATTCAAGTTATTTTAAGCTGCTAGGTTTGTGGCAATTTTATTACACAGCAATACAAAATTAATATACTATTCTTCCCCAATTTTTCAACCTTTGTTTCACTCCTTCATTTTTCTCACACAGCAGCTTAAGGGAAAAGACAAGGAGAACTTGAAAATTTGAGCCACACTGTTAACTTGTGGGCTCCTCTGCCCTCCAGGCTGCCCAATTCCTCCATAGATCACATCCTGCTTAGTTTCTTATGTTCCCGCGTGTTTTGAGCAGAAATAATTATTTCTGAAAGATCACAGTTACACTGGTTGGTGTCTCTCTCATTTTCCTCACAGAATGTGGAAAACCCACATCTTGGGAATTTCCCTGCCTGATGAACTCTGTGGTGATGAAGGACTTCATTCTTCAGGGGTTTTCAGGTCTTCCCTTCTGGCTGCCTCATCATTTTCTCAGTCTGCTTTTTTCCAAATGTGAAGCATTTGTGAGATTGTGTCCCATTAGCTTCTCTGCACTGCTTCTTGGAAGGCTAAGTAGAAACTGCTTTATTATTGCTCTATTCTCTCTCTCTCTCTCTCCCTGGTCACTACTTTTTAAAAGATTACTGCATAGGACTGTGGCCCTTCCTTAGTTCCAGTAATGTAGGTATTGTTTGATAGTCTCCATCTTGGTTTTTTTTGTTCATTTTTTAGAAAGGATAATACTTTTTACAATATTTCATGTTCTGAAAATTCTCTTGCCCTCTGGCTTCCCTCCTTTTGAAATTACTAGCTAGAGAAACAAAATCATTTCTCAACTTTGACTATTTTTCTTCTTAACTCCTTGCAAGGTAATAGTTTTAAAAGTCAGGCTTTGTTGATATGCAATCTTTTTGTATATCAATACAACTCTGGTCAACAATTCCAATGTGTGAGGCATTTCCCCTACACCGCCAAGCAACTCTCAGACACCAGCTGGGTGTCCTGCAATTCAATTCGATTCTGAAAATACCTACTGGGAGATAGCACTAGATTCTACAGTTTAAGGGATCAATCCCACTGGACTGTGCCCAAGTTCAGATGCCAATCACAAGTCCAAGTTGCTACCTGTGCTTCTGACCAGCTGGCTATAAATAAGAGATTCCCATGACCCCTTCCTTGGCTTCCATTAATTTGCTAGAGTGGCTCATAGAACTCGGGAAACCAGTTTACTCAATAAATTACCAGTTTATTATAAGAACTATTAAAGAATACAAATCAACAGCCAGATGAAGAGATATATAGGTCAAGGTATATGGGAAGGGGTGTGGCGCTTCAGTGCTCTCAGGGAGAGTACCACTTTACCCACATCTCCATGTATTCACCAATGGAGAAGCTCTTCATACCCATCTGTTTGGGTTTTAATGGAGGCTTAATTAAATAGACATGATTGATTAAATCATTGGCCATTGACTACTGATTCAACCCCCAGCTCCTCTCCCCTCCCTGGAGGTCAGGGGTGGGACTGAAAGTTCCAAATCTCTAATCACATGGTTGGTTCTCCAGGCACCAGCCCCCATCCAGAGGTGCTTTCCAAAAGTCACTTCATCAGCATAACAGAGACACCTTTATTTCTCCCCTCACTTAGAATATTCCAAAGGTTTTAGAAGCTCTGTGCCAGAAATGATGGAGACCAAATATATCTTTCTTATTATAAATCACAATATCAGAATCAACTATACCTCAATAAAGTTGTTTTAAAAGAGTAATGCTTACGAACTTGAATGTCGTCTTGTCTCTAAGTCAAGGCTTCTCAAAATATGATCCGTGTATTAGGTTTTAACAGGATGCCTAGAGGCTAGCAAAGGAGGAGTCATGGCTAGCTATTGAAGGTTAGAGACCTATCCTGGCAGCACTCCCAAAACAAAGCCATCAGAAGCAGGATCAAATCCGACTGGCCCAAGACAAAGAAGGCCAGAAACCATGACTAAGTAAAGGAGAAAAGTTGTGAAACCCTGCTTCCAAGGAAATTCCCTCCCCAAGTAATAAATATTCCACCCCCTAGTTAACACTTGTAAATAGAAGATAGAGATCCAAACTCCTGGGTGTGCAGCTCTCCTTCAGCTTGCCCTCTCTCCCATCTACTCTTACTTTAATAAACTTTCCCAATTGTACCACTCATCCATTGTGTCTGATCTGTCCTTGAATTCTTTCTTGTGAGAGACCAAGAGCCTGTGGTCCTGTGGTGACATCCCAGGGATAGACTGGACAGAGGCCTCAGAGCCCACAGAGCTCCCCAGTCCAAGTCCCCCCCCCCCCCCCCCCAGCCACGAGTAACATTAGCATCATCCTGGAATTTTTAGACCTGTAAATTCTTGGGCTTCTTCCCAGAACGATTCAATAAGAAACTCTAGGAGTGAGGCCTAACAATCTGTGTTTCATTAAGCCCTCCAGGTGATTCTATTGCACAGTAAGGATTGAGAACTGCTACTATGAAGATGGGTGATGATAAGTGATGATAAATAGAGTTAAGTGATAATATGATAGAAAGGAAATTGCTGAAAAAAATGCAAAAGGCAGAAATTCTACCTTTGCAGCCTCAAAGACAGTGGGAAGTAGAAGTGAGTAATTGTAACTAGTGAAAATATCCAGACATATGTGGGGACCCTGAAAATACTAGAGCCAGCAACCTATTGCCCTAAGCATTGCTTAAAGTTTGGGTGGGCTACAAGTCTCAGGAGACGTTCCATTTTTACTTAGTGCTATGTTTTAAATGGTGCCAGAGCAATAAAGCCTGGCTGGTGGAAGGGGATAGGTGAAATAAATCACATGGGCTAATATAGCTGCTTCTCCATGGTTTGTGCACAGGATATAGAAGAGTGAAAAATATGTAAGGAACTATCGGAGACCTGTGGTTGGGAAGGAGAGGCTGCTATGTGTGGAAAACACAATGACAAGAGATTGAAAAATACATGGTCAATTGTCAGCAGCACTGGACACCAGCACATACCCAAAAGCCAGACGAGACCTCATATGTCACAGGTGGAGTCAGTGTGGGCAGAGACTGCTGCGTAGATCGAAGCCCTGTAGAGAAATGCAGGGTTTGTACTTCCTCTCTCCTGCCAGCAGTCACTATGAAGACTGATTTCCACTACATCCAGGCACCATATTATGAAAGAAGGGAAAACTCAGAATTTTATTTCTAACTGATGCAATATTTACCAAAAAGGGAAAGACTTCAATCAAAAGGATAATCCAAACCAGTGCTCACTGATTTGTCACTGAGTGACAAGTATAAATATCTATCCCCCAATTCCCTATCCTGCTCCCTCCCTATTTGGGTATAGGAGAATGAAAAGTGATATCAGTTACAGAAAATAATGCTACATAGTATTAGTAACTTAATATAAGCAAGTTAAATTTTCAATCTTCCTGGATTTTGTTAATTTTTAATGACTAGGATTTTAGATTCAGCTTTCCTCTGACATCTTATAGTAGCTATTAGAATACTTTCATTTACTCTGTCTCTCGAAGACAAAACATAAAGTTGATATTTTTTTTCATTTTAGATAAAATATTTTTAATCATTTCCACTTTTACACAGTTGATTTAGTTTTAGTTTAAACTACAAATCATAAAAGCTAGCTAAACTTACATACTCAGTTAACCTGATGGTTTATTAAATTACTTTAAAAAGACGTCATTGAAGAAAAAATAATTTTTGCTAAATCACATATTTAGAGTTGTGTATATTTCCTCTGGACTTTCAATTTTTAGGTAATATGCCTTGAATACACAGTGACCATATTGTTACAATATTTAATTACAGATTCCTTGGTGACAACATTGATAATTGTAAAGATGTTTTCAGAGCAATGATGAAATAAATTATTCTACTTCCATCTATGCATCAGAAAGTGCTTTCCAGGCTTAGCATAGAGATTACCTAGTTAAGGAGAGTCTTGACTGCCTGCTTTATCCTGTGTGTAGAGATGTGAAGAATCTATGGTGGGTTAAGAGAAGTTCCACACACGATTATGGGGAATGTGAAAAGAAAGGAATACTGATTTCATGTGTTTTCTTCAATCATTAGAAAATATATTTAAATGATTACTTTATCCTATTCTAAGCCCTAGGAACCCCAAGATGGTGGGGGAGGGGATGCGTGGGAGAGGTTTCAGGGGGAGAAGGTAGCTACTCCCAAGTAACTTGCTCACAATACAGTTCAAAGACAAATACGTGAACACTGAGAGAATAAATAATTCTAAAAAACAGAAGTATATTCAATGTACAATAATGTCATAGAAAAAGACACACTAAGCCAGAAAGTAGTCAAGGGAACTTTACAAAGGTGGTAATATCTGAGCTAAAATTTTAAAAAGAAAAGTTCTAAAGGGACTAACAGGGAAACATATTCCAAAAGAAAGATCAAGTTTTACTCCGGATATACTTCTGAGAAAGCCTGGAAATTCAGGGTAAAATACCTCTTGCAAGCTTCAGTGATGAACTGTAAGAACCACAGTTGTTAAATCAGGAAAACAAAGGCTGAAAGATACTGATTGGTTATTCTCCATCTCTGAAAAAAAGACAGTGAGTTGTGATTAGGGTTAATTAAAAGGAGAAGCTCGTCAGATACAATTGGTAAATCTTGGAATGGATTGCAGAGGCTGTTTAATCTCCTTCCTAAATATAGACAAAGCTGCCCTCGACTCTGCTTTGTTAGAAAGAAGAGAACACATGAACATTAAAATTTTTACACAATCAGAATTCGTATTCCTGCACTAGCCTTCAACTCAGAAGATGAATCACCTTCTTCTGATTATTAAACAACAAAATAATACCACCAAGCAGAAAAAATAAGGTGCATCTCCTAATATCAGCAATGAATGAAACCACAAAAATACCAGCTTGTGTAAATGAAGACTTTCTTCTTAATAAGATGGTATTTGAAAAAGCTACTCTGTGACTTGCATTATTAATATATGGTTGATAAAGTTTTAAACCAAACTGTCCTTTTTTTGGGATATAATGACAAAAACATTCTATGCGGGGTACACACTAGGGAATGGCAGAGTTGACCTCATTAACAGAATTTCAAATATCCTTGATTGTACTTTACCTGTGTTTCCCTATGTTAGTAGTTTCTGTCAAATTCTCTCAGGCTTCTTGCTCTTTTTGATTTACCTAAGAAACAGTTTCTGAAGCTCTAGCCAAGTGGCATTACTCTGAACCAGCTCTGCTCCCCAAATACAGTGCAAGGCCACCAAGCCTTTCCAAAACGCTAAATACTATTACATAAAAATTCTAGAAATGATTATCGAACAGTGCTATCTCGTTCATCAGACTCATTCTTCTTTCATAAAAATGTTAGTTTCAATGGCAAGTTTGTGAGAAGAAACTCACTGTTAGAAAAAAAGATAAAGCCCCCCCCAAAAAAGGGTGAGCTCAGTGCAACTGAAAAGCACATTTTGATAGATAATTACAATCTTTTAAATTCTATCTCCTATGGCTCTATTTTTGGTAACAAAGCTCTTCACTTAGCATATAGACAACTTATTTCTTCTGCTAGCTACATGCAATGACTAAACTCACATTCAGTTGAACTATCGCTCTCTATATTCCTTATCTTTGTGTTTTTTCTTTCTCTTTATATGCACATAACATAGTTTTGTTCACTTATACAAAATGAACTCACCATTAATAGCATGACCCTCCCAAGCTAAGTGACTAATAGTATCAGAATAGTTATATGTGGCACGTGAAGATTCTTTTATCACTGTAAATGGAACAAAATATAGAAACTTGTAAAATGTGTCCTGTGAGGTGTGTTCTATTTACACTGTATGAAATTATTAATATAAAGAAAGAATTTGAGTTGTCCTGATCTAGAATGGGTTGTTTTGTTTTGTTTTCCAGGGTCCCTGTAGGCTAGCCTAGCCATTCCATCATCCCTCATGGCATTCAGAGCAAGATACGGGTGCTCAGGGAGGTAACAGGAGGGGTATAGGGCTACTAAGGGGGTGCACACCCTTCCTGGGCCAAGACAGGTCACAGCTTTCTTCTAGGCCACTTAAGGACCACCCTGAGCCAGCAGAGGTCAGAAGTGAGCCCTGGAGAAGGTAGCTCTGTGACTGTAGCTCTCAGCAAACACGGGAACAGGGTATTATTAGGTGGGCCAGCTCTGTGGTCCTTGCTTAAACAGATAAAAAAAACATCATCTCACCCTGTTATCTAAAAATGATTTATGTGTCTCTGACTCCCAAAATACATACGTCTTACTATATATGCCAATATTTGTTATAAATGTTGTACGTATGCCACAACTCTTAGAATACTCTCAACAATGTAGGCCATTTCTACACATTTAAAAGAAAAATAAATAACCCATCTGTGGTTCTGAGTACACTCTGGTATTTATCATATTTCTGAGACTTTGGCCTCCTATACAGCTGATTTTTATGAATGATCCTGTGGTTCAAAAAGATAGTGCTTTCTCTAGATCTCATATAAGATTGATTGAGTGATCTATCTAGCTAGCTAGCTAGCTCCATTGATAAGATCTTAATTGTTTTATACACACACCATACACACACATGGAGTTTTTCCTTTTGGGAGGGGCTTTATCTTTTTTTCTAGCAATGATTAAAATCCCAACATTAATGTTGATTTATGTTTTTCCTTATCTTTGCTAGTTATTATTATTTTGAAGGAAGCTTATTAGATGTATATATGTGAGCCATTGCAATACTGTCTTCATCATATTTATTTCATCAGAACATAATATTATGTTATTTCTTGTGCTTTTCATCTTAAATTCTATTCTGCTTTGAAACTAAATGTGTTATCCAAACTTTCTTCTCACTGCCCATAATATGTTTTTAATCCTTTATTTTAACTTTTTCTGGACAATTTTTATTTAAAGTCTGTTAGTTTAAACTACAAAGTATTGAATCTCATTTGATTGTCCAGTTTGAGAGTATCTCCATTTTGTTGAATTTAACCTATTTAATCTCTTGTGACTCCCATTATATTGAGATATATGTGTTTGGTTCATGCTTTATATTTTGCAAATTTTCATTTGCTCCTCCTTTTTTTTTTCCTTTTCTTTTTTTTAAGATTTTATTTATTTATTTGAGAGAGAGAGAGCACGAGTGCACAAGCAGGCACCAGGGGCAGAGGCAGAGGGAGAAGCAGGCTCCCCACTGAGCAGGGCCCTGGGATCATGACCTGAGCCAAAGGCAGATGCTCAACTGACTGAGCCACCCAGGCACCCCTTTTTTTCCTTCTTTACTGCCTTCAATTAGATAGAATGAATTGTAATTGCTGGACTGAAAATTAATCATTTCATCTCTATTTGTCTGATGTTTCCCCTAACAATCATACTTTCATTTATTTTTCCTCTAACCATGCTTAAATATCTGTAATATTTCCCTAAACAACAAATTCACCCTTGCATACTCTCACCTCCTCGTTTCCCTGCCTTACTGCATATAGAATTGTAGTACTGTGTATGGCTAAAAGAGGATGGTGAGGGATGGTTGCATAGTTTATTAGATTTCTTTTCTTCCTTTTCCTGTTTGTTCTCCTGTCTTCTATGTCTGAAATACTGTATTTCAATCTTTTATTTTGAAGATAGTGAACCAGATATAAGATAGTAGGATGCAATTTATTTCCTTCAAAACTTTGAAAATGTAACTTTATTTTTTTTTCTTTTAACCAAGGCTTTTATTAGAATGCTATTCTTCTAATTTCTGTTTCTTTTATTATTGTCTGATTTTTTCATATTTCTTTGCTTATAAAAATTTGTGGTCCTCATTTCTTCAAATCCATCTTCCCTTTGATTTATTTTTTCCTATTATTGGATTCATAGTTATAATATTTCTTTCTATGTATCTTAAATTTTTATTTTTTAAATTAGGACTTCTAATGTTTTTGTAGTACAGTTCCTCATTTCGATAGTACCATATACTAATTTAATCTTTGGCTATGTACATTCTGTTAGGTACCCATATTTGAGTTCTTTTTAACTATTTTAATATTTTTCGTATTACATATTTCCAATTCGTTTTGATTTGTAACTACTTGATCTTTATTTTTTAATTTTCATTTATTCATCCTTATTAATTAATTTGACTTTATTTAGTATGAACTTTATTTCTCAGATTCCATAGCATTTTTTCCATGCAAAATCCATGTTTCCCTGCATCCATCTTGACCAGTCATGAGTACCCAGAGAAAAGGGATAAAATCCCAAGTCTAATTCATGGGTAGTAAGTTCATATTTAACTATATAAAAAATTTCCAGTATTTTCCAAAATGGCTATAATATGTGACATTCCCACCAAAACTTGATGGGAATTCCAATTTTGCATTACATGCCTTTACTTGGTATGGACAGTTTTTGTTTTGTTATGTTTGTGTCTGTTTCTTTGATTGTTCATTTGTTTTGGTTTGGTTTTTATTTATCCATTCTAAAAGGTGTGTAATAACATATCATTGTGCTTTTAATTTTCATTTTTCTTTAATGACTACTGAGGCTGAGCATCTTTTCATGGGCTTATTTGCCATCAGAATATCTTCTTTGCTGAAGTGTTTGTTCAAAACTTTTGCCATATGATATTGATTTGAATATTGCTTTATTGAATTTTGAGAATTCATTATATTTTCTTTCTATAAATTCTTTATTACATATAATTATTGAAAATATTTTCTCCCAGTTCATATCTTGTCTCATCATTCTCTTAACATTATCTTTTATAGAGCAGCAATTTATAATTTTGATGAAATCAAATTTCTTACTTTTTCTGTTAGGGGTCTATTTTTGTTATTATATACTAGAAATATTTAATTTAAGGTTACAAAGATGTTTTCCTATGTCTCTCCAGAAGTTTTATAGTTTTAGGGATTTTTTAGGGATATGATACATTATGAGTTGATTTTTTATATAAGACAGGTATTGAAATTTTCATTTTTGTTTCTTCATATAGATATCCAATTGTGAGTCTTCCGTATTTGTAATTATTTGTCAAAATCATTTAGACTATTCTCATTACTTTATCTTTCTGCATAAATTTAGAATCAGCTTGCTAATTTCCATGAAAAATCATTCTGAGATTTTGATCGGAATTCTGATAAATCTATCGGTAAACTTGAAGAGAACTGGCATCCTAACAATATTGATTTTTCCAAACTATAAACACAGTATATCGCCCCAGTTATTGAGGAAATCTTTAATTTCTTTCATAAGTGTATTATAGGATTCAACATACTAATTTTTAGTACTATTTTTTAGTACTTTTTTTTTGGTACTAATTTTTAATTTTAGTTTCTAATTGTTCATGGTAACTTGGTTTTTGCATATAAACCTTGTATCCTACAACATTGCTAATACAAATATTGGTTCTAATAGTTTTCTTGATGATGCTTTGGGATTTTTCTATATAGGTGTGATACTCTGATTTATAATAAGAAATATAGGGGTGCCTAGGTGGCTCAGTTGGTTAAGCGTCTGCCTTCGGCTCAGGTCATGATGCCAGGGTCCTGGGATCAAGGCCCATGTCAGGCTCTCTGATCAGTGGGGAGCCTGCTTCTCCCTCTCCTCCCAGCTCATGCTCTCTGTTACTATCCCTGTCTCTTTCTCTCAGATAAATAAATAAAATCTAAAATATGTATATATTTGGTCTTCATTCCCAGTTACAGACACAGGGCTTCTGAAACTTGTGATTTCCTAAGTGATGAGAGAACTAGGAGTATCTTTTATTCTACTGAGGTGACTCTGGGTGGGCTCCTGGATGGCTCCTGAATGAGAACTTGTTATCGAAAAGACCAAGCCATGATTAGAAGCTTGGAATGTTCAGCCTCACCCACCATTCTTAAAAGATGGGAGAGGGGCTGGAAATGGAATGAATAATTGTAATGCCTATGTGAGTAAGCCTCCATAAAATCTAAGTAGTAGGGGGTTCTGAGAGCTTCCAGGTTAGTGAACACAGTCACACTGGGAGGATGACATATCCCATCTGCACGGGGGACAGAAGTTCTTATGCTTAGGACCCTTCCAGACTTCACCCTATGTATCTCTTTAACTAGCTCTTCATCTATATCTTTTACCATATCCTTTAATTAACTGTAAACTAATAAGTAGGTGTTTCCCTCGTCTGTGAGCCACTCTAGCAAATTAATCAAACTTGAGGAGAGGATTGTGTGAACCTCCTATTTGTAGCCAAATTGGACAGAAATTGTGGGTAACCTAGGGGCCTACTATTTAAGACTGACATCTGGAGTACAGTGGGAACAGTCTGTGGGACTGAGCCCTTAACCTATGGAATCTGAAGCTATCTCCCAGTACACTATTATCAGATTTGAGTTGAATTTTCAGGACACCCTGCTGGTACCCAAGAATTGTTTGTTGATATGGGAAAAACCTTCACACATTTGGTGACCAGAGTGTCAGAAATGAAGTGTTTTGTGTGAGTAACAAAGGAGTCACAGAGGAAAGAAACACACAGTAGGGAAGAACTCAGTTTTTCCATTTTAATACAAAATCATGTTGATTATGAATATCTTCATTTTTTTCTTTTCTAAGCTGTATGCATTTTGCAGTTTTGCTTGCCTTATTATAGTAGGAATTCAGTGTGTTGCAGAATAAGATGTGATGAGAGCCATATTTCTAATCTTGGGGGGAAATAGTCTTTAACCACCAAATATAATATCAATTATAGGATTTTTATAGGTGCCCTTTATCAGATTGAGATATTTCATTCTGGTTCCTAGTTTTCTAAAAGTTATTTTTAGTTCTCCTTGAAAAACTTGACTTTATTTGAGAGTCTCAGTTCCCTACTGATTAATAATACCTTAGGTCCTGCTCACAGAGCATTTATTCAGCACCCAATTGCCCACAGAATCATCAGAAAGAACTTCCCACTGTGACTTTGAGATCCACCTTCATTTCCAATTCTGAAACTCAGTCCCCCCACAAATACCTGCATATTTCTGTTGCTGTTGATGTGGAATTCTGCTGTATGTGCTTTAAAGTGTTAAGTTTTCCCAGATGTAGTAGATTAGTTTAGTTTTCCATGTTGTTAAAGTCAGAAATTAATATCCCCATTTTGCTGGTTAGGAATCAAAAGTTTAGTACCTTATTTTTGGAGGAGGGAAACTGAGTCTCCAAGAAGTTAAGAAATTGTAAAATTCAAATCTGCTTGATCTTAAAATTCATCTCTTTCTGTTAATCTATGAAACATTATCTATATATGTCAAAGTGGACAGCACAATAGTGAAAAAGGTATGGCTTAGGCAATGTGCATAATATAATCTGGGGTTTCTAAAATATTTTGGATTTATTAAAAGGAGGAAAAGTAAATATTTTGTTGACTTAAAACATTTTGTTAATTTCCTAACAATTATTTTTACCTACTTCAGTCATAATTGAATTAATTTCATGCAATAGTCATATCCAGAATAGACATTTTTTCCAAAGAAAACATACAGATGGCTAACAGACACATGGAAAGATGCTCAACATCACTCATCATCAGGGAAATACAATCAAAACTACCATGAGATACCACTTCACACCTGGCTAAAATTAACAACAGAGGAAATGACAGATGTTGGCAAGGATGTGGAAAAAGGGGCACCCTCTTGCACTGTTGGTAGGAATACAAACTGGTGCAGCCACTCTGGGAAACAGTATGGAGGTTTCTCAAAAAGTTAAAAATAGAAATACCCTATGACTCAGCAATTGCACTACTAGGTATTTACCCAAAGGATACAAAAATACTGATTCAAAGGGGCACATTCACCCCGATGTTTATAGCAGCATTATCAACAATAGTCAAATTATGGAGAGAGCCCAAACATCCATCAACTGATGAATGCATAAAGAAGATGTGATATATGTATACAAAGGAATATTACTCAGCCATAAAAAAGAATGAGATCATGCCATTTGCAATGACGTGGATGGGGCTGGAGTGTATTATGCTAAACAAAATAGAGAAAGACAAATACCATATGATTTCACTCATATGTGGAATTTAAGAAACAAAACAGATGAACATAAGAGAAGGGGAAAAAAAGAGAAAGGGAGGCAAACCATAAGAGACTCTTAACTATAGAGAACAAACTGAGGGTTGCTGAAGGGGAGTTGGGTGGGGGATGGGTTAAATGGGTGATGGGTATTGAGGAGGGCACTTGTGATAAGCACTGTGTGTTATATGTAAGTGATGAATTACTGGATTCTACTTCTGAAAGCAATATTACATTATATGTTAACTAACTAGAATTTAAATAAAAACTTTAGATAGATAGATGATAGATAGATAGATGATAGATAGAAAGATAGATAGATAGATAGATAGATAGATAGATAGATAGATAGAAGAAAAGAATGGAAGAGATAGTAGAACCCAATGAAATAATGAAGACTTCTAGTTAAATAACAGAAATATCAAATATACATACTGATGCAGAAGGAAGTCTTTCCAGTGACCATCTCATCTGACATTTAGTATCTTATCACACATTTATATGCCAGATTATCTTAGGTTTAGCTAAGTACTATGAATGAATTTTTTTAATGCCTGTGTTTAAAATAGCCAGAGCTTAAGCTAAATAACAGGAAAGGAACAAATAAATTGGTGTTTTGGGTTTTTTTGTTTTGTTTTGCATGAAAGCTAATTTTACCTGTTTAGAAAAAATAGGTATCCACTGCTAAATACAAGTTACTGACATTTTAAAAATCCATGTTATTTGTTGCCTTTTGATCATATTCAGTGACATTCTGTTTTTTATTGTGACGTTTAAAGCAAACAAAATTCAAACTGCCCTTCCGAAGACAATATTTTCAAATATTTTAACACCTTAATGACTTTGCACTGAACCATAAAAATATTTATGCATTCATTTTTCAAAGCATTTAGACTATGGGAAGCTAACAATAAAATGTAAAAAACAAATTGTGATTGCTAGAGCATAATTTTTGTGTGTGTCTCTGTATGCATAATGAAAGGAAGAAAACTGCATACCAAAGTGAATTCTTACAGATAATCATAAAATGGAAGGAAAGGAAATAATTAATAACTTTCTCCTAGTGTGTTATTTATACAAACCTCTTGACAGGATGAAGCAACAACTACCAAGCCTCAATTTGTGCTAAGTGTTTTCATGTGGTAATGGATGAAATAACTCTGAATTTAACAAATTTTTAGATCTGCTACTTTTTATGTCTCCAATGTTTTCCAATTGCCCTATCAGTCATCATTTTATCTCTTATCACCTGAGTGATTAAAGATGGGCATTGTAGTTAATCACGTTTACCTCATAGACTATTCAAATTGTCATAATAAACATAAAAAATGGCCTCACGTCGTGTCATAAATAGAACCAAATGAGGATTCAGAAGATTTACTCTATCATATAAATACCAAAGCAAGGCAATCTAAGGTGTACATGGATTAAGTAGCCATCTAAATTGGTTTATTTGAAAGGCACTCAAGAAAGATTTCTGCTAGGCAAGGATTTTGTCCATTCTTTGACAGAGTTCCTGAAATTGCACATTTCAGATTTATTCCTTTGGTTTAGACATTGGACTTTCTAAAATTCTCATTTTTTAAAAAGCAAGTAGCCCTGAAAATTAGAGTAATAGTTTCCAATCTTGCCACTTTTTCTTTGCTACTAACAGATCAGCTAGTTTTTTTTTTTTTAATCAATGACTAAATTTCATTACTTACTACACATTTTCAGCTTGGGTGCTGTGGCTCTTTTATTGGACATTCATAGCTCTACTAGTTCCTTGGCGCCACATCCCCAAAATGACAGAAACATCTATCCCTGTGGTCACAAGTGCTATAACTCTGGAAGTAAGATTTATATGTACTCTAGGAAATGTTAAAAATAGCTTATTGCCTTCTCATCCCCAATGATGTTCATTCCATTTAGGGTATTTATTTTTGTTCATATTCATTTATTAATTCAAATTACAAAAGTATAAATGTTCAGTGGAGGCATTGAGGACTTAGTGAAAATTAGGGGCCTAAGTTCATAAAAATCTAAAAACAAAACCAAATTTGGGCCCTGAGTAGCTATATTATTTTGATTATTCATTTAAATCCAGATTATCATTCACCTTCTGTGCCATGTGTATGTTTGGAGGAGTGTGGCTGTTATTAGATGTTGCTACTAGAAATTGTTACATTATAAAAACTGGCTAGGAATGCCTCACCATTGGTATTCTGAATAACTCATATCAAATAAAAATTTTCTATAAATTTTGAAATAAATTCCTTTTAAAGCCATCTGGGACTAGACATTTTAGAGGTAAATCTTTGACTTTTTCTAGTGTATTCTGTGATTTTTTTCATCAGATCAGCTAATATATTAATTCTTCTGCTACTTCAGAGACTTTTTTTTATTATGAGATAGTTTATTTCAGCCAAATTTGCATGTATAATTATTTTATACATTTTAATACTTTCCATAAGTATGGTTATACAATTTGTTCATATAATTTGTCTTTTTGATTTTTCTTTTTTCCTTTGTTATTCCTTTTTATTTTTTTAAAGATTTCATTTGAGAGAGAGAGAGCACAAGCAGGGGGGCAGGGCAGAGGGAGAGGGAGAAGCAGACTCCTGCTGCGCAGGGCTCAATCCCAGGACCCCAAAGACATTACATGAGCCTAAGGCAGATGCTTAACCCTCTGAGCCACCCACGTGCCCCTCCCTTGTTATTCTTGACTAGACTAGACAAATAAATTAGTATTTTTACATTTTTTCTCAAAAAGTAATACATTAAGAAGAAATGTCATTTAAAAATAATAACATATTTTTGTAAATATCACACACTAGTGGCAAATTAAGAGTAGATTTATTGAGTAGTCCTAGGCAAAGAGCCACTTAAATATATTCATTATCTTTCGAAATATGTTTGATTTTACAAATTCTTAAAAAGTCAAAACTCACATTCTGTTTCCATTGTTGGTGTAGCTAAAATGTGTTTCTCAGATTAAAAACCATATTACTCTAAATAAAGTCATGGGATATAATGTATGACATGGTGACTATAGTTTATACTACTTTTTTGTATATTTGAAAGTTGCTAAGATTATAAATCTTAAAAGTTCTCATGACAAGAAAAAAAATTATAACTATGTGTGGTAATGGATGTTAACCAGACTTATTGTGCTGATCATTCGTAATATATACAAATATCAAATTGTTATGTTATACGCCTAAAACCAAGATAATGTTATATATCAATTATATCTCAGTAAAAAAAGGAAAAATGTTATTTTGACCCATAGAAATTTGAAATAAATACAAGTGAAGATTCTATTTAAATTCAGTAGGAATTTTCTTTGTTATGTTTCTAGGCCTAAGAATAAACAGATACAGCAAGTTTTTAGTATTGCTTCCTAAAGGAGAATTGGTAATGTGATGACTTGGTAATGTCTTGGCTGAATAATAATAACTGCTAACAATTATGTAGGGAATCATCAAGTTCCATTCCTAGGTGAAGCATCCATCTCATTAATAATCTTTTAATTTTGCCTATGAGATCATTACTTGTATTTTCCCCCATTTTGCAGATGAAACAAGTAAATTTCCTGAAGTCGTATGACTAGACAAAGTAATTTTCTGTTTTGAAATAGCTCTGTCTTATTTGAGGACCTCTTTCTCCCTCCTTCCTCCTTTCTCCCCGTTTCTTCTCTATTTCAAGAGAAGAGATTTCAGATTTCAGATTTTCCTTTAAAATGCATAATATTCCAGTGTCATCTATATTCTTAAGCTTTTAGTCATGTTTGGATATAATCTCCAAGTTCAAAATTTATACCCAACAGATGGATCATTGCCATGCAAACATATGATACACAAGATATTACAGCAATGAGAAAATGGGACACTCAACAGTCATCCTTGCTCAGGTTGTTCTTTGCCCAACAGGGACTGGGGGCAGGGTGTGCAAATTGAGGATGCCCACTCCTACCATTTATTTTCAACAGTGCCTTAGAGGTTCGGGACAGTGCAAAAAAGAAAAAAAATTCACAACGTGCAGTTTGGATCTGAAGAAGTAATAATGTCTTTTTTCATAGTTTATGTGATTTCCATATGTAGAAAATCCCAAGGGCAAGAAAACTACAAGAACCAATGAACAGGTTTATCAAGGTTGCAGGATTCAATATCAATATACAAAAATTAATTGCATTTCAAAGTATTAGCAACATATAATTTGAAAATGAAATTAGGGGGAAAATCCATTTAAAATAGTATCAAAAAGAGGGCGCCTGGGTGGCTCAGTTGGTTAAGCGACTGCCTTCGGCTCAGGTCATGATCCTGGAGTCCCTGGATCGAGTCCCGCATTGGGCTCCCTGCTCGGCAGGGAGCCTGCTTCTCCCTCTGACCCCCCCCCCCCTCATGTGCTCTCTCTCTCTCTCTCATTCTCTCTGTCTTAAATAAATAAATAAAATCTTTAAAAAATAAAATAAAATAAAATAAAATAAAATAAAATAGTATCAAAAAGAATAAAATACATAGGAATAAATTTTAACAATTGAAATATAGAACTTAAAACTGAAAACTACAGAACATTACTGAGCAAAACTTAAAAAAGATCTTAATGAATGGAGACATTCCATGTTCATTGATTGGAAGAATCAATATTCTTAAGATGAGAATCCTCCCCAAATTGCTCTAGCTTCCAAGCAATCCTATCAAAATTTATAAATTTGCCCTAATATTTATATGGAAATACAAACAACCTAGATTAGTCAAAACAATTTTGCAAAAGCAAAGATAATTTAGAGTACTTATATTACCTGAATACAAAAGTTACTGTAAAGCCACAATAATCAAGACAGTATGGTATTGGTTCAAGGATACGAATACTAATCAGTGGGGAGGGATGGAGCGGGTTGGGGGAAAGGAAGACAACACAAGAATACAGAAAGAAGCACTCTTCTGTTTTCTGTCTGCATTAGACTTCACAGCTCTGTTGCAGGGTGAGCTACAACTTCTATCTACCCCAGAACTACAAAGTCTGTCCTTACTCAAGGGTTTACTCTTAATTCCTTATTACCATGTATCCCATTAGCAACTCTGGATGAAATAAAGGAACAAAACAAATCTGTCAGCATCTTATTTCATGACCTACAAAATGAAGAACCAGAGTCTTAAAGTGACATCCCCAATGTTAAAATGCTCACTTGTTTCAGGATCAATATAATTCCCCTTGTTTCATGACCAGTTCTCAGGTAAAACTATGCTGAAGGAAATCATGCGTTATTTTTTAATTTATTGGTGTGTGTGTGTGTGTGTGTGTGTGTGTGTGTGTGTGTGTGTGTGCTTGTGTGTATGTGTGTTACTTTCTCTTAATTCTGAGTCATATACTAGTATCAGCAAATGCACTTATTTTTTCTTTGAGATTAAATTGCCCAGTCATTTTATTCCCCTCCATATTAGCAACTCCATTAGCTGAAAGGATCAGGGCATGCCAAGGTATTAGGAAACAAGAAAGGAGGGGAAAATGCTAATAGGAAAAGGTTAGGCCATGGAAATTTTCCAGCTTAATTTTCCACTTTGCTACCATCAGACAGAAAATTCTGAGCACTAAGGCCTCACATAACAGGGACAAAATTGGTCCTTGATGAATAATAACATATTTAAATGGCAGATACTGTAGAGGAAGAACTTGCAAATGTGATGAGGACAAATAATTTTGAAAAAGCCAAAATAATTTCAGGGACAGTCATTTGAAAAATTATTTTTTTAAATGTATAGCATTTAAGTAGTGATCATTTTGTGAAGGGTAAAAGGAACAATTTCACAGCTGCATTTGCTTTTACTGCTGTGGCCTTCTCTTATAAGCAGAGTGATTATAAAGATAAAAGTAATAGCAGAAAATGTGGCCTTTACAAATTTATTTTCTCAGGGGGAAAAAAAAACAAGATGCACTTGAAAAGTTATGTTAATAGAATTGAGGAAATTCTAAGAGTAAAAAGGTATAAATGCTAATATCTTTTTATTTGGCAAGATGTATAATTTTTCAAAAAATTATAATTTCCCAAAGTGTTACATAAAATTATTTTTAAAAAAATTAAAATAGCTGTTTTCTACTTATGTCCTACTCTGTGCTCAGAATTCTTCTGGGTTCTCCCTCCCTTGTTATTCTTGACAACATTTTTGTGATGCTGGTAAACTATCACCACTTAAAAATAAAAATTAGTCATTCATTTAAAAAAACGACTCCCTAAGAAGGCATCTGACCTGCCAAACACCACTCTGGAAGCCAACAGTTTGAGATAAAATTTATACCCATTTTGATTTTATTTTATTATTTTAAAGATTTTATTTATTTATTTATTTGCCAGAGAGAGAAAGAGAGAGCACAAGCAGGGGGAGCAGCAGGCAGAGGGAGAAGCAGGCTCCCCGCTGAGCAAGGAGCCCCTGTGGGACTTGATCCGAGGGTCCTCAGCCAAAGGCGGATACTTAACTGACTGAGCCACCCAGGAGTCCCCCCATTTTGATTTTAAAGCACACACCCTTTCTCTCCACTTCTGTCTTGCAAAGATATTGAAAATATATGCAACCCATATATTCTTGTGCATTCAAATTAGTTCTCTCATTTTTACATTAACATCACCATTATTTTTATCATTTATATATTAAATGTTTATACTAATATGTCATCTTATATTAATATACACATTCAGAAAATTATAGAAAACTAAGAGTGAAAAAATAATATGAAATATCATCTCAACACCTAAGGCAATTTCATTTATATACTTCCAGTTTTTCTGTGAATTTATGTAGAGGATGCTATGTTATAGTGCTACCTTGAGCCTGAACGTGTTGTATTATTTTACAAGTTGGGAGTATTTACTCAATTCTCATGAGTCCAAGAGAAAGTGCTGTTATTATTCCCATTTTACAAATGAGGAAACTGGTACACTTTTTAGTTTTATTTTGTACATTTACTGCCCCAAACATGGATTTCATAATTTCTCCCAAGTGTCCTGTTTTCTGCTAGTGGGAAATGGTATTTGGAGAACTCACTCTGGGCATCACAAGTGCCATTGATTCTATACCTTTTCATTGTACAAGGTTGGTAAATAATATTTTACAGATAAAATGCATCATGAGCTCATACTGATAATTTAATTCAAATGTATCCGACATATATTTGAATAACAAAACCAACAAATTACAAAACCTACAAAACAGGATACATTGTTTTATTTTCCCAGTTCTTTTTTTTATTTTTAAGATTTTATTTTTAGGTAATCTCTACACCCAACGTGGGGCTCAAACTCAAAACCCCAAGATCAAGAGTTGCATGTTGCAGCCACTGAGCCAGCCAGTCACTCCTGTTTTCCCACTTTTTATCCTTAGAATATCCCATAAGAATATATATAGTTACAATACTTGTTTTAAAAGTAATTTGAAATAGTTTATGTAAGCTCATTCCACCAACTAGATACACACTTTGGTTCTTCTTTCTTTTTACTTGCATTTTTGATATTTAGGCATTTTTTCCCTCCATATAATTTTGTTTTATAATTACATAACTTATCTACCTTCTGTTCCTATATGTTCCACTTTCCCCCCTTATAGGTAAATATTTTAACAATTGTATAAATTGTCCTTTCATTTAAATATATATATATAAACAAATACATAAATATACTCAAATTTCCATATTTTTAAAAAAACAATAGCATCTAACATTTTGCTCTTCTTGCTTTTTTTATTTAAAAATATTTTAATGACCATTCCATCAAAATATATAGTTAGATACCTGACTCTATAGTTGCACAGTATGGCATTTAGTTACTGTATCATATTTTACTCAATTAGCCTTTTACTGATGGAAGTTTGGGTTGCTTCCAGTCTTTTACTATCACAAATAGTACATCTCTCTTTTTTTATTTTTTAACCAGTGTGTCATTGAAATGGACTCTTAGAAGTAAAATCGCTAATCAAAGTGTAATTGCATATGTAATTTTGCTAGATATTGCCAAATTTCCCTCCTAGATGTTGTATCAGTTTGTATTCTTGCCAGCAATTATCAGAGTGCCTATTTCCCCACAGTCTTGCCAGCAGAGTATGTTGTCAAACTTTTGAATTTCTGCCCATTTAATAGGTGAAAAATGTTATTCCCCTGTAATTTCACTTTGTATCGCTCTTGCTATGTACCAGGGTGATCATTTTATCATGTGGTTAATAGCTATTTGCATTTAATTTTTTATGATCTCTCCTGAAGCAGGAGAGCGAGGTTCTTGTCTCACAGAGTCTGAAGAATGACTCTCACAGACAAAGGAGAGTGAACAAAGTGATAGGGTTTTATTTTATTATATTTAGAAATATGGATAGGGTCCATATTTCTAACTTATTTCTTCTAAAAGGTCTTTGGGTTTTTTCTTCTTTTTTAGAAGTTCTTTGTATATTAAGAATACCAAACTTTGAATCCAATGTAAAGTGAAATATTTTTTCTTAGTACAAATTTTTTATTCTGACTACGTGTGTGTGTGTGTGTGTGTGTGTGTGTGTGAACATGTGCAAAGTTTTCTTTTGTGATTATTATCCTATTTATCTATGTTTTTAACCCCCTGGATTTAGTAAAATGGTTAGGAAAGTTTTTCCCACTCCAGCTCATAGAGGAATTCTCTTGTGTTTCTTATAATGCTTATAATACTTGTATGGTATTGAGTAGTGAAAGAGTTAAGATATAGGCAGGGAGAGACAGGAGGCCCCTGACTAGGCTAGGAGGGTATTTCAGGTATGCAGACTCTGAGACAGAACAAAGAGAGAGATCAGGAAAATTTGGACCACCGTATCCCAATTACTAGGGTTAAAATGTTTTTCTAATAATTACATTGTGAACACAGAAAATAAAAATAACCACAAAAACTGATCAGAGGAAAAGTTCACTATAAAGATTAACCCGACCTTGCAATACATATCTATAGATCATAGATGTCACAGAAACAAAAACTCTCACACAATTATAAGTCTTATGTCTACTTTCAGGCCACTGACCTAACCACTGGCAAGTTTCTTGGTAAAGTCCTAATAAAAGTCCAGAAATGAAAAGCCCTCATTGGCAACCCTGTCGGGACCCCTCTCACCCCTGTGAGCTTTTTCTGTATCCTTGCTTAATAAAACCCTATCACTTTGTTCACTCTCCTTTGTCCGTGAGAGTCATTCTTCAGACTCCGTGAGACAAGAACCTCGCTCTCCTGCTTCAGTAACATTTGTTACACTTAAACCTCTAATCCATTTGGAATTTATAGTGATATATTATGCATAGGCTATATCCAATTACATATTTTTATATGCTTTTTTAGTGAAAAGTTACTTTCCTTCACTAATTTGAGATGACATCTTTATCATTTAGTAAATTTGCATGTGTAATTAGATCTCTTTCCAAATGTTCTATTCTCTTCCATTGGTTTTTCTGAGTCTGTGCCATTACTAATATTATAAGTTTCATGGTATATATAATGTAATATATAACAAAGCTAGAAACCTCCTTTTTCTTGCCCTTTTTTTTTGTTGTTGTTGTTCTCAGGGTTTTCCTGCCCATTCTTCTTGTTTGTTCCTACAAACAAATTTTATATTTAACTTAGCTAACTTTATTCTAAAGATAGTACTTTTAATTTTTAAAAGCTGTAATTCCTAACAATAAATTTAAAATGAATGATGGCAACAAAAAAAATTACCATTTGGCAAACTTTACATTAGTAATTGTCTCAGTCTAGAATTAACAGTTGTTAAAGTTAGTGGGCAAAAATATTATGAGAAACAGGATTTTTGCATAGTTGCAAATAAATTACTTCAAAATACAATTTTACGGTATTTTAAAACAAACTGGAAAATCCTATTAATACTTTTTATCCCCAAATTTTATTTTTTTAGAAATTACCCACATTTTATTCCACATGAATTTATCAGAAGTTTATAACAATTTTATTCAAAACTGATACAATTCCAAAATCTTTGACACCCAACAGTATAAACTTTACTATGTAAATTATTATCTAGCCACATCACGAAATGGTATTCAGTGTTTTGTGGTTTTTTTTAATGATGGTCTTGCTATTGATATTTGCCTTAGATAGACTATGGGAATACATCATTAACCAAAACATTTAGCTTACAAATAACGCATAGAATATGCTGAAGAAAAAAATGGCATCAGACAATTTAAGCCAAAAAAGCTAATTTTATTCTGTAACTATTGCTTCAATAGGGGAGAAAGCAGAGACCAAATCTAGATACCTAACGACTCTGCTAAGACAAAAGGCAGGAGAGTTTTTGAGTTGGAATGGGGAATCTTAGGCCACCTGTGTTCCTAAATGGCCTTGCCTAAAATAAAAGTAACCTTTCTCCTATATTCACAACAGTTGTGGTTTTATTACTTGGAGCAAGTTCTCTCCTATCCTCCACAGAAATTAGGAGGTAGGGGTGCATCTTCCTTGATGACTGCATTTCAAAGGGATAGCTCCCAGGTCCTTGGGGAAGACATTCCTGGGTTGTAAAACCTGCAAGAGGCTTTTTAAAAGATTTATATCTCAAAGGGGCAGTGAGAATTTACCATGACAAGTTTCCTGAGGTAAAACGCTCTAAGAAAAGGGAAGTTGGGGCCTGAGGCAGGAAAGCAAAGCCTGTCTAAAGTTTAGGCAACCTAAGGGGAACAGTAAGTCCATCTTGGTGAAATATTTTGTAACACACACTCACACACACATGCACACGCTCACACACGTGCGCATGCACACAGTATTGTGGATAAGTGAAGGTAGATCACCTGCATAATTGGCAAGCTCTGGTGCAAAATGAAAATGCAGCTTCTCCTGTTCAAAAATTAAGAATTTCAAGATGGCAGCAGCAGAACATTAAACTCAGGGCTCTTCTAGGTGTGGAGCCCTGTGCAGTGACAAAGGTCACATGCCCATTAAACTGGCCCTGAGGGCAAGGTTTGGATCCAGATTGGCTGGCTACTGGAGATTGAATCCAGACTTTTCTAATTGGCTGGATAACATTAGCATGTTTCCTAAATCTTTCTGAACTCCAGTTTCCTCTGGTGAATATCTGGGGAGGGGACTGAGGGGGCAACTAGCTATGAGTGATCACTAGTTGCAGTAAGCCATGTAAAGTTCTCAGAACAGCAGCCCTTAGCAAGAATTTGATAAGATTTTATTTTAAAAAATACAAGTAAATTGACCTTCATGCAAATGTATTTTACAAGTTTTTCATGAAACTTTTAATATATTTAAAATTAATTTAATACATGGAAGTTAAAAAAAATTGTATGGAGTCAATTATATAGTCCGTTTTCGCAGGTGGAGTCATGCTTAGAAAGACCTGCACCATTCAAAGACCTGAATCTATTTTGTGCTATAGGGTTTTATATATTTTTTTTTACCCTTTGGATATTTTTTTAAAGCTTTTATTTATTTATTTTTCAGAGAAAGAGAAAGAGAGAGCACAAGCAGGGGGAGTGGCAAGCAGAGAGAGAAGCAGGCTCCCCGCTGAGCAAGGAGCCCAATGGGGAGCTAGGTCCCAGAACCCTGGGATCATGACCTGAGCGAAAGGCAGTGGCTTAACCGACTGAGCCACACAGGTGCCCCTACCCCTTAGAATATTAAAGAACAAAGCATGATTCCAACTCCCCCCGTCCCACCCAAATAAGTCTTTTGGCTCAATACTCTTAATTGTATAAAAATATTTTTACATTATTTAAAAGTATTAGGATTATTTTGTACTAAATTTTTAAAGATACTTGAAACTGCCTCTAGATTTCCACTATGACAGATTAATTTATCTGCTTATTCTAATTGAAGAGATATATTACATAGTCTTTTATTAGGTATCACACACATAAGATTGGCTTTTTTGTTTTGTTTTGTTTTTGTTTTTGTTTTTTCTGCAGTTACAAATATTCCCAACTCCTCAGTAATTTATAACTACGAACACCAAGTTCTTGGAGATTGGCTAACCCTTCTGCTACACATTGCTCTCTCAGAGAAATAAAACCTCCTTACTTAGTCATGCTGTGTTATGATTTCACTATTTTATGAAATATAATTTACCATTATTTAGGATAGGATTCCAAAACTAAAACTGTTATTTAGAACTCCTCATTATGTTACCTTACTCAAATTTTATACTTAGTTTAGTTTCAGAAATTGCACTGTGAGGATTTCTCTGTTTATGTAGCTGCTCACAAACTGTTTGCATAAGCAACAAATATTGTATTCCTCAAAGTTTTGATAGAATTTTCCAGCGAAACCATCTATTTCAAAGATAGTTCTTAAAAATTGTATGGTGTCTATGAAATAGAAACCTATTTGAGAGCTCTTTTGCTTCTTTAGACATATTTGGTGATACTTACAAAAATCTATTTCACATAAACTTTCCAAACTATTAGAAGTGCATTTGGGCAGTACCTTCTCTAAAGTAGATTTTAAGTTTACTTTTAATTAGTAAGGTCATATTTACATTTCAGTTTCTCTATGTTTACCTTACTAGTTGAAGAAAATTTATCTTTTATAAATTTTTTATGAGAAAACGATTATCGATTAAATTATCCTAGTTTCTAAATAATTTGCTTTAATCTAATCTATTCCTCTGCTTTAGGTTTTTTTGACTTATCTCTTCCTAAATTCTTGTATTCATTATTTTTTATTCTCTCATATGACAATACTAATTACAAGTGTATATATTGCCCTAAGGACAGATTTGTTGCTGATAATAGAATATTTCCTCCTTGTTAACCTACAATTTTTTAGCATTTGCTGTTCTGAATTCTTCTTTGAATTGCGTGAAATTTGTTGTCTCTGTATCAATATACATTTTTTGTGAGGGCAAAATGAAGGTGGAGGCAGCAACGCTCTCTCCATTGTCCCGGTTTACAGATGAGCCCCCAAGGGGTAGATAGAGATAGGGCTCCAGCTTTCTGATACTTTTCCAAGCTCTATCTATTTCAAATAATAAAGCCAGGTAATACCAAAAGCAGAAGAATGAATAGGCTCTATTCTCAATTCTGCTCCATAATTAGCAATAATTACTTTATCTGTGAGTATTTTCCTTCAAAACTCTTTTGTATTTTCTTCCTTCAGTGTCTTCCTGGATGATCCAGTGAGACTTTGAATGAAATGCCACTGGAAGTCACTGCACAGATTTGAATGCAGAAATCAGCAATTAGCTTTTAAGCAAAGAAAGAAAGAATGTTATTATTCTAGGAAGTCTTCCTTCAAATTAAGCAAATTATTTTAATTGTTAATAGACCGTCAGCATGACCTTAATTAAATCATTTGCCAATAATTCTTCCTATGAACTGAAGTCAGTTTATTCATTGGCTTTTTTTAAACCACAGAGTAAAACTTCCCTCTACGTTTGAAGTTTTGATTTGATGTCAGTGGTTAAATTTTTTTCACCCTGAAAATGATTATAGCAATCTTCAGTGTTCATAAGTGTAAATTTCACTTATCTGAGGCTCAGTAACTCTGGTTTCAGTTTCCTACCCAAAGCTACAAAATCACTTTGAAGAGTACCATGTAAGTAAATTAAACCATCAAGTCATCAAGCTGGGAATGTCACACCCAGGAGGGTACTTCAGTGCTTATAGTAGCTACTTCTGTTCAACAAGAATTTCCCAGAGCTGAAAGCATTCTCAGGCTCAGAGACTTCATGGAACATAAACCTTTACTTCAAAAATAAACTTTGTATTTTGAAAACAAAACATTTATTGTTTGTGTAAAAGGTCCCTGAGTTTTGTTAGGAAACAATTTAACAACTCCAGTTTATAAAAATACTGTGAGACAATGATTACAAATGTAACCTTTACTTTAAAAGAGCAGAAGCAATTTGGCCCCTTGGTTTTAACATTATGTTACTTGGCCTGTTGCACAGAGTACCCAGTTGGGTACAAAATCATTTCCGGAACTCTAATTTTTTTATTTTATACTTTTTTATGGATTTTTTTATTTCTTAGTGAATAGTTCTTCCTCTCACAATTAAAGAAGATTACAGAATATGTTCATATGCACATGAAGTACTGTGAAATTTAAAACAGGAGTCACTTTAGTTACCGCTGTTTTAGAATAAACTTGTAAATAATATCTAAAAGCAACTTATTATATATAGGGCTGCCATATTTTATAATGTAGTACAGTGCATTAAGTATAAGAATAAAACTTAAATTTCTTATGACCTTTAATAGTAAGAAGCAGTTTCCCTTTAAACAATGGTTGTAGATGGTTTCTACTGTGTTAAAATTTCTATGACCTAAGTTATTATGGTATAAAATTTAATATTTTTAAAGCTGTACAGAGCTTATATAAAGATTTTGTATGTTTCTTTCTCCAATTACCAAAATAGTGGAGTAAACTGTATGGATACTAATGCTCTGAGTTAATGCTAACTTTTGAGCAGTATGGTTTGAGAGTACATTTAAATAATATTTCCAGGTACTCTTAACTTTATTTTCAAAGCATTAACACAGGAGTGATATATACATTATTGAGAATTAGTAATAATAATAAGCTAATTAATTACCACTCTTGAAGCAGCAATTTTGATCCTGGCTCACTCTATTTACTGAATAATCATTTCTGGACACTGATTTTTTTTTTTTTTTTTTTGAGGAACTTTATAATGTAAGGCTCTTCTTAACTCCATAAACATAGATTATACTACACTCATAATTCTTTTTTAATGAAGATATTCAATACGATTATTTTCTGGAGATGGCACAGGAAAAGATGGAAAGTGGAATGATCAAGGGAGGCTGTTATCTAGGGTAATGTTTTCTTTCTGAAGAGGCTCTCAGCTTTGACCTTGAGAAATGTATGATTGCACTGGACAAAGTTAAACGGGCAAAGATGTTTTTATTTTTTGAATATTTTCCCAGAATTATGAAGCATGCTAGGCAAGTAAAATTGTTTTTATTTAAAGTATACAATGTCATTATTTGATATATGTATACATTATTAAATGATTGCCACAATCAAGTTAATTAAATTAATGTATTACCATCTCATATGGTTGCTTTTTTAAATGAGAAAACTTAAGATCCACTCTCATGGCAAATTTGATGTACACAATGGAGTATTAACTATAGCTACCATGCTGTACATGAGGCTCACAGGATTTGTCTTCTAACTAAAATTTTGTAACTTTTGACCACTATCTCCCCATTTCCCCCACCCCCCAGACCCTGACAACTACAATTCTACTTTCTATTTCTATGAGTTCAACTTTTGTTTGTTTGTTTAGATTTTATATATAAGTGATATCATACAGTATTTGTCTTTCTCTGATTTATTTTCACTTAGCATAATGTCCTCCAGTTTCTTCCATATTGTTCACAGATGGCAGGATTTTCTTCTTTTTTTGGCTGAATAATATTTCACACACACACACATATATTACACACACACACACTTATTACACTGTATATTACATATACACATATATATGTATATATAATATATACATATATGTATATATACAATTTCTTTATCCATTCATTTGTTAACAGACACTTAGGTTGTTCCTGTATCTTGGCTATTGTAAATGATGCTGCGATGAACATGGGGATGCAGATATGTCTTTGAGATACTGCTTTTGTTTTCTTCTGATACATACTCAGAAATGGGATTGCTGGATCATATGGTAGTTCTATTTTTAATTTTTGGGGAAACTCCATACAGTTTTCTATAATGATTATACCAATATACATTCCCACCAACAAAGTATAGGGGTTACTTTTCTCCACATCCTTGCCAGCATTTGTTATTTCGTGTCTCTTTGATAATAGCCATCCTAACAGGTGTAAGGTGATATCTAATTGTAGTCTTGATTTGCATAACTGAAGTTTTTAATCAAAGCTATTGCAATAAGGAAGAGAGGCTAGAACTAAAGTTTGAATTCAATGCCACTGAAAGGGCTGGGGAGATTTTAAAAGCTGGGATGAGGGTATCATAAACCACTAATTGGCCCTACTCAAAAGAAAAGTACCTTCTCTCCTTTCCTCAGGCAGGAGGTGATTTTATAATGTGAAGCATGGCCCCTACCAAATTTAGGCTCATACTCTACCACAGAGACTGGGAGAGGAGGGGTGCTGTTTCCTTGATGATTACATTTCAAAGAGATGGTTCTTAGCTCTTCCAGGAGAAAGACATTCCAGAGTTGTGAAAGTGGCAAGAGGCTTTTAAAAAGATTTACATCTCAAGAAATAATCCTGCTTCTCAATCTCTACGTGAGGGTAATATTAGTATCTAACTCACAGGATTTTCTTTTTTTTTCCTTAGAATTAAGTGATGTAACACATGGAAGACACTGAGCAAAATGGTTGGTACATAATTTGTGATCAATAAATGTTTGGATTTAAAAAAATGATTTACATCTCAGTGAGGTAGAGAAAAGACTTGCAATGACAAGTTTTCTAAAATAAATGCTTTAAGAAAAGGGGAGCCAGGTGTCTACAGCCGGGAAGAAGCCTGGCTAAGGATTAGTCAAGATGAAGAAAACATTAAGGACATTTTGGTCAGTGAATTCTGTTTGGAGCTAATGAAAAATTATTAATTAGAAACTAAGTCATGTTTCAAATATTCCTCGGGAACTGTATAAATAAAGATAATGTGGCAAGTACTTTTAAAGGTTGCAGAATTATTTAAACGTTACCTAAAAACTTTTTATTGAATTGTTATTTATGGTGTTAGAAAGTAACCAACTGTCCATTGGTAAGAAAACAGATAAACAAAGTATAATGTACCCATACTATGGCACATTAAATGGCTATTGAAATGAATGTAACATATCTACATCTATTTCCCTTAAAAAGTATCTAAGATGTATTATTTCTTGCTCAGGCCAAAAACCTTGGAGTTGACATCTCTCTCACATCCCACTGTTAGTGATCAGCAAAGCCTCTTGGCTCCAACTTCAAAATACGTCCACAATTTGATTACTTTTCATCACCTGGCCCAGTTATCGTCTCTAGTTTGGACTACTGCAATAGCCTCTTCATTGGTCTCGCTGCTCCTGGAATTCCTCTTCTCCAAAAATATATTCTCACAATGCAAAGTCTCCTTTTAGAAACTTGAGCCAGATCAGTAAGTCCAATCATGTCACTAGCGACTCTGTGTGATCTGGCCTATTACCTCTCCCTTCATCTTTCCTTCTTCTTCACTCCACTTCTACCACACCAGCCCCCTTACTAGTCTTCACATATATTCATGCCCTCATGCTTTTGCACAGCCTGTTTCTTCTGTCTGAGCTGAGTTACTCTTAACCCAAATACTCACCACATCTAATTCTGCACTAACTCAAATTAGACTAAAATCTTACCTTCTCATTGTATCACCAGACTACAAGGCCTGCCCTTTACTGCGCACCTGCTTGTACTCACTAACCTTTGTCTTATATTTCCCCCTAACGTTTTCATTTGGCTTTCCTCTTAACTTAGGCAGATGAAATCTAAAACTACCCCCCAGGTGATGGATTGCCCTGACAAGACTTCCCACTGGCCCAGATCACCCAGACCCTTTCAGCTAAACCTGATTGGAACCTGCGTAGATGGACCATGGAGTGACCTCTGGAATGACCTACAGTCACCTTTACTTCAAAATAATACTAAAATCTCTATCCAAGGAGGAGCACCAGCCTCATTTACATAACATTCCTATGTATGTATAGGCATGTTTCCTTAAGGCGCATGTGTGACCTTATTCCCTCCTCTACATACGATAACAAAGCTTCCCTACCTAAATATTCATCTTAACCCTAAACAAAAGGAACCCATTCACCCTCTCTCAGGGAGTTATGGCTTTGGAAGTCATTCCCTGTGATCTCCTTATTTGCTGCAAATAAATTTTCTTTGTGGACAACTGAACCTGGTGCAATTTCTAACACACATGGGTGAACAACATGAGTGAACTCATGTTGGTTCAGTTACAATTGAACTCAACTCTTACTACCCCAGTTTAAAATGCAAGCTGCTCATTTTCCCAATGCACTTCTAACCCCCTTCTCCTGATAGCTTTTATCACCTCCTAGTAAACTTGTTATTTACTTATTTGTATGTTTATCATTTATTTTCGATCTCTCTCCACTAAAATGAAATTTTCACAACACTTGTTTATTCACGGTATTGCATAGAATAAAGCCTGGCACAGAAGCAACTCATTAAATGCTTGTTGAATACATGAATAAATGAGAGATGAAAGTCTTTGTCACCAGAATAAGGTGAAAAGCCCATGTGAAATATCAACCATATCTCAGTGTCTTACTTATTCCTGAGTTGCTTTTTTAGTAATATTAAAAATCTAACAGGTATTGCAAATATATGACAGTCAAAGACTTTTAAAAATGACAGCTCTAATATTATGGGATTAGTTTAACTGAAATATATGTATTAAGATTTAAGCATAATAAGTTTATAAATGTGATTATTCATAGTGCAATTTCTATTACGAAAAACAATTACCAAGATAAGGATAAATATAGGTCAAAATACAAGACACAAACATAAAATAAGAAATTTATGATCAGTAAGGAATTTATGATCATAAGGCCACATTTTGACCCCTCATGCCTACTGAGATGGAACTGTGATGACATAATTTGTTTTTCAATGAAATATCTATACAGATCAAACAAAATTAATATTTTACTGGTTCTTTGTTTGTGTAGCCTAGACAGGATTATTAATTTGGGCAGAGGAATGTTTACTGTTACTCCAGGAAAAAAAAGGGGGAATGTGGCAGTATACTATAAAAACTCATATTATTTTTAAATTATTGGGTGATCTAAATTAAAATAAAAATATAAATAAAATGAGGTAAAGCCACCACAGGAAACAAGATTCTGGAATAATTTTCTGGACTTTCACTTTTTCTACTTGAAGTGATTCCCCTCAGAATGGGGTGTGGGTTTTTTTTTTTTTTTGGATATATGATAATTTAAAATTTGTGTGATAATATTATTTGTTTGATAATTTAAGAATATCCTATTTTTTTTTAAAGATTTTACTTATTTATTTGAAAGAGAAACACAGAGAGAGAGAGAGCACACAAGCAAGGAACAAGGTAAGGGGCAGAGGGAGAAGCACACTGCCTGCTGAGCAGGGAGACTGATGTGGGACTAAATCCCAGGACCCTGGGATCATGACCTGAACCCAAGGCAGATGCTTAACGACTAAGCCACCCAGGTGCCCAAGAATATCTTATTCTATAAACAAGTGCTATGACATATTTTTGTTAAAAGGTTAAATGTATTTACTTTTCTTTCCTTTTTGTTTTGTTTTGTTTTTAAGATATTCATGCGAAAGCATGAACATGAGACTATAACATAGGGGTAAACATGTTAGGGGAAAACTGATTTTGAGGTACATGGATAGTCTCTCTTTAAAAATAAAAATAAGCAAATAGGGCGCCTGGGTGGCTCAAATGGTTAAGCGTCTGCCTTCGGCTCAGGTCATGATCCCAGGGTCCTGGGATCAAGTCCCACATCGGCTCCCTGCTCCTTGGGAGCCTGCTTCTCCCTCTGCCTCTCTCTCTCTCTCTGTCTCTCATGAATAAATAAATAAAATCTTTAAAAAAAAATAAGCAAATAAATAAAAATCTCTACCAACTAACATTAGCTGAGACTTTTTTTTTTCAAGTTTTTACTTAAGTTCCAGATATTAACATACAGCGTAATACAGTATTAGTTTCAGGTATAGAACTTAGTGATTCAATTTAGGACTTATTTTTAAATAGTTTATTTATTCTTGAACAGTTTTGTCTGAGTTAAGCTAACAATTTTTATTATCTTTTTTAAATTTTATTATATTATGCTATCACCATACATTACATCATTAGTTTTTGATGTAGTGTTCCATGATTCATTGTTCGCGTATAACACCCAGTGATCCATTCAATATGCGCCTTCTTTAATACCCATCACCAGGCTAACCCACCCCCTACTCCCCTTTGACTGAGCGCTCACCAACTTCCAAGAAATAAGACATGAATAAAGGTGATAAGTGGAAATATATTATGATATACTAAAGCTACCTTCTGGGAAATATATACATGAAAATGACAAATCTTATATTTACTGTTGAAATGACAATAAAGAAAGTCAATATTTCATAGCACCTGAGCCCTGAATATCAAGCAGTGAGATATACAGGTCCGAAGGCCATATTATAAACCAGAAGTTATTCAGTAAGCAAGGATTCAAATGTTCAAATCATAGTTCTTGGTTACAAACAACAGAAATTGACTCTAGTTACTCTAATCAGAAAAGGTGTTTCCTAGAAGGGTATTGGGTAGCTCTGCACAATGGAAGAACAGAGCCAGAATCACTCTGCAGGAAGAGGCATCCCATTGGAGAGACCTAGAAGTCAACACTAGCACCACCAAGGGATTGAACTGTCCTTGTTTCTTTGTGCCATTCTCTTAGCATTCAGCATCCAGGCATGAAGCATGCATGGATGAGCGAACTCATATGGCTATGCCCTAGAGATAGCCAGGGTCTGGCTTCTGTCTATGCTAGTGGAATAGGATGACCGTGTCTCCTACCAAAATGCCTAAATAGTGGATTCCACAAGTCTGAAATACCTTAGATGACATAAACCTTTTTAAAAAGCCTCCAAATACCTTTATTTGTCATTAGTGTAATTAGATAATAAAAGACTACAATGAAGAAAAAAAAGTCTAATTTATTAACCACCCCTCCTTTAGCAAGCACTGAAATAGAAATTAGTTTATAACCAATTAACTTAGCTGGTAACAACTGTTGCATTGTGGCTTAATAGACTTTGTATTATTTCCTCATCAGGGACTGAATCTTTAATTTGAAATATTTAAATATTTAAAATATTAAAAATTTAAAATTATTTTAAAATTTAAAATATTTAAAATAAAAATATTAAATATTTAATTTATACAATTAAACATAGTATAGTTTTTGTATCATTTTATAAATGAATCCCTCTTATGATGAGGTATTGTGGAACATAGAAGGATTGCTTGGAACCAGTCTGAGTTCAAATTCTAGCTCTATTCCTTGCTTGTGTGTGAACTTGAACTTGTTTTTACCCTCTCTGCTCCTTAGTTTGCTAGTCTGTAAAATGAGAAGAATAATATTATCAATCTCAGGAAGTTTTTTGAGGATTGCATTTATATGAGTACAGCAGTGCCAACAGGGAGTGAGCGCCATACATCCACAAACCATCACTATACTGTTTGCCTCTGCCAAGTGACTATGATTCAGTACATATGCTGGAAGTTTGGGGTAACATTGCTACAACTGTACTCACATTGCTCTCTTTCTTTTTAACATTTCAAGATTTGCTAATCTAGATATCATTTTGATATGTGCCACAAAAGGGAGACTTGTTATTTTATTTTCAGTCAGTTTACCTGTGACTTTCTGGCCCATTGGAGTTCATCCTCAAGGGGAAGCAGGGGCCCTGGGTTGTAGATCCAGCTTTCACTAAGACTGGTTAGAACTCTGGGCAAGCCTACTGACCTCAATTATCTCATTTATGAAAGGAAAAGCCTAAAGACTAGATCTTGAACGCTGCTTTGGCATTCTTCAATGATGACTCTAGGGGCAGGGCGGAGTAAAAACCCTTCTGAAACCTGAGACTGTAACAAATGCCAGAATCTGGCTTGACTATCCACTAATAGTGGATGGAGAGATTAAGAATTTTAAACGCTCTTAAAAAAGTCACCTGCTAAGTGACTGAACTTACTCAAACTTATCAATGAGTGGAAAACCTGGGAGTGGGGCTGGGGAAACAAGGCATCAGGAAAAGAAAAATTGGTCATGTTAAAGGGAATACGGGTATGGGATTTAAGGAAGAAGTAAGTCGGTCCTTGGCGTCCGGGTAGGCGAGAGGCTTGCAGCCGGCGCATGCGCACTTCACTCCCCGTGCTGGCCTCGGGCAGTCTCGAGCCTGCGCAGGTTTTTGGCTGCAGCTCGGCGCCCCCACACCTGGCGGGCCCTTGAGGCGAGACGCCGCCACACTGTGACTCTGAGGGGGGAAGGCAAGGCGTGTCCAGGAGGATTGGAGTTTGCTTCGCAGGTGGCATGGACCAGACCCTGGCGGCTTCAAGGACGGGGAGTCTCTGGCAGCAGGGCACGGAGGTGTTGCTCATCCCAGAACTTTTTTGCCGGCCAGGTGAAACTCTCAAGAAAAAAAAAAAAAAAAAAGAAAGAAAGAAAGAAAGAAAGAGAGAGAGAGAGAGAGAGAAAGAAAGAAAGAAAGAAAGAAAGGTAAGTGAAAAAATATTTTAAAAGTTATAGTGATGAAATATTGGCATTTAATGCATAAAGAAAAACTTAAAGAAAGAAAAGGTAAGTGAAAAAATATTTTAAAAGTTGTAGTGATGAAATATTGACATTTAATGCATAAAGAAAAACTTAAGGGAAATGAGCCTTTAAGAAAAAAAAATGAGTAAAAGTAAATTTAATTCCATGAGAGGTTTGGTAAACCTGAATTTTTAATGAAGTAATAATCTCATCCACTTTTATGGTTTAAGGTGTCATTTACGTGTCTGTGACAGAATAATGTTTTAATGTATAAAGCCGTGTGTATTTTGTCTTTTTAAATGTTCTCCTCATGCCCTCTCTGGTAGAGCGTGGCTCTTAGTGTGCTTCCTCAAAAGAGATGTGGTAGGCAGCCAGCAGATATGCCTGTGAGTCTTTGGTTTCTTCTTGAAGAGCTTTGGAGAAAGTTAGGGAGTGTTTTCAGTATATACAAAAATGCCTGGGGCAACAAGTGAGAAGAGATTGGTGCTTCTTTCCAACTAGGATTTTTAAAAAAAGTCTCCTCAGTTGGAAGGATGAATGAAAGATGAGAAGAGGTCAATTGCAGGGGAGCCTGTGAGAGGGTAGAAGGGCCCTGCATGACACCAGCAGGAGTGGAATGATCCAGAAAGAGAAAACGTCTGCTTGATCCCTCCAGGCAGATGGCCCATGGACAATCCTACAAAGATTCCTGGTGCCAGAATATTGCAGAAGCAGCCACATGTACCCCATGCAACACCAAAATGGCACCAGAGTAGCAGAGGGAGCTTCTGAATCTAAAGTGACCATGTTAATAGACAGAGACATATAAACATGGGCTCCACAGGGACAGGAACTTTACCTTGTTCCACTCTATTTCCCCTGCTCCTAGAACATGTCAAGCACATAATTAGATGATCAGTTAATATTTGCTGTATAATAAACAAATGAGTAATATGGGTGAGAACTAGATATGTCTCATGGGAACCCAATGGAAAAAAGCTCAGGCAGGAAGATAGACCAGACAATGTATTCTTTCTGGCACGTATTCTGGAGTACTAATTGCTTCTATTGTCTTGCACCACCTCTGCTTTGATGTCGTAGTACTAAATACTCACCAAGGAATATAAGTGTCTCCTCAATGAAGTTGGAGAGAGATGTGCTAGAGATTAGGTTTTTGCCACCCTTCCAGAATGGAATTTCATATTAAAAAGTAGCTTATTTATTTTTTTAACAATTATTTATTGAGCCCTTAGTATGTGCCACACACTGTTCTGGACACTGGGGTTATATAAATAAACCAAAGTAGAGTTATAGAAACAGAAAGCTACATTTCTTGTACATAAGAAATGTTTTAAATTCTTACCATAAGCCAGGTACTATTTAATGTATTATGAGTAATAACTCAAGAAAACCATCAAGTAGATATTATATAATGCATGTTTTACAGATGAAGCAACTGAAACAGAGAAAAGTTAAGTACTTTGCACAAGGTCACAAAAATAGAAGAGACTCATGAATTGAACCTAAGCCATTTGGGTCTAAATCTCATGCTCATAACTGAGTTCATGAACCTTGATTTATATTCTCTACACCCTGATGACTCAAAACTACATCTCTAGCTAGGACCTGTCTCTTGGACTCCATGGCCCTACATGTAAATGTTTACTGGATATTGCTCATTAAATGTTACCCAGATTCTTCAAACTCAGTTTACATAAACAAAACTGAACTCAACACTTACCTTACCAGTTTTACTTGGGTTTCTTATGTGAGGGAAAGGTATCCCTCTCAATCTTGTTAGTCATTCCAAAAATCTGTTTTTCTTCCTTTCTTTCTTCCTTCTCCCTTACCCACAGCCCAGCCTTCATCTCATCAAACACAAGATCCTGTTGCTTCTCTCTTCCTAATATCTGCTAAGACTCTTGCTGTCAGTCTACTATCATCTCTTGTGTGTATTATTTTAGTGGCCTTTAGGCCTGTTCCTCCAACCCAAACTTCTGCATTACACAATCCAGCCAGCCAGATTTTTACAAAACAAAAATCTGACCATTTCACATCCATGTCACCATGGCCTAAGGATGAAGCCTAAATTCCTTGACAATAGTGTATAAAACCAGTCACGATATGGGTCCAGTTTAGTGTCTAAGCTTCACCTCTCACTCTTCCTTTTCAGTCTTACTGAACTAATTGGAATCCCTCAGATGCACACACTACACCTTTGCAAATAATTTATCTTATTAAAAATATCCTTCATCATCTTAATCAGGATAAAGCTGATACATTGTTATGGTCTTAGGGTAGATGTCATTTCCTCTGAGAAGTCTTTCTTAACTTCCCCAAACCAGGTTGAATGCCCATTCTTTGCTTATTACTATTTACTCCTCTGTCTTTTCCTAAAGACCACACTTTCTTTGGAGTCTGGGACTATATCTTGGTCATTGTATATCCTTATTTTCCAGCACAATGCTTGCTACGTAGGAGGAGTGCAATTAAAAAAAAAAAAAAGCTGTTGAGTGAATGAAAAATAATTACATTAATTAATTCCTGCTGAGGAGTGAGTAAGCAATGAACCAATCCAAATATGGGAGAGAAAACATTTTTAAAGCAAAATTTGGCATAAGAGGACTGTGAAATTAAAACAAGGATGGGGTCATAAATCTTACTCTAACTAGATCAAATCAAGCATTCTCATTTTCCATCAGCCAAAATGCAAAGCAGCAGCTACAGCTGCTTTTCCTTGAAATCCAAAAATAAAAACAGTTTTCACTGCATTAGTTCCCTTCACTAACAAGTATTAGTAATGGAGAATATCCGCTTCTAAAGGAGCAAGCTAGGTTGATCAGATTAAAACACTTACGAACAAGACTTAAAACAAGAGAACAGTTGAATTTAAAATATTCTTTAGAATGATTCTAGTCAGCCAAGAACTCAAATCTCTGGTTAAGGTGATTAGATCCGAATATATGCTGAAGAGGAAGTACTGCATAAGAAAATATCCCTTCAGGATACAGGAATCTTACCGTGGTTTTGAAACTCTCTAGTTATACAAACTTAGATAAATCACTTTCTCGTTCTTGTCTTTAAATTGAGAATAAGAACATCTCTTCTGTCAGTTACCTGCATATTGTGAGGCTCAAGTGAAAGCAAAACAGAGAATTCTTAATAAAATCAAAGGTGTGCCAAATATGAGAATATGGTTTCTCCTATTTGAAGACCAATGAAGTGAAGATTAAAGGTGTGCCAAATATGAGAATATGGTTTCTCCTATTTGAAGACCAATGAAGTGAAGACCAATGAAGTGAAGATCAGTGGGTGTGTTACCACCCTATAGAGTGTGTTTTAGAGACCTGTGTATCCATTTTAGTTGGCAAGAATAGGAGCTACTGAAGTTAAATCTGCTGTGGTCAGTGATGCTAGTTGCTCTTCAGTGAACAGAAAAGTCCTACATAATGAAGAATTTTCTAGCCTATGGTAAGAAATAATGAAATAGTCTTCAGCCTACAAAAAGACTTTATAATGTCTTGAAGTAAATGAAAAATTTTTTACTGTTTTCAGAAGCTAAAACAAGGACCTCTCAAATATTTGTCTACAGCACAAGGATACCTGGCCAAGGGACCAAGTAATGCCAAAGACCAGCCAAACCATGTGCCCTGGCTGAGGGCTGTATTCAGAAGGAAAGAGTAGCTTTGAAAAATTCACTCACAGGTGCAAATGGAATTTAACTCCATTACATAAATGTAATTAATGTTTCTTGCATTGTTTTAATATACAGTGAATTTTCAGAAAGGCAACTACCATGTAAAAGGAGTATTGTACTTTGCTTTTGGAAAAATCCAACATGATTTTTTTCACCATTTAAAAAAAAATCATATTCCAATGGCAATCCTGATCATGATATTTGAGATACCAAAACCTTTATCTGATTGTCAGTCAGTCTGGGCTGTCTACTATTTACATATTATCATTTATCTGTCTTGAACATCTAATTGAAGATGATTTCTGATACTCAGCAGTTTACTCAATACATTTTATTTTTTAAATTTCTTCCTTTAGAACACTAAATATTTATTCAGAATAATAAAAAGACAAATGCTTTCCCACCTGATTTCCATCAGTTAGAAATAATTCTTTGTTCTGTCAAAGAGGTGGAATATATTTCAGATAGTATTGGGGTTGTGAGTGGATTTGAGGAAAATCAATATGATAACAAATGCTGTGCCAAAGCCTTGGCAATGAACATAACATATGCCCAGATCTAAACATTCCATATTTATTATTCCAAACGTGATTATTTTTTCACTAGGATGCTGCCAGTTTAGAGAAAGTGACTTGGCTTTTGTATTTTGGGGGAAAAGATACTTATTCTGAAAGATCACTAAAAAGAATTTCATGAGACATCCTTAAAGTAACTACAAAGCCCTGTTTTATGACATTAAATCTTTGTTAGGACAATTCAAAACAATAAGAAGAGAAGATTCACACTGCCATCAATAAATTATCTCTTAGGTGCTTCTACTGTGTAACATACAGAAAAAACATTACAGATAAATAGTTAAATAACATTACTAATGGACTAAAAGAAAAAAAAATGTTTACATTTTATTGGTTAGAGACAGCCTTTCTACGTTTCTGTTTCTAATCCTCATGGAAACACCTTGCACGTTTACCTGAAGGTGCTCACAGCCTAGTGGAGGAGTCATGTGTTTACACATAACATTGCAGTATATTTAGGACACACTATAGCCATATGTAAAATGGGTGTCTACATTCACCTGGGGAAGTCAGAGAGGATGTGAAATTTCAACTATTTTAAAGGTGATATAGGAGTTTTCTGGAGAGAGAAAGGTAAGAAGGACTTCCTCAGTCAAAGAACTTAGGAAAATGGGGCGCCTGAGTGGCTCAGTTGGTTGAGCATCCAACTCTTGATTTCGGCTCAGGTCATGATCTCAGGGTCATGGGATGGAGCCCTGCATTGGACTGTGTGCTCAGTGTGGAGTCTGCTTGTCCCTATCCTGGAACCTTTGCCCCTCCTCCCACTCGTGCTTTCTCCTCTGTCTCTTAAATAAGTACATAAAATCTTTAAAAAAAAAAATCAAATTGATAGTTCATTCTGATAATGATAACAAATAGTAACAACAATCACTGCCAGCATTCACCAAGCACTTACCAAATTCTTCACATGCTATGTCCTGGGGATTAAAGGCAAAAACCATACCTCACAGAAAAGAAAAGATGAAGGAAATTGACTTTATTGAAGAAACTCAAAAGCAGAGGGTTAGCAAGGTGGAACATGGAGTCAGTCCCCTGAGCTGGCATCATCTACCAGAGAGACAGGATGAAGGCAGGGTATAGTGTACTCTGGGTCATGCTCCGGGAAGAGGTCCCTACAGTCGACTTTGCTTCTCAGCCTTTTTAGAGCATGAACAAGCAAGAAGCCTCATATTAGTATGGCACTTAGTGTCCCTATATAAAGAGAAAATGGTTGGCCCTATATAAAGAGAAATGGTCTCCCTGTTGAGGAGAAAGTGAGCCACAAGTCCCAGCTAGCTTGGTACCAGGCAATCTTGAGAGAGCCACGGACACCAAATATCACTATCATTTCATTTAATGATTATAATAACCAATTGATAATTAAGAAAATGATTCAAGTTCCAGCTGTGCCATTCATCACTTTGACTCATTTATGAAATCTAAGTCTCAGTTTTCTTACCTGTGAAATAGGAATATTACTACATGTGGCATAGCACCAGTTTGATTATGTTAGATTAATATTAGATTAGTATGGAAATAAGTATTAAATTAATTTAAAACTTGAGGTATTCTCTCTTACTTATGTCCCCCTTCTCCCAGCGGTATAATGTACCTGTGCATTTGTCTTTTAATGGTGAAGAGTGCCAGTAAAGCTTTATGATAAAGTGTGGCAAAGGGAATTTAATCATAATACAGAAATTTTGGGTGGATTTCTGTGTTTTGTTTTGTCTTCAAAGAAGAACCAGGGAAAGAATTTAAAAATAATGTAACGACATGGAACTGTGAATATTTCCCTAACCTCGGAGATGTGCAAAGCAAACTGATATGTAACATTAGAGGACTTTGAACTACTAAGGCTGCAGTGCAAGTGAGATAACCAAGCTGTGGTTTTAGAGGGACTGTTATGCTCAGCAGAAAACCTGGCAGAAGCTGAAGAGTATGATGTACGGATCTCCTAAAGCTGATGGCGAAAAATAGAGCAATAGTCTTAGAGACTGAGATAAAAGACCTGTGCCTGTACAGCAGTGATAAGCAATGTGGCTGCGTATTTTCAAGGATTTGGATTCTTTAGGGTTTTTATTGCAAACTGGAGACTTCATATTTCTTAGAATTTTTTGTTTGTTTTTTCAGGCAGTTAAACTTCTTTCTCTAAACTTAGGGTTATTCCAAGTAGCAAAATTTGATCTGGGTAATATTTTTCTTCCAATAGTGAGAAAAGGTTCATGGCATATGATGCAAAACAGCTTGAAATGTTACCAATGTTTCCTGTTGGAGTTTAATTATTTGTCTAAGTCCAAGCCACATGATATTCCACCACAAAGTGGGAAAGGAGTGGTTCTCTGGAAATCCTGTTAAAGTATTCTGGGTAGGGTTGAGCTATCATTAGATAAAATGGTCAGAGTTCACAAAACAGAGAAATAAGGCTCAGCTTCATGAGTTCACTTTATTATGCCCAAAAGAACTGCATGCATTTTACATTGCTTTTAATTTCTTTTACACAAAGGGAAATGTAACAGCATTAAAGTGTTAAAAGTAGTCTAGGAAACTGCTTTATGAATGTGATTAAGGTTTAAGCTATATGTGGTTGCAAGTATAAAAAAAAATCTTGAGGTCAAGCAGATTTATATATAATTGCTTTTCTTTTTTGTTATAAAATGAAAACTTCATAATTATGTGGTAGTGTTTACTAGGCATTTCTCATTTGGTCATCCTCCTTGCCTTTGCTCCCTCTTTGTGCATTTTGCCTCTTCTCTCAGAACCTAGTCATTATAGATATCATCTGAACAAAGAACCCACTGATAATAGATGCACCCAGCCCGTTTTGTCAGGCAGTCAACAGGTATTCTTGACCAAATTTGCCGTAATATTCATTTACGGTAACCATGAAAATAAAAAAATGTACAAGTTAAAATTATCATAGAGAAAATAACTATAAAAAGAACATTAAACTCCAACATACATATACATATTTTAATTTTGCTTATATTAAACTTTGAATAACAAGCTCTATATTGGTCTACAAATATTTTGAAGGCTTTAATTTAAAGTCTGAGCATTTTTCCATAACACTAAATGTTTTATCAAAATAATAGAATTTTCATTAAAGAGTAATGCACTTAAAGAGAACACTTGCAAAGTAATCTTGTAGATTAAAAGCCCGCATAACACTTCAGTGCCACCACACAGACATGAAAATGGGTACATGTCTGAGTTTGTGTATCTTTGGTCATTTCTATGCATAGCTATATAGATATATGGACATATAGATATGCACACATTTAATATTTCAAAAATGCGCTGCAGTAATATCATATTTTCATTAAACGTTATGGCCAATATCTTATGATTTAAAACTTTTCTTCTACCTCTTGATTTTAAATGGCATTTCTGTATATCATGTAATTATAATTTATTAAAGCAAACATCTACTGTTAGACATTTTCTATTTCTTGTTACTTTAAATGAAACAGTAACTAATACCCATATATGGGTGTATGTACAAGTATATATTTATCTACATTTCTTATTATTTTCTAGTATATTTCTAAAGTAATCACTTAAATCAGTACCATAGTTTTTATTACTGTACTTCTGTAAAGTTTGTGAGAACTGAAATGGCAAGTGTCCTTAACTCAGTTTTGTCGCCAGGGGTATCATGGCAATTCTGCCTCTTGGCACTTCTCATGCATTGTAGAATTAGCTTATCAGTTTACATGAAAACTTCTGGTGGATTGTGATTGAAATCACATTAAATTTGGAGAGAATAAATATCTTTATTACACTGAGTCTTCCTGAACACTGATATGGTGAATCTGTCCATTGGTTTTATGTTTTAAAATCTTTCAATAAAGTTTAATAACTTTGCCATGTAAATCTTGCACGTATTTGATCATGTTTATTGCAAGATGCCTTATAACTTTTATAACTTAAAATTTTGCTGTATATTGATAGAAAATTTGCTGAATTTTATTATTCATTCTAAAAGTATGCATACTTTTAAACTATTTGTTCAGCAAATCTTATCATTTACTTATTAAATGAGTTTTCTTTCTTTTTAATTCTTTTATCTTTTCTCTATCCTTTAGTCTCTTTTCTCAAGGCTCTAAATCCTACAGTATAGTGTTGAGTAAAATCAGTTTTAGCCTACATCCCATCTCATTTTTGATTTTAGTAGAAATATTTGAAGATTTCACTCCTAAATATGGTGCTTTCTGGAGAATTTGGTATTTACACTTTCCTTCTCCAATGATTTGCAACGTCAGCCCTGTCATATGTTATTTCCATACTTGTGTGAATCTGTTTCTTATTTCACAATTCTATTCCACTGATCTACTTGTCTATCACTGTGAGAATACCAAACTGTGCGATTATGTCTATCATTAGTCTTGCTATTGATAAGGTATACATTCTCAATGTATTCTTCTTCAAAATTATCTTAGCTCATCTGGGAACTTGCCTCTTCCATTTGAATTTTAGGATCACTTTTTAGTTTTCATGAAATTCCTTGTTTTTATAAATTTTTTGCTTTTTTTGTTTTGATAATTTTTAAAAATTACATTGAATTTGCAAAAAAAAAAATAGGAATAACTGACATCATTAAAATAGTAATATTTCCTATCTATTATTCTAATACAACATTCCAATTACTTGGGTATATTTTGTGGGTTTCAGTAATTTTTGAAAGTTATTGTTTCTTATATCTCATTTCTTTTTCTCTTGTAATTGCATTACTAAAACTGAGTAACTGATTTGAGAGCAGACATCTATCTTGCTGCTGATTCTCTATACTAAGGTTTTCATCGTAAGTGGAATATTTGCTATTAGGTTGATGCTAGATTCATTTTACTGCATTAAAAAAATTCTTGTTGCCAGCTCTTAGTGTAATTTAGAGAGTAAAAGTAAAAAGAACATCTACCCATGCAATGCACTCTGTCACTTCTAAGATGCGCACTTCTTGTTTCTTCACATTGTACCACTTTTAAAATTAGGCTGCTTGATATAGTAGTTCTGATAAAAGTAACTGTGTCCTCCTTTAATTAGCAAGTATAAATTTTAAAATTATGAATTCATGTTACGTTTTACTGAATAAATTGATTCAATCAATTTAAATTTCCATGTGTTTTGAGAACCTTCTAATTCTGATGTTATATTGATAAACTTTATTATTTGATCTATCCTTGTATTTCCAGAATAAACTTTACTAGTCATGATATACACATAACATTCACACACACATTCATGATTATGTATAAATGTGAACTATATATAGATATTATATATATTATAGAGTTCTGTAATTGATTTGTAATACTGTATTTGCTATGTTGCTCCTGTGTTCAGTGCAAGTCAACACTTTCTTATTCTAGTGTTATCTAATTTAGGTGTTGTGGTAGGCAAAATAATTGCTCCCCCAGAGATGCCCATTTTTCTTTTAAAGAGTTTATTCATTCACTTGAAAGAGAGAGAGAGAAAGGTAGAGGGAGAAGCAGACTCCCCACTGAGTGTGGAGCCTGACATGGGGCTCAATCCCAGGATCCTGAGACCATTACCTGAGCCAAAGGCAGATGCTTAACCAATTGAGCCACTCAGGCATCCCACAAAGATGCCAATGTTTTAATACCTAGAACGTGTACCTGTATTATGTCACAGGGAAAGGGAGAATGAAGGTTGCAGATGGAATTAAGTTTGCTAATCAGCTGACTTTAAGACAGGAAAATTATCCTGAATGATCCAGGTGGACCCAATATAATCACAGAGTATTTAAAACATGGAAAAGAAAGGTGGAAAAGTCAGTGTTAGAGTGATATGTGAGAAAGACTCAACCAGGCATTGCAGGCTTTGAAGTTGGAAGGGGGCCAGGAGCCAAGGAATGTGGGCAGCCTCTAGAAGCTGTAAAAGGCAAGGAAATGGGGGCACCTGGGTGGCTCAGTTGATAAGCATCTGACTTCGGCTCAGGTCATGATCTCAGGGTCCTGGGATTGAGCTGAGCGTTGGGCTTCCCTCTCAATGGGGAGTTGGCTTGGCCCTCTGTACCTTCCCCAACTCATGCATGCACTCGCACGCATGTTCTCTCTCTCTCAAATAAATAAATAAAATCTTAAAAAGAAAAAGCAAAGGAATGGCTTCTCCCCTAGACTCTCTAATAAAGGAATGCAGAAGTGCCAAAATCTTGATTTTAACTCAATGAAACCCATTTCAGAATTCTGACTTCCAGAACTGTAAGATAATAAATTCATGTTGCTTAAAGTCATTAAGTGTGTAGTAATTTCAAACTAACAGGAATAGGAATAACATTAGGAAAATACAGGTGTAATTATTATATTAGCTTTTACAGCACTATGATTATTTCATTGAACCTAAGATGTCATTTAATTGTAAGATGTACCATTATTTTATTACTACTAAAAATGAAATCATGTCACTTAAACTTTGACCAAATGCTTTTTTTTATCACATCAGTTGTAAGATGCATCATAATTTCAAAAATATTTTCATATAATCAATTAAAGTGAACCTTAGGATACTTGAAATGCAATAGTTGTGTGAAGATTTCCTTGTTTTCCATTCCCTAAAAAAGTGCATAAAAAGATTATCAACTTCTTAAAAATTTGGTAAACTAACCTATGAGACAAGTGGTGTCATTTGGAGGAGTGCACATGTTTTTGCTTATTAATTAATCCTATTTAAAGTTTTGAATTTTTTCTATCAGGATATTCTTGTATATAGTAGTTACGAAGGTATTTATTCAGATATATTTATATGTAGTTAATAATATTTCATTTTATAATTCATCATCTATATGAGAGGTTAATCATCACTTCTGTATGTATTTTTGTTAATTTTCTAACTAGCTCTGTCTTTCCTGTTTTACCTGGCAGACAGCTGTCTTCATCTTGCCCCAATGATCAGTATCTTTCACTTACATGGTTATTGACTAAATTGTTGAGATCACCAGTTAGAATAAATAAAATCAGTCTGGGTTTGAAGAGAAGAATGTTGAGTAGTAGTCATAGGTTAATGTTCTGAATTCACATAAAAAGCAAACTCTGTCTTCATCCTAGAACATGTTCTTAAGATCCTTATTCTTAGAACACAGCCTTTGTGATTTAGCATAAAATGATAGCTCCAGATAGAATTTATCTAATTCTGCTTGGATTTTTCTAATGATAAATAAGAGGATGATAGGGGCGCCTGTGTGGCTCAGTCGTTAAGCCTCTGCCTTTGGCTCAGGTCATGATCCCAGGGTCCTGGGATCGAGCCCCGCATCGGGCTCCCTGCTCTGCGGGAAGCCTGCTTCTCCCTCTCCCGCTCCCCCTGCTTGTGTTCCCTCTCTCGCTGTGTCTCTCTCTGTCAAATAAATAAATAAAATCTTTAAAAAAAAAATAAGAGGATGATATATTCAATTAGAAAGCCTGATTTCAGTTGGAGATTGTATGAGGTGGGAGAGAGATTGTGTGACAGTTTAAAGTATTTATTTTTGTCTTTATCATCAATTGTCTCATTGCACCTTGCCCAAACTTTAGCCCAATTTGGCAAACATCTATACCAATGTTTAATTGAGCTAATTCAATTCCTTCATTTTGATTAGTTATATTTACTGCTTTTTCTGTGATGGAGGAAGTAAAACGTTTCTGAGCACCAGCAAGGGCAAAGATAAAGTTAAATGTCATGATTCCAAAGTGAAATAGTCAGAAGGTTCATGGCCATGAACACTACTGCTTGGCATTGAAATGAGAAGTGAGCTTGCACTAGACCTGAAGATTATCAAGACAGGCATTGTGAAAATCTATGATTTAGTACGTTCTAAAGACCTAGGAGGTCAGAACTGAAATAAGAGCCCAAGAAATTGCTGAGATATAAGGATTTGTGGTTATACTGTAACTGATGGATTTAGAAAATAAAGAGTTCAATGAGGTTAAAACTAATTTCAGTTAGTGTGGAGGATGAGGGAAAGGAAAGGAGGATGTTTTGTAAGAAATAGCCATGCTGAGCAGATCCAAGTTTTGCTGAGGTGGAGGAGAAATGGCATGTGATGAAAAAGAATAATGCGTTGTTACTGAATTTTCCACTTGGATAATGATGAGGTCAAGAAGAGTGAGTTACCAACGTGTGCTGAGGAAATTATGAGTAGAATGTAGAGGAAAACAGGAAGGTTATTGTGGTTATTGACTAAATTGTTGAGATCACCAGTTAGAATAAATAAAATCAGTCTGGGTTTGAAGAGAAGAACGAATGTTGAGCAGTAGTCATAGGTTAATGTTCTGAATTCACATAAAAAGCAAACTCTGTCTTCATCCTAGAACATGGAGGGCAGGAAATGAAAGAATGATCTCTATTAGATGTTTTCAAGAAAAAAATGTCATGAATTTTAGGATGTTTGGGTTCAGTTAATGGAGAGAGATATCTCCAGTAAATTCTAATGCAGTTTTTGTACATAACAGTTTCTCAATAATCTTTGTTAAATAAGTGAATGGTTTATTTATCTAGAAGTTAGACATTCTCCATATCAAATATCTCTATTTTCATTTTCCCTCTTTACTATATACACATTCTGATCAGGAGAAAACATTGAGTAATATAGAAGTTAAAATTTAGACTTTATAAACTTTAGAATCAACTATACTCATTTTCACAGTTTTCCTGGTAAGCGATTTTATCCTCACACAGACCCTGGTGATACTAGGGTCCATCATATGTAAACATTAGCAGGTACCATTTTTTCTCATTCATGAGGCTGAAAATCTTCTAGGGTTATACTATCTTCTATATAGTCTGGTAAGTGTTACTGTTCTTAATGATGAAACTAGGTCATTGTCCTTAGATTATCTTTCCCTGTTTTTCTTTAACCTAGTGAATTATTCCCAACCATTTGATAAAATTATTTTTATGTCTTCTACTCTTTAGCAAATAATAATTAGAAAACATCAACAATTCAATAATTCTTTATTTTGACCCCTTTAGACTAAGTTACTTGGAATGAACCACTTGAGTATTTGAATATTCTATCCATAAATTAATCTTAAGAATAACATTGATTTTTAAGATAACTTAATGAAATTAAGCCATTGTTAAATATGATGCTTAAAGAATATTAGAAATTAGGGTCCAAATAGATGATTTAAATCTTATGAAAAAATAATTTTAGAATTTTAAAATGACTTTTAAAAGAGGCATTGTCTAATTGAAAATTGTGGGGATGAGGAATAAGTGAAAAGAATTAGGCATTCCTTTTTCTATACAATATACAATATATTGTATGGGGTAAGATTTGAGTCAAACCAAAGGATTCAGCTAATCACATTCATCATTTGCTAGCACTTACCTTGTTTTTTTTTTTTTGTAGTTTTCTTGATATATGATGAGTTTCAGCTTTTCTTTTCTTTTCTTTTTTGATTTTATTTATTTATTTGAGAGAGAGAGAGAGTGTACATGCACATGAGGGTAGGGAGGGGCAGAGGGAGAGAGAGAAGCAGACTTCCCCCTGAGGACGGAGCCCGATGACCAGGGGCTCAACCCCAGGATCCTGAGATCATGACCTGAGCTGAAGGCAGACTATAGTGGCTTTTAAAATAAGTTTGTATAGTTTTAGTACTGTGTGGTGTTTGTTTGAATATTGCTATAAAGGAAATGTGCTAGAAATGAAATGAAATGAAAAGTAGACTGGATCTTTTAATTATCTCAGTTGATAGATATAAAAAATGATAGACAAAGAAAGGACATTTATCAATCATTAAGGTTGTATTATAAACAGGAATTTTGTGAATGTCCTAACAGTCCTGGGAACTATATCTGTACTTATTTCAGTATTCAAAGATATTTTTTCTTCTTGGGAAAAGGTATTTTTGTCTGTGTAATTTGGACTGCATTATTCAGTTATAATTTATTTATAGTTAAAGAAGGCCACATTCTTTCTTCACTTCATTGTTGTTTATTTTTAGCAGAAACTTCCACTGATATATTTTATATATTACATAATTTATTATATTTCAATGTGTAAACTTGTATTTCTATACAATATGCATCAAGTACACTGAACATCAGTGGCTCTTTCAGCTTGAGAAATTTCTATAAATTCTGAACATCTATCTTAAAAATTTTAAAAAAAGAGCCAGATGAACAATACTCTTAAAACTAAAGATTTAAGAAAAACACTCTATTATTATCATAGCTGTTATCATAACTATCACCATCATCTAACATTCCCTGAGTATTACTTAACAGGCCTTGTGCTACACTTGTATGAACAAAGCAGCATAAGCAGACAAAGCGTAATTGAAAATGCAAGGGCTTCTATTTGTGAATGTCCAGTGGGAAGCACAGTGTTGGAGCTGCAGATCAAGGGCAAAAGGGATACTTAACACTCATTGTGTGAAAGGTTGAAGTCCCGCCATTCATTAGCCAGGGTCAGAAAACATTTACAGTTACTCTTTTGCACCAAGCAGAATAGAACTGTTAGGTTTGTTCCCTTAGTATCTTTGACTTAAACATAAATTTATGACTGCATTAGATTTCATGAACACAACATTTGTTTATAAAAATCACCTTTTCGTCTTCAATATTTTATGCCGTTATTTTCTAGTGAAAAAGTATACATGGCAGGTCCCCAAAATTGTGAAGAATTCATTAGTTTAACAGGCATAATTTAGAATCCTCATTCTCTTTCCCAGACCTTGAAATCTCCTGAACATACTGACACTTGGTGGTCATTGCCTTCTCTCTGAAAACTTTATTAATGTGGGAAGGAACTTGGACCAAGTGACCCAGGAAGTCTTTCTGTGATTTAATTGTTTTTATTGGCCTAATTAATTTAAAAAGCTTAATTATGAAACCACATGAGCGCTGTGCAAAGTCTGCAAAGTACCATTCAATGACGGCCAGATGAAAAATGCACCAGTAGCTTTTTTACCTAATTAGCAAAATAAACCAGAGAGATTTATAGTACAAAATCTGGACCTTAAATGAAAGAACTCCACTTCTCCTAAATTTCCATGGAAATGATAATAGGAATTTTATATATATTTTAAAAATCATATCCCACCATGAGTGTTAGGAAATTACTGTATGTTCCAGTTATCTATTGGTTCATAAAAAATCAACTCCAAACTTAGTGATTTAAAACAAATATCAACCATTTTATTTTTTTATGTCTCATAGTTCTCAAGTTGACTGAGCTCAGCTAGGTGGTCATCACTCAGGGTTTCATGTGTTTGCACTCAGTACAGGGCTGGGCTCATCTGAAGGCTCTCTCACTTATGCCTCTGTAAATGCCTCACTTATGGGAAGATTAAATCAGCCAGTTAAACTGGAAAAGCTGAGGCCCCTCTAGGAAACCCCTTTCTAGCTGGCTGTTCTTTCCACATGTTCTCTCCAGGACAGCAGCTTGAGGGTAGCTGGACTTTTATTTGGTGGCTCAAGACTTCAAAGGCTAATATCTCAATAGAGAGAGGCTGGCAGAAACTGTAGCACTTTAAGACCAGTTCTCAGATGTCACACACGGTCACTTATGCCACATTGTATTCATAGAACAATGAGAAAAATCCATCGAGGTTCATTGGGAGGACAATAAACTCCCCCTCTTTAGGGGAATCACCAAGATTCTAGATTTACATATGAGCTGGAAAAGAAATGTGTGGCCATTTTTGGTAAATACAATCTACCATACCACCTTCATGCCAGAAACTTCATATTTATATCTCAGGCAAACCAATATAGAAAGAAAAAACCATAGCTATGATGTCAGGGAGGGATCCACAGCTAACACCAACCACCATCAACACCAAAGCCCCTAATTTCTGTAGGAGATAAAGGAAATGATGGGGCCAGTGGGGTCAGTCATGTTCAGGGAGAAGATTGAGTGGAAGGACAAAAAGAAGGAGGAGAAGAAATACAAGAAGAATAATGAAGAGGAAAAGATGAGAGAAAGAGAAACAAAACTATATTTTAAAAAAGAAGCGGAAAATTAAGTGGTGTATAAAAGTTTATATATCAAGGGGCAGTCAGACTTCTCTTCAAGACATTAGGGAGAAATCTTACTGATTTTTAAAAAAACAAATACTATTATCAAAGAGATCTGGGTATGGACATGGGCTCTGCAATTTTTTCTCTGCATGAGAATGAGGAAGTCACTAAACCTTTCCAAGCTGTTCATCTGACCTGTAAATTTTAAATAATATTCATACTTAAAACCTTATGGTCATTGTCAAGATCAAATGAGACAATGCATAGAAAATGCCAGCCACTGAGCAGAAGTGTTCAAATAATGCTCACTATTCCAGCAAGAGATGCCATGCATCAAAAACCCATTTTATCCTCACAGACTCAAAATGCTAACTTCAGCATGTTTTAAGTTCATATATATTTTCTTAATTTTGTATCTATGTACAAGTATCAAGCATACTGTTTAAAGGACAGTAACCATTATAAAATATTTGTATACCTGTTAGTACAAGACCTTCCTCATTTGATTTCAAAACAATTTTAGTCTCTTCTTAGATCACCAAATGTCCAGAATGTTGAAGGGTAGATTCTCCTATTGAGTAAGTAATTGAAGTAAAATGAACTTTTAGGCTATCTTCCCCCCAGCATTCTATGATACAAGGAGGAAGTAAGATACTTTGATGCAATTATTGTCTGGATGTTGAGAGGCAACATGACAAAATTTAAACTTCACAGGCTTAGAGGCAGACCTGTTATTTAGCAAATTGACAAAGTGTAAAACTCAGTTTCTAGGTTAATAAAATGAAAAAAAAATAGTCATATCACCATATGATTTTTTATGAATCAAATGAAATGTCTGCAAAATTCCCAATATGGAGTCGTAGGTAGGTATGTAGGTAGATAGGTAGGTAGATAGATAGATATAGATATGTACACATTCAGTGATAGGTAAGGATTAGCATCAGTATCAATGTTATTACTGCTAACTTCTCTGGCAGTTCATAAAATTAGCTGGTTAATGGAGTTACATGGATTTTTATTTATGAATAAAGGACACCCATCAGCATTTAAATTCTATGAAACGAAGTTCCAGTGTGCTTAAATTTTATGATATAATACTTGTTTAACTATGCTTCGTATCTCTTTAGGCAGCTATAAGATCCTAGAGAGTGACAAAGATTGAATCAAATATAAGAGATGAGAGAGTATGCTGAGGGGAGAGAATCATATTTGAGGAGAATTTTTCATATGCCAGGCAATCATTACAACATTCCTACATGTAAAGTGTTGCTATTCTCACTTTACAGATGAGAGAAATACAGTTCAGAGAGGGAGTACGGTATGAAAGGAATGCACACAAATATATGCATACATGTATGCACCTCCTGTGTGAAGAACATTGGCCTTGATTCAAGTTTTTCAGATTTTAAAGTCTAACCTCCATCTTCTCTACTGTATTGCCCCTCACCTTCAGGGAGTGGTATTATAAACATGTCTAATTTAAAATGGTAAACTCCAATTTGTAGTTATAATTTCTATTTTTGTGTTTTCTTCTGTTAAATGCCATAGTAGTAAAAGGTATAAATAAGATAAGGCAGATCATAAAAACAATTATAATGCTAACTGCATCATTATCTCTGTCACATCCTGTGATAGATCATGTAATTAATTCTAGCCACTAGTAGCCACTAGTCACATGTGGCTAATGAGCATTTCAAATGTGGCTAGGCTGAATTGTGATGAGCTATAATGTAAAATATATATCAAAGACTTAGTGTCATTAAAAGAATATAAAATATATCATCAGTATTTTTATATTAATTATATGCTGAAATGATAATATTGAATTAAGTATCTTATAAAAATTAATTTCACCTGTTTCTTTTTACTTTTTTAATGTAGCTACTAAAAAATTAAAAATCATGGGATGGTTCATGTTATATTTCTACTGGACAGCACTGATCAAGAAGTATACAAAAGACTGGATTTACTTCTCATGTTCTATACCAGAAAACCGAAGCATAGATGTGTCAGATTACTTGTCCATTTTCATTTAAAGCTGTAGGGATGGAAATTAGCCATATCATCTCCAATAACATTGGCATTGCTATTGAAACATAATTTGTTAAGCAGGATATGACTGACCTTAAATACAGTCTACTCTGATTCCTGTATTTTAGCCTTTGAGGAAATTTAGACTGGAGAGTTTACAAGACCATGTTAGAGGTAGAACCAGAATTGGAATTCTCAGTCACATGCTGTTTTTACTCCATGATTCTACCATTCCATGCCACAATCCTTTAACTTTCCTCTTTAATTCCAGTTAATATAAGGCACATGTGGGACTGTGTAGTGACTGATAAAGCTGGTCTCAGCTAATCCTTCCCAGGTAGAGCCACTTCTCAAATTACTGAATTCAGTGCCAGCTCATTAATAACACAGGGTTGTAGTTTGGACACTTCAGCAACTTTACTCCCAAATATTATGATTCTCTTTTTCAGCTATACTGCAAAAGCTATCTGAAGCCTAAAGAACAAACTAACAAAACACTGAAAGAGAACATTTTAATTCTTTGCTATAAAACAGATTGCTTAAGGCCAACGTATGTGGCATATTGAAAAATAAAATGCCAGATCATGATTAGAGATATTTTCTTTCTGAACCTGTAGATTACATAGCAGTGATCCTACCCAATGAACATACCTAAAACCTTTGCTTTCTTTTAGCATGTTTGGGCAGAAGATCATTGTGTAGATCATTAAATACTGTTGAATATGACCTCGGTATGACAAAAATGTGAAAATTAGTGTTTTATCACTTGGAAAACCCAATACTATTTGAGATATATCTGGAGACAATGTTGCATAGCAATAGGAATTCAGGTTTGGAATCTGGATGTAGGGTTCAGGTTGCTCTAGTTTTTGTTGGGTAGGCTGCTTAAATGTTTCTGTATCCCAATTTCTTCTTTAGAAGAGTCAGAATTAAATGTTATCTCCCTCTCTCGTGTATTATGAGGATAAAAAGAGACAACGTGTGAACTTATATAGCATATTACCTGACACAGCATAGGTACTTAAAAATATTCATTGAACATGAATGTATTTGTATGTATACTTAACAGCTGCTTGACCTTGGGCAAATCTTTGAAATTAGGTGTTCATGTAAGAGAATGAGGATAATAATGGTACCTTTACCATAGGCTTATTGTAAGAATCAAATGATTTAGTATCTATATTAGAACAAATTTTAACAATAGTATTTGCTTTATGGATGTTAACCTCTTATCATTATTATCATCCTAATATCACTACCATCTTATATACTTTAATTAGGGTCTAGATAAAGAAATAATGCAATTTCTAGATAGAAATACAATATGCAATATTCACATCTATAAGAATTTATATGTATATGACACCCAATCTAGACAAATTGACAACTTAATTATCATTACCTTTATTAATGAAACAAAAGTCAGAGGAAAAAACAAATTTAAGTTTAAAATTTAAAGATGTAAAATTTCCCCAAATTTAAGAAGAAAACTATTTTGCCTTTTGAAAGAGTTAGTAATGGAGTACAGGGTGTCATAAATTCTGCTCAATGAGTGATTTACTATACAGTCATGGGAAACCTTGATTTTTTTCTCCTCCTAATTTACCCGTTGTTACAGTTTCTTGTTACACTATTTGGAGCTTCTGTTTTTCTTTATATTCCTAATATTTCCACAGATAAATTCTTTTCTGGGTCTTTAATTTATTATTGTCAAAAAATTGTCATTACTCTTCAGTCCTCATTCTAAGAAGACATCATTGCCTTCATCATGATAAGCCATCCTGAGACCATTTCTAAGACCAGGAAAATGACCAATTCATTATCTAATGGCACTTCTTGAAAACTGTAGTTGTTAATAGTCTCTATCATTAACTGAAGCAACATTAATTTAAAAGACATGTTATTTATGCCAGGTTAATCTATTTGGAGAAGGTGAAACCAATGTTAACAATTTGATCAAATTAAAACAAAAAAAATGGCTTTTAACTGAAAATGAGTAAAATGAGAGAGTAGAGCTCATTTTGGCTTAATATATAAGTGTTATATATCTACTAAGACTGAATCTTCTCCAGATGAAATCTTATAAAGCATAGTATTGGATAGAGGAAAAATCCTAGATGTGTTTCTTTTAAATAAAATTGGATTGCAAATAACTTGATTATAAATAAATTAGGAAAAGTAATGAAATTGCCTTAAGTGTTTTAAGTAATTAAGCCATTGGGTTATGTATTTTCATTTACTTAAAACTAAATAACTATTCAGCTATTGAAGTGACATATATTTCTAGCTTTCCATGTCCATAATACCCCCTCCCCCACTTTTTTTTTTTACTACAAGAAATTGACTTTTTCCACTGCCTAAAGTCTATATAGAAAATTAATTAATTCAGCATTCTTTATTATACCAGAATGTATTGATTTGTTGAAATAACAGTAAAATGCTACGGCAAATAACACTAGAATAATGCCTTAATTATTGGCCTTTACAGCAATGGAAAAGCTAGACCTTTGCTTAGGGTAAGAGTAGAGGGTAGTTTCCAGAAGGTAGAGAGAGACTGCTGGTATTCTTGCTTTCTAAAAGCAAGAAAATGATGGCTATCTATCAAACACTAAATTTGTATTTCTTCATTCTACAAATTCATATTGCATGCCTGCCTTCCAGATGTTATTCTTTGTACTGAGAATATATCCAGGAGGATGACATTGTTCCTGCTCTTAAGTAACTCATAGTCTAAATTAAGAAGCAGACACTAAACAAATATTTTTATATTACATTTAACTAGAACTGTGATGACTTATGGAAGTCAGAGTGTGCTGTGTAAGAGTATAATGAGAACTCATCTAGTGAGGATTGGCAGAAAAATGCTCTCTGAATATGTGAGGTTTAAGTTAAGATTTGACAAATGCATTGACTTTAACTTGCTGAATGGGAGTGAAAAGGGGTTTGAGTTTGGTGTGTGTTAAGTATGGATGGTTTAAGAGAACTGTAAACCAAAAGAAGGTCTATGTAAAGATCTCAAGAGGGGAAAGAGCATATTGTAACAGACAAAAAGGTAACTGGAAAAGGCAACAAGGAAGAAGCTACCCTGAGATTCGGGAGGCAAGTCCATGGTAGTCAGGCAATGAACATCTTGTGGGCATGCGAATGGCTTGGTTTTTCTTTACATAAAAGCAAAAGGAAAACCCAAACATAGCATGATATAGTTTCCATTTTTGGAACATCTCTCTTGCTTCAATAAGGAGAATGAACTTTACAGAGACACTGTGTCTGAAGAAAAAAAGCAAATGAGGAGGCTATTGCAATATTTCAGGTGAAAGCCTATGTGGAGTTAAACTAGAGTTTTGATAGTGTATATGTAGAGAAATATATAAAGTCTCGAGTTATTCCAGGTGGAATCCAGGGGACTTTGTTATTGATTGCATAGGCAGAGGATGGCCAGCACTGTACTGAATATAAGAAATTAAATGGATGATGAAAGCATACTAGTGACTAACATGACTGGAGAAAAATGTGGTTTTGAGATGATATATAATTTTAGTTATGTAGCACCTGAGACACGTGGTTTCATAAAACTGGGGACATCAGTAGAAAGTGGATATTGGATCCTCAAGTTGGAAAGAAATGAATTAATACAGATTTTAGAGTTGTAAGCGTAGCCATAATAATTACCAACATTGGGATTAATGCAATGACTTAAGACTCCTTACATAGTTACATAGTTACCATTGTGTGTGTGTGTGTGTGTGTGTGTGTGTGTGTGTGTGGTAAGAACACCTGAAATCTACTTTCTTAGTAAATTTCTAGTATGTAATACAATTTTAACTGTAGTCTTCATGTTGTACATTAAATTCCTAGAACTTACTCATCCTACGTAACTGTAATTTTATATACTTTGACCAACAGCTCTCCACCCCTAGTAACCACTGTTTTACTCTGCTTCTATGAATCAACTTTTTTAGATTCCACATATAATTGAGATTGTACAGTATTTTTCTTTGTGTCTGGCTTTTTTTACTTAACGTGATATCCTCCAGGTTCATTCATGTTGTTGCACATAGCAGGATCTCCTTCTTTTTAAACCTTAATAATATTCCATTAAGGAAATTTATTTATCCATTCATCTGTCAGGTGACATGTAGGTTGTTTTCATTGGCTGTTGTGAATAATGCTGCAGTGAACATAGGAGCACAGATGTCTCTTTAAGTATTTATTTCACTTCCATTAAGACCAGGAAACTTTTCATGGAAAGGAAGGAGGGGAAAATAGGCAATATGAAGAAAATAGAGAAGTGCAAAATTTTAAAAACTGTACAAGATCAAATAGAAGAGAGATGGCCATGGGTGGGAGTAGGAGTGAGAAATGAAAAGATGAGTAGACCCGAGATCGAGTACTTTGATCAAACCAATAAAACAGATGGACTTTTAGCACACCTCTTACAGAGAAAAGAAATAAACACAGAAATTTAAGATTTTAGCATATCTTTTACAGAGAAAAAAATAAACACAGTAATTTAAGATTAAGAAATTATACCAAAAAAGGTGGTTAAGAAAATGAAGAAAAGGAAAGAAGGAAATAGCAAAATAATGTGATAAACAGTGCATTTGGAATTTATTATAACCCAAAGGAAAGAAGATACACCCCTGCAAGCATTTCATTCTTTTGAAGAAATTGATAAAAACCTGAATAATTTTGTAAAAAGAAACTAAAAGTGAGATCATAAATCAACAGTATGAAGTGAGAAGGGATATTACAAAGATACAGAATTAAATTGAATATTGAACACCATCTTGGAACCCATAAATGTTTTAAAATCACTGGAAAACAGATCTGACCTAGCTTTTTTACTGGTGGGAGAGTCTTTGTCCTGTGAATGAAGGTCTTGTTTCTTGAACTACCCCCCAAAAGATTTACGTGAGGATCTGCACTCAAATAAGACAGCCAGAAGGAAAGTAGCAAAGTAATTTATTGAGGACAGCATAGTCGCAAGGTGGGAGAGCAGGCCCAGAGGTGGCAGCTGCCCTCAGGCTACAGGGGTCCTTTCCTTTTATCTGAGTGGAGTCTTGGGTCATGGACAGGGTGGTCTCTAATGGAGGCTGCTTCCAGTCATTTGGGGGAGTCCTCCCACAGATTGGCAAGGGGAGCTTTCGACCCTACAAAGTTTGTACTAGAACCATCAGGGCAGCCTTCCCCCATAGCAGTGGGGTGGTGGACTCGGGCTACACAGCAATGCAAATGCATTATAATGAGTCTTGGGGTTACCCTGGGGCAGAGGTGGAAGAGGAGAGTGTCCGTTCTACACCTTTGGCTCTTGGTCTCTTAGCCCCAGGGTCTTGGAAGCCACCAGGCAGGATGTTGAGGAGACTTGGAAGCCACAAAGTCAGGGTGTTGTGCTCCTAGTCTTGTAATGTGTGATGTTGTGCCCCCAGGCTTCTAATGTGTAACCTCTTAACCACCATCCTTGCCTCTAGCTCATGTCTAACCAACTGCCTACTCTATCAGTTTAAGACTGAATATTGAATTACTCACATAGAAAGAATGCTTGTCATTGCCACAGTGAGATTATAATAATAGACATGAAATTACTATAAAAAATATTAGAGATTACATCAATAGACATGATCCAACAACAACAAAAAAATAGGTTTTCCTAAATCAGGAACCCAACAAGTGGCACCTAAAAAATACCAATATATAGTAGCAACAAAACAAAAAAAACTAGAGTCACATCAATAGGGCATTAAGTTACAAGAAACTTGATACAGACCAGTTTGCACTGATAAATACCCAGTTAAATTATTAAAATCCAGGGAGGAAAAGAAGAAGAAAATCAGGCAGAAAATTCAGTCATTACCCAGTGAGAATGATTAGTACACAGACATCTCCCAAGCATAGGCATCTCCAGAGCAACTTCTAAGCCAGATGTAGATGGAGCAGTATGTACTGAGTGCTGATGGAAAGAAAATGTGGTCAAAATATTATGCCAACCAAGTTACTTTTTTAAAAATTTTTTTATTGTTATGTTAATCACCATACATTACATTATTAGTTTTTGATGTAGTGTTCCATGATTCATTGTTTGTGCATAACACCCAGTGCTCCATGCAGTACGTGCCCTCTTTAATACCCATCACCAGGCTAACCCATCCTCCCACCCCCCTTCCCTCTAGAACCCTCAGTTTGTTTTTCAGAGTCCATCGTCACTCATGGTTTGTCTCCCCCTCCGATTTCCCGCCCTTCATTCTTCCCCTCCTGCTATCTTCTTCTTCTTTTTTTTTTTTTTTCTTAACATATATTGCATTATTTGTTTCAGAGGTACAGATCTGAGATTCAACAGTCTTACACAATTCACAGCGCTCACCAGAGCACATACCCTCCCCAGTGTCTATCACCCAGCCACCCCATCCCTCCCACCCCCCACCACTCCAGCAACCCTCAGTTTGTTTCCTGAGATTAAGAATTCCTCATATCAGTGAGGTCATATGATCCAAGTTACTTTTTTTAAGTTTAATAAAAACAGAAGCAAATTAAATTCAGGGGATAAAGTGTCCATCTTAATAAAACCAGTCATCAACCAAACCCAGCAAGGGAATATGAACTGAGACGCTGAGGTCAAAGATTAATAACAAAAGACAGTGGAGCCATCCCTGTAATGTTCAAATAGAGAAATGTAAGGGGTTACTCTTCATGTGTATGGGAATTCTTTAGCATGTAGTATATAAAAGAGCATAATAGTTGTAAGCCTTCTTAAAAATACTAACAACAAAATACAGATACTGAGTCAAAACAGGATAATTTGAAAAATAGAGGAGCTGGATAAAAGGACTGGGTATAACTGGGTATAATTAGGTACAACTGAATATAGAATTGCCTTAATATCTGTGGTAAGTATGATTATAGAGTGGAATGTAAAATGGTACAAACCTTAAAAAACAAAAATAATGAGGAAAAGTCAAAACCTGTAGGTGGCAAAAATGGTACGAAGACTGTAAGAATGCTAATTTCTTAATTTTTTCATTAAGTTATAATACAGTAATTTTAAAATGTGAAGTTGAGCAGCTAAAACCATGATTCATATGTTTTAGTTTTATATTCTTTTTGTAATTTTATATGAATATTTTAGTAGTATTATCTCTTGTAACTAAAAATATATATATTTATAAATACATATATATATGTATTTCAGCAGAAATATATATAAATTTCAGCAGTTCTTTTTTAATTTAACTTTGCCTTGTTTTACTTTTTGCAATTTAAGCAACAGGAAATCTGAAGTACTTTATGAAAATGTATGAAACCACGTTTTTCCTATGGTACAAATATGTCTGTGCCAAGACACAGAAATTTCCCTGTATTGTTTAGTTAATTTCTGTCTCTCTTCGTACAGCTACACTATATATCTGCAAAAAGAAACATCTAGAAAAATAATCACCTAATGATGAAAATGGTTTTGTTTTTTTGGAAGAAATGTTAGTGATATTTTTGTGTGACTGTACTTGTATGTATTTTTTGAGTTATTTTAATATGCATTTACTAAGTATTTCTTAGAATTCTATTCAAGTAGAAGCTATTATTTAATTTGAACCTTTAATTTTAAATCTCTACTTACATGTAAATTGTCTTATTTAATTTAGAATCTCTATTAATCCAAATAAAATTTCCCACTATTTTTTAAATATCCAGCATATTCCTAAAATCAAAACCTAACAATCACACAACACAGAACACATTGTATAATACATATAATTCTGAATATAGAAGTAAATGTTCATATTCAATATTTGATATCCAAATCTGGAGAAAATAATTTATAAAGAACATATGGAAAAAGTAAAATTTATATTAGAAATGCAACATACCAGAGATAATATTAAGAAATCAATTAGAGGGGCGCCTGGGTGGCACAGATGGTTAAGCATCTGCCTTCGGCTGAGGTCATGATCCCAGCGTCCTGGGATTGAGCCCCGCATCGGGCTCCCTGCTCAGCGGGGAGCCTGCTTCTCGCTCTCCCTCTGCCTCTCTCCCTGCTCATGCTCTCTCCCTCTCTCTCTCTCTCTCTGTATCTCTGTGTCTCAGATGAATAAATAATAAAAAAAAAGAAATCAATTAGAATATTTTCAATTCCATTAGTTACACATTGTATTTTACTAAACATTAATTTTCTGTTTTCTATAAATATGACTTATTTTTAATATCACCTTTCTCAAATTCTTTCTTTCCTCCCTATATCCTTTCTCTGATTTTCTTAAGTTTTATCTATTTTAATAGTCTTTTGATAGAACCAGGTTTTAGACATCTTATCAATTATTTAAAATTTTTAAATTTCTCATGTTTTTAAGTGTGAATTTAATGCCAAGTTTACTTTTTAAAATACCTTATTTAGTAGAATATAAATTCTCTTCTAAAGACAGTTTTAGCGTTATCCAGTAGGTTTTGTTATTTAATGTTTTCTTTGTTCATAATTTTTAAAAGGTTTGCAACCTCTACCATGAATTCCAAGGAGTTTTATATCTGCATATGGTATGTGTGTGCAAAAGCATGTATGTTTCTTGTAACTTTTTTATTTGAAATATAGCATATACCCAGAATAATGAAATTCGTAAGTGTATGTATAAATGACATAACAGAATGAACACACATGTGTTTCTATTAAGTAGAATCATACGATCTATAGTGTGTGTGTGATCTTTTGCTCAATGCCATAATGATGGGATTCATTTGCATTGTTTCAGATAACAGTATTTCATTGCTACATAGTTTTAAATTGTATGAATGTACCACAGTTTATATATCCTGTTGACAGACATCTGAGTTGTTTCTAATTTAGGCTGTTACACATAGCCTATGTGTAATGACTATGAACATTGTTGTTGTTGTTGTTGTTTTTAGAGCAAGAGGGAGTGGGGGAGGGGAGGGGCAGAGGGAAAGGGAAAGAGAGGAGAATCCTAAGCATACTCCACACCTAATACGGAGCCTGATGTGGGACTCAGTCTCACAACCTTGCAATCCTGAGATCATGACCTTGGCCAAAATCAAGAGCTGGGATGCTTAACTAACTGAGCCACCCAGGCGCCCTTAAGCATTCTTATTCATGTGTTTTTGCACATTTGCTGCAGTTCTGATGAGGATTTACATAGCAGTGAAATTGTGTGGCCACAAGATATCCATATGTTGAACTCCATAATGTTGATTCATTTTTACAACTACTGTGCCAAATTTCACTTCTACCAACAGTGTATAAGAGCTCTAATTTCTCCACATCCTTACTAAAAGTTGGTGTTAACTAGTTTTCTTATTTTTAGCCATTTTGGAGGGCATTCAGGGCTACCTCATTGTGGTATTAATTTGCATTACCCTGGAGACCAAGTTTTTTTTGTTCTTATGTTTATTAGCTGTTTGTATATGTTCTTTTGTAAAAAGCTTGGGTCTTTCTCTAATTTATTTGTAGGAGTCCTCAATATTTTCTAGGTATAAACTCTTGTCAATTATATATGCTGAAAATACCTTTTCTCTCTCTGTGGCTTGTCCTTTTATTCTTCTAGTTATGTCTTATGATGAATCAAAGTCCTTAATATAGTCTGATTTATCAGTCTGTCCATTTATGATCAGTGGTTTCTGTATCTTATTTAAAAATCACTACCACCTCAAATCATGAAAATATTTTCCAAAGTATCTATCTTCTGGAAGTTATATTGTCTTACCATGTCTTTTTTTTTTCTTTTGTAAATGTTTATATATTTATTCTTATTTTTCAACTAACTTTTTCTTAGTTGTGTTACTCTATGGTCAGAGAATATAGAATAACAGTTTTCCACAGAGAAATATTTACTGATATTTTCTGTGGCATTTGAAAGATATCCAAGTATAATCATATTATTTAAATCCTTCCCAGTCACTACTTCATTGAAGAAATTCCAAGAAATCTGTGATAAAACTTTGTTACCATGTGCTGGGGAAATGTGGACTGTGTCATTCCTGCTTTTCAGAATCTATTGAGGCTTTCTCCTTGGCTTTAATTTGATAAAACTTTAAAATATTACATGATCACTGGGGGAACAAATGCATTTTTTTTTTTCTGTAAGGTTTAAATTGAACCTATTTACTTGACATTAGTGATTACATTAGACATATCCTCTGTAGCCTCATTTTTATTTGTTCTTTATTCATCCAACAAATATTTACAGAGTAACTAGTAAGTACCAACACTATTCTAGGCTCTAAAGATTAAATTACATCCAATGTATGTATGGTCCCTATGTATAATTTGATGAGAAGGAGATTTTGAAAGTAATGAATCCTATAAAGGTAAGGAAAGTAATGATATCCATAAAGGTATCCTAAGTACAAGGTTATAAGGAGTATGTAAGTGAGGGATGATACCTGGTCTCCTCCGGGGGTGAAAGAAATCTTCATTTGGAAAGTGATGGCATTTATTTTTGAATGGGGTTGGCTAAAGAGGTCTAGCTGGGGTAGTAGGAGGTCAGCAGGATGAGACGCAGTTTTATGCAGAGGGAACACTATGACCAAACGTATGGTAGAGGCGCCCGGGTGGCTCAGTCGGTTAAGTGTCGGCCTTCTGCTCAGGTCATGATCCCAGGGTCCAGGGATCGAGCCCTGTGTTGGGCTCCCTGCTCAGTGGGGAATCTGCTTCTCCCTCTCTCTCCCTGCCCCTCCCCCTTGCTCGTGCGTGCATGTGTTCTCTCTCTCTTTCTCAAATAAATAAGTAGAAAGGGGTGAGATACTTGTGAATATCTGAAAGAAGGCAGGGGCAACTTCCAAGTAGGGTGAGGTGACCTAGAAGAATTAGCATGAAGCCGATCTTATAAAACTTGCAGATCATGTTAAAAATGATAACTCTTCTCAGAAAAAGTGGTGTATCTGATAGTACGTTTCACATAAAAACCCAAACTGCCTTAAATAATAATGATCTGTCTTTTGGGCTTATGGGATAGAGGCTGTTCCTTATTTTTATTTATTTTTTTTTTTTTGAGAAGTCCCATCCGCCCTCCCTCTGCTCCCACACCACCCTTTTAGGTCTTTCAGTTCTGCCCTCAGGTTGGTTGCCATGGAGTTAGGATACTTAGGATGGCACCCAGGTCAGCATTGTTTTACAGTCACTTCTCAGAGAAAAACAGCATTTATTCCCAGCCACGTCACGAACAGCACCAAATTTCTTCTTGTGCTTTTATCATTTTCTCTTACCTTAGTTCTTACTTTGTATATTCTAACATTTTTGTATTATAGATAAAGATTATTGGGGGAAATAATATTTCCACAAGGATGGTTCTTTCATGGAATGTGAGCATTTTCATTTAAATCACACATATTTTCCAAGTATTCCTATCAATGATTCTTTGTACTCATACCACATTTTCTTTAAATATACTCAGATGATTTCAAAGTTCATTATGGTTTGTACCTAATATCAGTAAATTCTGTTACTCTTTTTCTACTGTGTTTGCCATGAATTCTACTTTTTTATATTCTATTTTTATTCAAATGGTATATATTTTTGGCAAATCAGAACACTATGAACTTTATTAATTTCTTTATATGTAACTTGAGGAAAATAATACTTTTTATTTTCTCATTTAAAGCCTGCACCTATTTTATGTTTAAATGTTCATCCCTCAAGACTTGGCCTATTATAACATAACTTTCCTATTCTTGTTTATTTTTATTGGTTTCTCAGTTAGCTGGAGTACTTCAGAGGGTGCCTCATTTTTCAGAGAGGATAGGTCAGTTATTTATGTTAGAGACTTGAATATCTGAAAATTTCATTTGGCTGTCTTCACACATAAATGATAACTTGGCTAGGTATGGAATTCTGGGGTCACAAATTCTTTTCAAAGTTTTGCTGATGCTCCATTACTTTTTAGTCCCTAATATTTGAAAATAAAAGTATGATTTTAGTTCTTGCTTCTAGCCTTACATCCCCTGAAACTCTTGGGATTACATTGGGTGAAGTTGGGGTGAAGATCAGTTCACATGGTCAAGATTTCTTCCATTTACTTTTTTTAAAGTCACACTTCTTTTCAAGATGATTAATTACATTTCAGCCATGACGGATCTTCTGTAATCTGTTTGTGTCAAGAATAAAAAATTTCTGAAAGTCACTGCCATTTGGATGACTCTCATCTGGCTTCCACCACAAACTTTTCTTATATCTCCACATTTTGTAAATAGGCACAGAAACTGAGGTGACAGTAAGATATGTGTCATAAAGCCCTTTTTTAGTAGGAAGTTTCAATAATATTTTTATATTAAATGTAGTAATAAATACTTAAAATTATTTCTTAAAGAAATACTTGAAAAAGAAAAGACAAGGGCCTGTAATTTTAAGCCTAATTCAGTCCAAATGATTTTGCCATGGACTAAATAAATACGATCTTTATTGACAATCTTCTGCTGATCAAAAATTATTATTTTTATAGGCAGTTGTAAGCTCTTTACCACTTTCTTCCTAGATTCCTTCTTAAAATGTTTATCAGGGCTTTTTTTTTTAATTTTTTTTTTTTAAAGATTTTATTTATTTATTTGACAGAGAGAGACACAGCAAGAGAGGGAACACAAGCAGGAGGAGCGGCAGATGGAGAAGCAGGCTTCCCGCTGAGCAAGGAGCCCGATGCGGGGCTCAATGTGGGGCTCAATGCGGGGCTCAATCCCAGACCCTGGGATCATGACCTGAGCTGAAGGCAGACGCTTAATGACTGAGCTACCCAGGCGCCCCTTTATCAGGGCTTTTAATAGAAGAGTATTTGATGTCTGACCAAGAGCCACTAAGTGAGAGATCAGTTGATTTAGGGTAAATCCAAAACAAGAGAAGCAACTATCTGGAATGAATTTTTTTGTTTGTTTGTTTATTTGTTTATAAGTAAGTTGAGAACCTCAGCCAGAATTCCCACCAAGATGGGAGTGCCAGCCCAGGGCTGCCTTGAGGATGATACTGTTTCAGGCGATGTTCTTTGTTTCTGTCTTCTTGCCCATTTTTGTTTTAAAATAGTCTCACAGCTTTTATTTTACATCTGCTCCTTTGAATTCAATGGCTAAAGTAATTTGCCAGTGATTGTGTATTTGACTCTTCCAGCTTTATTGAGGTATTACTGACAAATAAAATTGCATAAATTTAAGTGTACAACATGATGATTTGATATATATATTATGAAATGATTACCACAGTAAACTTAGTTAACATACCTATCACCTCAATTAGATATCTTTTGTGTATGTCGTGGAAACATTTAAGATCTACTCTCCTAGCATTTTTCAGGTATACAACATATAATACACTGAAAACTTTAAGACACTGATGAAAGAAATCAAAGAAAACACAAATAAATAGAAAGGTATGCCATGTTCATGGATCAGAAGAATTAATATCATTAAAATGTCCATACTTCTTAGAGCAATTAATAGACTTAATGCAATCCCTATCAAATTCCAGTGGCATTTTTCGCAGAAATAGAAAAAACTATCTAAAATTTGTATGGGACCACAAAAAAATTCTGAAGAGCCAAAGCTTTTTTGAGAAAGAGCAAAGCTGGAGTCATCACACACTCCTGATTTCAAACTATTACAAACCTATAGTAATCAAAGCAGTATAGTATTAGCATAAAAATAGACACCTAAATCAATGGAACAGAGTTAAGAATCTAAAAGAATACCCCACACATACATGATCAAATAATATTTGACAAGATGCCAAGAATACAAAATGGGGAAAAGATAGTCCCTTCAATAAATGATGTTGGGAAGGCCAGGTATTCAGAGGCAAAATAATGAAATTGGATCACTAAAATTAACTTGAAATGGATTAAAACTGAAATAAAAGATTGAAAAAACCCATAAAACTCCTAGAATAAGGGAAAAATTTCCTTGACATTCATCTTGGCAATGATTTTTTTGAATATGACACCAAAAGGACAGGCCACAACAACAAAAATAAATAAGTGGAATTAAATCAAACTAAACAGCTTCTGGGCAGCAAAAGAAATAATCAACAAAATGAAAGGGCTATCAGCAGAATGTGAGAAAATATTTGGAAACCCTGTATCTGATAAAGGCTTAATATCCAAAATATATAAGGAACTCATACAACTCAATAGCAATATATATATATTTGATATATATATTTTTTTTTTTCCATAGAAGACATCCTAATGGCCAACAGGTACATGAAAAGGTGCTCAATATCACTCATCATCAGGGAAATTCAAGTCAAAACCATAATGAGATACCACTTCACACCTTACAGTGGTTATTATCAAAAAGATAAGAGGTAACATGTGCTGGCAAAGGATGTAGAGAAAACGTGGAAATGTAAACTGGTAACAATTTGTGGAATTGTTTTGGAATTTAGAATTATGGAAAACAGTGTGGAGCTTTCTCAAAAAATTAAAACTAGAACTATCATATGATCTAGCAATCCCGTTTATGGGAAATGAAATCACTATATTAAAGAGATAACTGCACTCCCATGTTCATTGTAGCATTATTTACGACAGCCAAGACATAGAAACAACCTGAGTGTTTGTCAGTGGATAAAGAAAATGTGATTATGTGTATATGTAATCATATAATTGTGTGTATATATATATAATGTGTATAAATGTTTGTGCATATATATAATGGAATATTATTCATCCACAAATAAGGAAATCCAGCCATTTGGGGCAACATGGATGAAACTTGAGGGCATATGCTAAATGAGATAAGTCAGACAGAGAAAGACAAATATTGTATAGTATTACTTATATGTGGAATCTAAAAAAAAAAATGGAATGCAAGCTTTGCACAGTGGCAGTATCGTAGCCAATGAGGTTTATCCGAGGCGCGATTATTGCTAATTGAAAAAAATGGAATGCAGAGTAGAGTAGTAGAAACAGAGAAGAATAGAACTGTGGTTGCCATTGGCTGAGGGTTGGGAGGAATAGGGAGATATTGGTCAAAGGATACCAGTTTTGAGATGAGTAAGTTCTGGGGATCTAATGTATAGCATGTTGACTATAGTTATTAATACTGTAGTGTATTTATTTGATTCTTCATAAGTCTTCCAAGGTGCCTGGTCCTTTGCTCTTCTTCTCCAGGATACTTTTGGCTAATGAAACTGCATTAAAGACCTATAGTACTCCATCCTTAATGCTAACCATTATATCCACAATTCACCTAGTTGACTTTAGCAATCACAGATTCTAATCAATATTAAGGACATTAACTTAGTTGGAAAAAATAAAAATGAGCATGGGTTATGAATGGGGTATCCAGGAATCATTGAGAAAGAAAGATATAATGAAGGAGAAATGGAAAGGTTGAGAGGCTTTCAACATTTAGTGAGCTCTCAGCACTAAAATGCATTGAAAATGAGGCACCTGGGTGGCTCAGTCGTTAAGCGTCTGCCTTCGGCTCAGGTCATGATCCCAGGGTTCTGGGATCAAGCCCTGCATTGGGCTCCCTGCTCCTCGGGAAGCCTGCTTCTCCCTCTCCCACTCCCCCCTGCTTGTGTTCCCTCTCTCACTGTCTCTCTCTCTCTGTCAAACAGATAAAATCTTAAAAAAATAAATAAAATGCATTGAGAATGTTTATCTTTATTCTTAATATTTATATTATTAAGAGGAAAAAATATTAGTACACATCTGAAGATAGTTATGTGCCACATTTCAGTTGAGGAAATTGAGTTTCAGGAACATTTAAGAGTCAAGGCTTCTGACTTTTGAATACAAAGCTTGTTTTTCTTCAATACACATTGTACAAGGTGCCTTCTATCTTTAACCTTTTGTGTTATCAGGTACCTAAAATACCATAATTAAGGGGAGAAAACCTATGCTCCTGTTCACTTTGGGAATACTGTTTATTGCATTTGGGCCACCTGGAGCAATAGGTACATGGGACGTTGATTTGCAGAATCTGTGAAGAGGGAAGGACAACAGTTAACTAACCTCCTTATATCATGCCTTACAGCTGGGTCAGAGGTAAAATACTATTTCAATGAATAAAAAAACTTTCTTGAAGAATCCAAAACAGATCTGCTTCATGTTGTTTTCTGCCATGTAATGAAATTGTTCTGCTTCCAGCATGACAAATTATTGTTAGAAAGCAGAAATGAGAATCCCTTTTTATAGAAAAAAAAAGATATATGTTTCTCCCTGTATTTAGCAAGACACTTTCCACCAGAATTTAAAATCCACTAGTTTCTGTGGTCAGTTCTTAGCCACATTTTAAAGTTAATTTTATTTTGGAAAGTAATCAGTCCTTTTACTCATTCATCTTGTTCTCATCCCTCCTAACCCCCTGAACATTTCCACCTTTTCTTAATTTTTCTCAGTTGGTATCTCCACATTAAATTTACATCATTTATGGATTTACCAGGAAAACATGCATTTTTTGAAGAATGATAATGTTATTAATATGCAAAAAGAAAATTTTAAGCATAGAATTGGAGGTAGCTTGAGGGAAGTCCTATTGTGGTAGAAAACTGTGCATAAAACTGTGAATATCACAGTGAGAATCTGTGATTAAAATTTAAGAAGCTTCCAGTACTTTCATTTACTCCTGGCCCCTGTAGCTGGAACTGTTAACACTTCAGACAGGTCCCTGATATATCATTGGAATTAATACAGTGGTGGTAACCCAAGAGAAATTCCAGAAACTAGCATAAAAGTATTTGTAGATGAATGTTGAACAGTAATCTCTTATGCTTACAAAGTGAGAGTGAAAAGAGAGTGTAGAACTCCTTTTAGAGTATTTCAAAGATGTTTTCAAATGTTTGTGAAGATATAAATTCCTTCTTGAATGAACAGTGAGATTTATATATTTTCTGTTTCATAATATTTTCATTTTGGCTCATTTCTTCACTTTATCTTCGTCTCTTCTGAAAGCCCTTCCTGACCAACTTATCAGATGGGCCTTTCTTGACGACTAACGTGGGTTGAATGTTGGCACCACTAAAAGATATGTCAGCATGTTAATCCCTAGAAACTTTGAATGGGAACTTGTTTGGAAAAAGTGTCTTTGTGGATGTAGTTAAGATAAGGATTTGGAGATGAGATCATTCTGGATTACCCAAGTGAGCCCAGTGACAAGCGTCCTTATAAGAGATAGAAGGGGAGAATACAGCAGGACAAGGAGAAGGCCATAGGAAGATGGAGACAGAGACTGGAGTTATGCAAAAACAGCATTGAACATGTGGAGTAACCAGAAACTAAGAAGCAAGGAAAGATTCTCCCCTAAAGCTTTTGTAGGGAGCACAGCCCTGACAATAGTTTGATTCAAGATTTCTGACCTCTGGAGCTGTGGAAAAAATACATTTATGTAATTTTAAGCCACCACATTTGTGGTAATTTGTTATAACAGCTCTAGGAAGCCCATACAACAACCTCATCTAAAATAACATTTTCTATTACCTCATCTCCTTTATTTTTCTCCTTAGTGCATATCACTATATTATATTTATTTGTTTGTTACATGCTTTATTTCCTCTCACTAGCTCCAAGGGGGCAGAGGCTTTGTTTATTTTATTAACCTCTGAATCCCTAGTGTTTCTACAGTGTCTAATCCATAGCAGTCATTCATGATTTGAATGTAGAATAAAGGAAAGAAAGAAAAAAAAAAGGGAAGAAAGGAGGAAGCAAGGAAAGAAGGAGACGGCATATGATTAAAAGGTTCTTATGTAAACTTTACAAGTCTACATTTGGGGTTCAATAAGAGATAGGAAACAGAACTCCGGACCACAGCCCACTGAACCCTCTAAAGCAGAACTGACTGGGAAGCAGGCTGCTTGGACTTGTTCTGTCACAGTTATACTGCAGCAAAGAGATGATTCTTGGGCATAATCAAGATCAACCCCAGCTGCTCAGCAGAGACTACTATTCGGTTGTTTTCTTCCCTGCTTCCAAGTCACGCAGCAAGGACAGTGTAACAACATCTGCTTTCTCAGTGTCTTTCTATTATCCTTGTCATTCACATAGCCATGGTGACAGAGTCACTACTCAGGAGCAGGTCTCAGGTGGGCTTTTCAAGTTTAACAGGGCCGGGTATAAAAAATCCGCATCAGTGACACCATTTCTCAAACCGAGCTCTCTACTCTGTAGGGTAAAGAGGGACAAGGAGCCGCAGAAGTTCCAGTGATGATGTAGTGTCCAGATTAGCAGATACTTCAACACTCAACCCTGACTCTAAATTCTGTATTCCAGATGGTGTTATAACGTAGTTACAGATTATAGGCTTTTAGTTGATTTCAGAGACCAAAATATTTTCCTCACTTCTGAATCTAAAGGGTTTATAAATGAAAGTGTTCTGATCACAAAATTGGTAAGTTTTTAAAGCTCAGGTCATAAAACCAAGGATGCATCCCTGATATTCCCATTGACATCTTTCTGTTGCTGAGTTCCAAAATTTAATCATATAGGTTGAGATGTTTATGTTCACCTTACCCTATATAAGCTTGGTGATTTTCTTTTCATTGTCTTATTATTTGTTTATTAGCACTCATTTAAAACTACCTTTATAATGTGTTATACCTGAAATTAAGAAAATTCATTTTATTTTTTAAGGTTGAAGAATATTCCACTGTATATATTTACCATTTGCAATATGGATGAACGTGAAAAAGATATTATGCTAAGTGAAATAAGCCAGACAGAAAAAAAAAAAAAAAACAAACACTGCATTATCCCACTTATACAGATTTTCCTCAATTTACAATGGATTTACATCCCAATAAACCCATCATAAGTAGAAAATATTGTAGGTCAAAACTGTGTTTAATACACCTAACCTACTAAACATCATGGTTCAGCCGAGCCTTCCTTAAATGTGCTCAGGACATATACATTAGCCTACAGTTAGGCTAAATCATCTAACACAAAGCCTATTTTATAAAGTGTTGAATATCTCATGTAATTTATTGAATACTGTGCTGAAAGTGAAAAACAGAATTGTCATATGGGTACAGTATGGTTGTAAGTATATTGGTTGTTGACCCGCATGATTGTGTGGTTGACTGGGACCTGCAGCTCACTGTAGCTACCTAGTATCAGGAGAGAGTATTGTACTGTATATCCCTAGACTAGGAAAAGATAAAAATTCAAAACTCAGTATAGTTTCTACTAAATGTGTATCACTTTCACACCATCGTAAAGTCAAAAAAACGTTAAGCTGAACCATTGTTAGTTGGGAACTGGCTGTTACAGTAGTTCCCTTATCCATAGGGATATGTTCCAAGACCCCCAGTGGATGCCTGAAACCATGGATAGCACTTAACTATATACTGTTTTTTCCTCTACATACATACTTATGATAAAGTTTAATTCGTAAATTAGGCACAGTGAGAAATTAACAATAATAACTAATAACAAAATAGGATAAATATTAATCATATACTATAATAAAAGTATGTGAATGTGGGGTCTCTCTCAAAATATCTTATTGTACTGTACTCTTCTTCTTAGGATGATATGAGATGATGAAATGATGAAATGATAAGTTGAAGTGGTGAATGACCTAGGCATTGTGACGTACTATTAGGCTACTATTGACCTTCTGGCAATAAGTCAGAAAGAGAATCATATGCTTCTGAACTGTGGTTGATTGGAAGTAACTAAAACTTTGGAGTGAAGCTGCAGATAAGGAGGGGGGATTACTGTATATGGAATCTAAAAAGTTGAACGCGTGGAGGCAGAGCGTAGAATGGTGGTTATCAGGAGTGGGAAAGTGGGGAAAATGGGGAGATGTTGGTCAAAGGACAGAAAGTTGTAGTTATATAGGATGAATAGGTTTAGAGATATAATGTATAGCATGATGACTAAAGTGAATAATTATTGGATATAGAAAATGGCTAAGAGTAGATTTCAGGTGTTCTCACTGAGAAAAGGTAACTATCTGAGGAGATGGATATGTTAATTAGCTTGACAGTAATAATTATTGGATTATTAGTATATATACCATGTTATACAACTTAAATATATACAATTTTTATTAAAAATAAAATTTAAAAATGAATTTTAAAGACATTTAATAATTTGGTATATTTTCTAACATTTGCATGGGTTTAGTGGTTCAGATTGCCTCTCTAATCCATTTTTTTTTTATTTGGAGAGGAATCCTGAAGGAAAATTATTTTTCTATTGCATATAGGCTAGTGGATAACATGCCTAGCAAATACTTACTGGTTGGTTGATATCTTAGGTACCAAAACAAATGTTAATATTTTTTCCTCATTAGTATGTGAAAAAGAATAAGAGAGAAACTGTTCAGAACTTGTCAATTGCTAAAAATGCTCATGTGTACATGATTTATAGTTGAAATTGATGCTAATGGAATATATATTGGGGTATATAATCTGTATATGACTAAAGTGTACCTCTTCTGAATTCATATTACATATTTGTTCTACCAAAATAATGTTCCAGGCATAATTCTATACAGATGTGTACCCACAAAATATAGCTGCATTATGTTAGCTTGGAAAATTTCAGAGGTTTTGTTGTGCTTCTTTTTTCTTAAACTCTTTATTGATTAACTATACTACAGTTTCATTTCCCCCATTTCACATAATATATGCAAGAGAAGTGCCAAATCACGGCACCTGGAGTTTTATTGATTGCTTATATTCACAATTGGCTCAATCAAAGGGATGTAGAGGGTGAAAAATGACACAAAGAGTGATAAACAATCAAACAGCCAGAAACCATCATTAGCCCAATCTCTTCCTGTTGACTAAAGATCTTACTTTAGTTAATGAGGATACAGATTAATGATACACAAACAGCTCATCCTTTGTTATTTTTCCAACTAAGCTTGGAGGGAAAAAAGCCAATCTAATTATAAAAACTGATAGAAATACATAAGTATTTGGCCAATTATTCTAAGCATTTTTTTAAAAAACCTCACTTGTCTGGAGCCCAGATGAAATGGGAGTGGGGCAAAATAGCATGTTTCAGAGCACATTAAGCCACCTTAATTTTAATAAGGATCTGAAACATCTGGGTGTCTCTGATCAACCTGATATGTGATCCGAGAACTGAAAAATAGGATCTACATTGATATTAGACTTACTAATCTCTTATGAATTCTCTAGGAACCTGAAAGTCAATAAAGCAATTTTTGTATGACTATAAACTTGCTTATCTTGGTCAGTTACATTTTTTCTTCTTAAAAATATTTCTTTGCAGTTATAGTAGTTGCTTCTATGAAATAATATTGCAAGTCTTCTCAAAAAACCCTTTTTAAAAATCACCTTAACTTCTGAAAAATCTTTCTTTATGCAAATGAGAAAGCAAAATGCACACATGCAATATGTATATACATACAGTCTTTTGCTGAGATTAGTTATGTAAAAAGGGGAAAGTTGAAGGAAGAAACCAAATTTTCTTCACTCTGCCAGTGTCTTCTCATCTCTAGTAAATGAAATGAAATGAGTGCCCGAAGCCCTTCTCAACCTGGCTTCAGCTGTCTGTGCCCAACAAGTGGCATCTTCTTCATGCATCCCATCCTGCTGGCATGCAACAGATTTATCATTTTTGCCCTTTTTTTCTTTCCCTGTCTGCCAAGAGGCTGATTTCTATAGTGAACATCATGATACTCTCATTTTTCTAGTAGGATATAGCCAATGAGAGGTAGCAACATAAAATCAATGTAGGACATGCAAAAGGTCAGGCTATTTATTCTGCACACTGTCCCTCCTCACCCATCTCTGCCCCTCCTGGACTACAGTTTGGATAGTGCTGCCTTCCTCTTGTTCTACTACTCAAGGCCTCAGGTGCTGTGGGAAGTCACTTTCCTGTGTTTGCTGTGTTTGTGAGTTCCAGTGACATTCTCCTCCTGCCTCTTGGGCCCTTTGGCTTCCACTGTTGCTAGTCCCTGGATGCCTCACTGTTGTATTCTGTTTCTCCAAATCCAGTCCAAGTCTCTGTAAATAGTCACTTCGCTTATGTTATTTTCAGTTAATTCTTTGAATGTGCCCTGTTTCCTGCTAGGAATTTGAATTACACATTGCTTTTAGTAGTTTACTGCATCTGTCCTCTGACCACATTTTGTTCATTTCTCTTATGACACCTTTTAATCATATATTTATACACTTTTCTACCACATTAGACCCTGAGTTCTTGATGGCAGGGATCATACTTTTATCATAAATATACCCTTAGGAACTTAAACAGTGCCTACAAAATACATGTGTAATGAATGAGTGGATGAATGAATGAATGCACAAATTTGCAACTCCATTTGTTACTTTAATGGTGTCCATTTCAGCTAAAAATTTAAACCATGTCAAAAGCATTCTTCATCTGAGACTATCACCTGTTTTAAAATAACAGGATCATCACCGTGTGATTCAAATGACAATAAGTCCAGAGGAAAAGCAGCTTGATATCTGCATCTGCTAACATTAAAACAGAAATCTGTGCCTCAGGCATTCAGTCCAGTACCTGGGAAAGGCTCACAAAAGAAAGTGATTAATGCCAGCATGTAATAGTACTCCACAGGTTGTGAGTGGGGTTTATCCTGAGCTGTGTTCCAGTAAACACCAAAACAATTAGCATGTATCTTCTTTTTTTAAAAAAAGATTTTATTTATTTATGAGAGAGAGAGCACAGGAGGAGGAGCAGAAGGAGAGGGACAGACAGACTCCGCATTGAGTGCGGAGCCCAAGATGAGGCTTAATCTCAGGACCCTGAGATCATGACCTGAGCTGAAACCAAGAGTCAGATGCTTAATTGACTGAGCCACCCAGGAGCCCCTGGCATGTATTGTCTATTTGTCATCTTTATGGTAAAGCAACTTAGAGGACATCTTATGTATTGTTCATGGGTTCCTGAGGAGAGGGGGGACACCCTCACACCTAAATGAGGGGCACAGCAAAAGATTCACAGTGACTTGAAGACAGATCCTGCTAGTGAATATTTGGTCAGATAGAAACACAAAAAGACAGGTTCAGTTCAAGTGCCAAATGATCCAATTTGTTCAAAAGGTGCAGTGTTTATCCATATTCCAAACTCACCCCAGTGTTCTGAAAATCCTGCAGCTATTGACAGATCTCAGATGCTAACAGTGATGTATTAATGTAGATAACTGACAACTGCTTATTTTGTTCAGGCAGGAGGAGCTGTAGGCTGTAGTCCCACTGAGCAGTTATGGCCAATGGCAGAAATGAGATTTTTCATAAAGAGCGAGGCTTCCTTCTATATTAAAGCTTCCTTCTTTCCATCTAGTTCTTGTTCATTATAGACCTTTCTCTTTGATAGCCAGTAAGACAATGGATAGCAAACTGACTAGGCAGTATCAAGATGAGCCTAGTTGATCATCAGTGTTACTAAAGCAAGACTTAATTTAAACATGTAGCTTACATTGTGGATTATTTACATGTCAGCATTCTCTTCGGTTTTATTCTAAAAGAATCTTGCTTTGGATAGAGTAGCCATCTCCTTCTCATAGAGCTGGGTGCCACAATGGAAATTCAGCTCATCTTTAATTTTTGGAATGAGTTTTATTAGTCAAAAGCTGTAGTTCCCAACCAGGGACAGTTTTGTCCTTCTGGGACATTTGGCAAGGGTAGAGGTATTTTGTGTTTCACACTGGGGACATAGCATTTAGTGGGTAGCATTCAGGGATGCTATTAATCCTCCTACCACTTGTAGGGCAGCTCTCTATAAAAAGAAATTATCTGGGCTCAAATGTCATTAGTGACATGGTTGAGAAATCTTAGTCTACAGAGAGTTCCAATCTTTCTTACCAGGTGTTGGTTTAGGAATAAGCATATGACTAAATTCTGGCCAGTGACTTAAGAGTAGAAGTTGAGTGTAATCTTTAGGGACAGTTCTTCCTCACTCATAAGCAAGAACCACAAGAAGCAGAATAGCAGAGTGGCAAGAGACACGAAAGACCTGAGTCCTTAAGGATGTGCTTTAGTCCATGAATCACCTAGTTCTAAAATCTGCCTCATCTCTCCACATGTGTTTATGTGAGCTACGGACACTCTGTTTTATGTTTATGTTTCTGTTACTCAAACTCACAAACATGCTAATTGGAGTGTATATACTCTGGGTGAAGGTTTGGTAAAATTTATGTTAGCTCTAGGGATCTGAGTATTAATACTAAAAAGGCAAGAGATAAGCATTCAGTCCAGAATCTTGGTGAAGAACAAATATTCCTTGGAATAAGGCAAGATGGTAAGGGGAGTGAGAAGATAGGGGATAGGAATGGAGAAGAATAGGCCCCAGTTAGTCATTCTGTCAGTAAGGCTTTTTTAGATAAACCCTATTTTATTGGAGGTGCAGTAGACAAAGGGGCAAGAAGTAGCATCAACATAAGTTCAGGATGGACTCTATCTTGTGATTCCTTTAAGAGACTTCTTGCCTCTAAGCTCTCACTTCCTTATGTTTTTATTATAAAATCCTAAAGAATCCCTGGAAGGACTAGCATGAAAACCACAGCAGCCCTAAACTACGACTAGCCTGCATCCTCTTGCCATAAATTCCTCTCTTGCTCATGTCTTCAGAAGCTGGGGCCTACTTACCACTGGCCTGTTCTGTCCCAGCTTATTTACAAAATAAGAAATTGTTTCCTGTTGTCTCAGTGATTTCCAAGATGGCTATATTAGAACTGTGGACTTATTTATCATTCCACCAACTGCTTTAGTCAATCTTAGTTCAGCAAATTATAGCAATATTGGATATACCATGTATTTCAGTGCCAGATGTTTCTTAAAAGTGTGAGGTTACTTTAGTCAAAACCACTTTTGTAGTAAACAGGCTTATCTAATGGTGAGTTTTTTATTTCCTAGGGTTAGCTAATATTAAGCAGAACTGTGATGAAAAGCCTTCTGCACATAGGTTTCACAGTCCTGGAGAACAGTACTGGCCATCTTATACACACCAGGTCTTTCTCATAGGACAATACAAAGCAAAGTACAGATAAATATAGGGCCATATTCATGAAACTAACAAGGAATAAAATTTGAAAATAGTAGCACTAAAAAATTTTGGAACAATAATTCCCATTTTTGTTTTAAAGACAATTAGTTATTAATATTTAGAAGGGGTGCCTGAGTGGCTCAGTCAGTTTAAGCATCTGACTCGATTTCAGCTCAGGTCGTGATCTCAGGGTTGTGAGATCAAGCCCCATATCAGGCTCTGCTCTGGGCATGGAACCTGCTTAGGATTCTTTCTCTCCCTCTGCCCCTCCTATAGCCCCTGTCTCTAAAAAAAAAAAAAAAAAGAAAGAAAGAAAGTTTCTGTAGTGAGGACAGCACTACCCTGGGAATGATCACAGGTCCTGGTCTAAGTTTCGCACTAATTGGCAAATCAGTTTGGGGGTCAGGGATACAGATGGTCAGGTAAGCTTGTGGACCTTAAGTTATATAAATTTCAGGGTTTGGAGTAGATAATCTCAAAAGCCATATTAGTGATACTGTGATGTCTTCATTCAATTAACAGCCAGACCAATTGTGTATGTAAGTGTAATATGTATATAATATTCCTTACTTTTGAAATAGCAACATCATGGAAATGCACCACTAAGAGGGAGGAGTGTGGCCTCTGAAATATAAAATTTTGGAGGAAAAATCCTTTCACATACTCTAATGTTCCCCTTTTGAGTAGCCAGACTCAATTTGTGTATTTCCTGCCCTTACTGTGCCCTTATTCTTTCTACTCCAGGGAAATGAGGTAGTTTCTTTGGCATATTTGATAGTAATAAATGGAGATACTTGGGTCAGCTTTTCCTCCTTCCTCTTGGGATAAAGGAGCCTCCTGAAGACCATTTTCTAATTTACTTTTCCATCAGTAGGCTCTACTGCTCATGTGAAGCATCCTGCTCTGGCCAAACATTGCCTGTGATTGGATCAGTAATTCTGCTTAATTTGGGAATTCATTTAGAAGATGTGCAGTTGAATCTCACATGAAGCCATTTCCTCAATATTAACCTTCATCAGTAATAAGTAACTTCTCAGACAGAAGGGACATAAGGAAGCAAGCCATGCTCCTGTGCTCTCCTCTCTGCTTCTCATAATGGGACTGGTCGCACCTCCCAAATGCAAAGGGATTTAGTCTAAGTATACATTCCTAATATTAATAAAAAATACTTGGGATGTAAACTCATAGTTGATTCTAAAGGCTTAATTATTGTAAAAGTTGTGGCTATAGCACTGGTATTGTGAAAAATCTTATCATCCTTTTAATCCTCTGTAGCTGTGGAAAAGTGAGCACATAAAAATTATAATTAATCACAATTTGGATGTCCCAAGGAACTTAAGTTAGTATCAAAAGAAGACACTTCATGCTGAACCTGAAAAAAATTACACCTAGATTAAAATAGAGTCCCTAAGTGAGATGTTATGAGAATGAACTAGGAGCAAAAAGAGAAATGGAATAGACTCTATATCATAAGGCAGTTTCTCATTCTGTTGTATAGAATGGTCATTAAATATATAAATATATATATATATATATGTGTGTACATACACACACATATATATAGGGGCACCTGGGTGGCTCAGTTGATTAAGCATCTGACTCTTGTTTTTGGCTCAGTTCATGATCTCAGAGTCATGAGATTGAGCCCCGCGTCTGGCTCTGCAGTCAGCACAGAATCTGCTTGAGATTCTCTCCTTCTCCCTCCCCCCTGCCCCTCCCCTGCTCACATCTCTCTCTCTAAAATAAATAAATAAATAAATAAAATATTTTAAAAATATGTATATATATATTCCAGCTCAGAGACACTAATAGCGTCAGTGATTATTTACCTAACATCTCTTGCTTCCTGTTGTTACTTGTTAACAGAACTCTTACTCTTCCTAGACCCCCAGCTGATCTAAGCTAATCATGGTGGATACAGTCCCTGTTCCAGGAATGTTTTTCCCAGTCTTTTCCAGTTAGGAATGACTGTGTGACCAAGTTTTGACCAATGAGAAAAAAATGAGAGCCTTCTCTCTAAATACTCCCTTTCTTCCTGCTTGGGATACTGATGTGAGAAACTACTGGAACTGCAGCATCCGTCTTGGACCATGAAGGGGTATGCATATGTACAAAGACCTTGAAGACAGTAGTACTGAAAGGTATAAATTAGGAGTCTGGGTGTTTGATGATATTGTGGAACCACCTATTTTGAGACTTCTTATAAAGTAAACAAGAGAGGCTATTTTCCATAGTTCTGTTTCTTGGACCTGATTATATCCTGCTTAATACAGAAAGGTCCAGAGGTAACATCAGAGACACTCACTAAAAACCATCACATTAGGATGAGATGAATGTGTGAGAGCAGCAACAGGAACCTCCTGGTGGATATAGAGTTGAGTCAGCTCTTCAAAGACTACAGGGAGAGAGACCGAGGCATTTCCTCCATAAAATAGTAGAGGAAGAAGGAGCGGACTCCAGGAAACAAAGAAAAGAGACTCCTTCACACCTAAGCAGGGGGATTGCTGTACCAAGAGGCTCAAAGTATATGCATTAAGAAAACAATTTAAAGATATTAATACACCCAGGGAGGAGCAAGATGGCGGAGGAGTAGGAGACTTAAATTTCGTCTGGTACCAGGAATTCAGCTAGATAGGGATCCAACCATTCTGAACACCTACAAACTCAACAGGAGATCGAAGACAAGAATAGCAACAACTCTCTGAACAGAAAAGTGACCACCTCCTGGAAGGTAGGACGTGCAGAGAAGTGAATCCGAGGCGATATTCGGGAAGATAGACGGCAGGGGAGGGGGCCTCCATCAGCCGCTACTGGCAAATGATAGAGCAGCAGAGCACAGAATTGGAACTTCTAGAAGTTGGCTCTGCTGAGGGACATTGCTCCAGTGGCTAAGGGGGGGGGGGGTGGAACCCTCGCTGGGACAATGTGGTCTCAGGACCCTCGGGGTCACAGAAAGACAGGGGGTGCCTGAGTATGGCAGAGCTCCCAGATATCGGAACAGGGAAGCCGGCTGCAGAGACGGAGCCGAGGAGTGGGCTCTCAGCTCGGGGTTGCCATAAACCATGATCCGCGGCACAGTCGGGCCACTGCTCCTCCAGCAGGGACCCAACAAGTGGCAGATGTGGAGGGACTCCCCTTCCTCCCCCGGGAGGAGCAGCACGGGAGTGCACCGCAGGAATCTGCTGGGTTTGGAGACTCCAAATGGGGTCGTGTGCCAGAGATAGAAACGCTTGGTCATGGGCTGGGTGAGCACAGAGTGCGGCCGGAGACTGGGGAGACAGCACTGATTGATTGCTTTTCTCTGGGGGCTCACTGAGGAGTGGGGCCCTGAGTTCTCAGCTCCTCTGGGGTGGAGATTGGGAGGCCGCCATTTTCACTCTCCTCCTCCACAACTGTACGGAAAGCTTGCAGGGAACAAAAGCTCCCAAGAGCAAACCCAAGCAGATGACTTAGCCCAGCCCCCACAAGGACAGGGCAATTCCGCCTCGGGCAAAGACATTTGAGAATCACTGACAGGCCCCTCCCCCAGAAGATCAGCAAGAATAGCCAGCCAAGACCAAGTTTACCGATCAATGAGAACGGCAGAACACCAGCACTAGGGGAATACAGCACATAGAATTCATGACTTTTTTCCCCCTGATTCTTTAGTCTTTCAAAGTTAATTTTTTTAATTTTCTTTTTTTTCTTTTTCTTTTTTTTTTGAAATTTTTTTCCCTTTTTCAACCAACATCTTATCAATCCCTTTTTTAAAAAATCTTTTTTATTTTTCATTTTTAGTCATATTCTATCCCTTCATAGTAGTTAACCTTATTTTTGGTATATATATTTTAAAGAGAGAACGACATATATATATATATGTCGTTCTCTCTTTAAAATTTTGGGATACAGTTTCTTCTAACAGACCAAAATATACCCTAAATCTCTAGTGTATGGCTTTGTTCTAGTCTCCTGCCTGATCACATTCTCTCCCTTTTTTTTTTTCAATTCCTCTTCTTTCTTTTTTCAACCAACTTCTTATCTTATCAATTCCTTTTATAAAATCTTTTATAATTTTCATCTTTACAGTCATATTCCATCCCTTCATCGTATTTACCCTTATTTCTGTACATATATAAGTTTTTCTTTCTTTAAAATTTTGGGAGGCACTTTCTTCTAACAGACCGAAATCTAGTGTGTGGCACTGATCTATGCACCAGCCTGATCATATTTGATTATATTCTTTTTTTTATCTTTTTCTTTTTTCCCCCATTTTCAGGTCTCTTCTGATTTGTTTAGTGTATATTTTTCTGGGGTTGTTGTTAACCTGTTAGCATTTTGTTCTCTCCTTCATCTATTCTGCTCTGGATAAAATGACAAGACGGAAAAAATCACCTCAAAAAAAAAGAACAAGAGGCAGTACCAACTGCCAGGGACCTAATCAGTATGGACATTAGTAAGATGTCAGAACTACAGTTCAGAATGACGATTTTAAAGATACTAGCTGGGCTTGAAAAAAGCATGGAAGATATTAGAGAAACCCTTTCTGGAGAAATAAAAGAACTAAAATCTAACCAAGTCGAAATCAAAAAGGCTATTAATGAGGTACAATCAAAAATGGAGGCTCTAACTGCTAGGATAAATGAGGCAGAAGAGAGAATTAGTGATATAGAAGACCAAATGGTGGAAAATAAAGAAGCTGAGAAAAAGAGATAAACAGCTACTGGATCACAAGGGCAGAATTTGAGAGATAAGTGATACCATAAGATGAAACAATATTAGAATAATTGGGATCCCAGAAGAAGAAGAAAGAGAGAGAGGGGCAGAAGGTATATTGGAGCAAATTATAGCAGAGAATTTCCCTAATTTGGGGAAGGAAACAGGCATCAAAATCCAGGAGGCACAGAGAACCTCCTTCAAAATCAATAAAAAGAGGTCAACACCCTGACATCTAATAGTAAAACTTACAAGTTTCAGAGACAAAGAGAAAATCCTGAAAGCAGCTCGGGACAAGAGATCTGTAACCTACCGTGGTAGAAACATTAGACTGGCAACAGACCTATCTGTCTATCTGTCTATCAGTGCAATCAATCAGAGACCTGGCAGGCCAGAAAGGACTGGCAGGATATATTCAGAGCACTAAATGAGAAAAATATGCAGCCAAGAATCCAGCTAGGCTGTCAGTGAAAATAGAAGGAGAGATAAAAAGCTTCCAGGACAAACAAAAACTAAAGGAATTTGCAAACATGAAACCAGCCCTATAAGAAATATTGAAAGGGGTCCTCTAAGCAAAGAGAGAGCCTAAAAGTAACATAGACCAGAAAGGAACACAGACAATATACAGTAACAGTCACCTTACAGGCAATACAATGGCACTAAATTCATATCTGTCAGTAGTTACCCTGAATATAAATGGGCTAAATGCCCCAATCAAGAGACACAGGGTATCAGATTGGATAGAAAAACAAGACCCATCGATATGCTGTCTGCAAGAGACTCATTTTAGACCCAGAGACACCCCCAGATTGAAAGTGAGGGGGTGGAAAACCATTTACCATGCTAATGGACACCAAAAGAAAGATGGGGTGACAATCCTTATAAAGATATTAATATACCCAAAATTAATCTTTAGGGAAAAAAATTAAAGTTCAGTATTACATTTTCTTAAATCTTGCTCTGTATTTTTAAAGTCCATTTGGAAGAATAAACCCATTATCCAGAATAAGTAAACAAAATTTGTCAAGAAGAATAATTTGGCTTTGTTCCATAAGACAATAAAATAATTTATAAATTAACAATAATGAAAACATTAGTATTGATGTAGAAGTAGACTGACATACAAAAGAGAGTAAAAAGTATAAAAATGGAGCCAAAGCAGTCTCAGCAGTCTATAATTTAGTTAATAATATTGTGCCAATGTTAATTTCTTAATTTTGTCAAGTATACTAATGGTTATATAAGATGACAACACTAAGGAAAACTTGACAAAGGATATAATGAGAACTCTCTGCACCACCTTTACATTTTTTCTATAAATCTAAAATTATTCCAGATATTTCTTTTAAGACCTTGTTGATAAAATTATATTTCAAGTCTCTTACATCCCTAACTAATAACTTTCTATAGACTAGTGAGATACTTATTGATGAAAATGAAACCACAGAAGTTCGGAGGAAGTATGGACTAATGTAATAAAGAGAACCATAAATACCTTTATACAACCCTTCAAATACATCCAATCTTTTTAGAAAATACTATAAGGAAAACGTAAAATATAAACTTAGAAACATGTTTTCAATTTATATGGGAATAATTAATGATAATATTACATACAAATAATTCTAATTTAATAGGGAAAAGATGAACTCCAGATGGAAAAAGAAGACCAGATATAAACAGTAAATTCTCTAGGGGAAATATGTAATTAGCCAACTTTATACCCAAGAGTATAACAATTCCTAATATATTAGGGGAGTGCAAATACAGTAGTTAAGAATAACTTTTAACTATAGTATTAGATTAAAAAGTATCATTTTCTTAGCTGATCATGAATGGACTGGCAGTTGATGCTCTTACCTCGGGCTCCTCTCCCTTTCTTTTCACCCTATGGTTGCCATCTGAAATGTCCACCTTCAAACAGCCCCAGACTCTTCTCTCTGGCTCTCCAAGACCAGATCAAAACAAATTCTCTAAGGCCAGAGCAATGCTTAACTGTTGCCACACAAAATATGAGGCCAGTGAAAGAAAATCTCTTCATCCTTTAAATCAGAGAAAACACTTAGTTGTAGCTCTGCTCCCATTTATCAGCTGTCAAGAATTTCTATTCAGATACTCTGTTTCATACTGCAAAGATTTCAAGTTGATTCAGAGAGCTTGAAATTAAAAAAAATCTCACGTTAACATATAAACTCCATTCTTTTATAACCCATCTTATGACCTAATGCCTCTTTTTGGGTTTTACATACAGTAAGAGGGAACTAACTTGGATGTTCACAAAGGTGTCTGGTACAATGAAATAAATATGGCAAACATGACCCGGTACTAATAATTGATTCAATGTTCTCATTTTTAGAAAAGCAGAGCTAAAATCACACTCCCTCATTTAGCTGGCATTCAACTTAAAATGAACTGTAAAATAAGCTATGTTCCTTTCCATGAAAGCCTATTGATCAGGGGAGAAATTTAATATGTAAGGAGATGTGGGGGAAGAGCTGGGAAGAGACGGAGATGTCATTGCAACAATTATGCAAATATATTTCTGTAAAATAATACTGTTAAGGTCATTTTGTTAAGACCCTGAATATTGTTAATTCTAAATACATATTACATTTTAATCAAACTACTGACTTCCCACTCTTCCCTGAGAAATTTACATTCTGACTACATTTTGAGGGCAGTTAGGATCCAGCTAAGCTCTCAAATATAATAAGTATCAGGAAATTGTCCTGAATTATTCATGTTAATTATGCTGAACTAAACATTGTGGATAGGAAAATATATTCCCCACTGAAATATGTTTGCCTTAGAGAGATTTCTAAATTGATCATAGCCTCCTTTTCTTATGATTAGACCTAAGGGGGCCCCTAGGATGGTCAGAAACTCATGTAATAGATTTGATTCTAACCAGCATCATGCTTTTTCAGCACAATCAGCATCATCTGAATCAATTCTGCATGTTTCCTTCAGTTTCATAAATAATCATAACTAAGCCCTAGTCCAAACCAATTATCAATCATTATAGCACACATCTATTTGGATTATGTAGGGAAAAAATTGTTCTTTGGTCACATTCTATTTTTATACCTACTTTCTATCCAGTATAATAAGCTGCATAGCACATAAACTGCATATTATTCATTTTTTTATTTGTTTATTCACAAGTTCATTTATTCATTCATTGAAGAAGCAATTATTGAGCAACAACTGTGTGTCAAGTACTGTGTTGGGCATTTTCTCCTTGCTTCTGATGACCTTCAGTGGTTTGCTTTTTACTGTTTGTCTAAAGGATTCCAGGGACTGAGAATGTGCTAGTCATCATCTTTATTGAATGACACAGTATCATTATTTATTAGTTTTTCTCATTCATCCTGAACCTGCAGTCCTATTTCTAACCTCACCATTTTTCTTATACAGACACATTCTCTCTGTTTATACACATGTATTTTTAATCCATGGAGATGCGGTATTTAGTACTATTTTAGGTATACATATGCTTTAGTGTAGTAATTGTTGTTGTGCTTTATGTCTCATTCTGTTTCCTGTTTTTCACTCTACATAATATTTAATGTGGATTTATTTAGTTGCTTCTTACAGCTCTGTGATACTCAAGGACAGGCATATTCCAGTTTTATTTTTATTAAGGTATGATTAAAAAAAGCTGCACATATTTAATGCTCCCATATTCATTGTAGCATAATTTACAATAGCAAAAACATGGAAACAACCTAGGTGTCCATCAACAGATGAATGAATAAAGATGTGACATGCACACACACACACACACACACACACACACACACACACACACGGTGGAATATTATTCAGCCTTAAAAAGGAAGGAATCCATGCTACAGCGTGGATGAACTTGGAGGACATTATGCTAAGTGAGAAAAGCCAGACACAGAAGAACAAATACTATATGATTCCACTTATATCATAAATCTAAACTAGTCAAAATACACATTCCGTTTTTCATGTGATGGACACTGAGGTTGACTTCAACTCTACTTATAACAAGTCCGAGACAGATACCTGGTGAATGCTTCTGTGTGTCAATGTTATAGTCTCTTTGGGCTACACATATAGGGAGGAATTGAAAATACTGTAGTTTGTAGTCTAGGAAGGAAGTTTCTTTTACAAACTGACCACACTTGTTAACAATCCCACCAGCATTTTAAGAGTATTTCTATTTCTCTACTATTGCCCCATCATATTTTCCCCCCATATAAAATTGAAGTTGTATCTCAGGGTTAGTTTAATTTGTATTTCTCCAATAACCAATAAAGTAGACATCTCTTTGATTTTAGACCTTCTGGTAATTCCTTTATGACAAATTATTTGCTCTGTATTTGCAATTTTAATTTAGATCTTTTGTATTTTTATTGTTTGTTTCCCCAAGATTGTTGGTTGTTTGTAGGCAATGCAAATTACCTATTCAAATCTGTCATGCAGCTTGTTTTATTCTTTTCAGAGAATTAGGGAGTAGGAGGGAATGTCTGGGCAGTGTGGAATTTGAGAGGGGACATGGGATCTGTTTCTTAAAACAGAGTTTGAACCAGTCCTCCTGTTTTTAACCTCATTTTTATCACCGCTTCCAAAGATAACTGGTCTTTCCAGTTTATCACACTTTGGGGGTTAATCCCATTGTAGTTATATATTGCTTAATAGATTTCCCTACTTCAAGCATGAGATTCAGTTTTCTCAGGTCTACTAAATCATTGCCACAATGCATCTGTTTTCTAGCTTCTGACATTTTGTTGTTGGATTGTCTTTAGTCGCCTTTTTTAGTCCTTTGAGAATATATAACTTTAAAAAAATCCCTTGTCATTTAGCGGGTGTCAGAAAGGAGAAGTGTTAAACATACTTGTGCAGTCTTCCATCTTTAACTAGAATTTCAATTCCCTTTCAACCATTTTTAAAAATCTGTGTCTCCTAAACTCTCTTTCTAGTTTATTATCTGTCAATAGGTTTGCTCTTATCTTTATATCCTGCAGAAACAAGTGCCATAGCAAAATCTCTCCTTTAAAAATGTATAGAATCACATATTAATCTTTGCCCCACCAAATGCTGACTTTTCACTATGTAGTTGAGACTTTTCTAAAAATGATGGATGAAAATCATATAATTAAGAAAATTTCTTTAGATAACTCTATCATGATAAATAAAATATGCATTAATAACTACCTTAGAAAGTAGAATACTGAATAAGCCTTGAGAGTTTTGTAAGTTACTCATTCTCTTCTCTACCCTTGGCCTCAAATTACTGGTGGGAATATGTGCAAAGAAAATAGATTATTTTCATAATTTCAAGACTTTTATCTTGTCAGGTATGTAGTAGACTTAATAATTTTTTTAAATAAATATACTGGTATAAAATATAGACAGATATAAAAACATTTAAAAATTATATGCAGTTCTTTAAAGAACATCCAACTCATTCTACTTTTTCTGATTGAGTCTGAATTTTGACAATACTAATGTATCTAATAAAATTCTGATTTTTATTTTTTTTTACTGGAAGTTCTGAAACTCAATAAAAATAATGTCTCCCAAACACAATTTCAGCATTCAAAAAATAGAAGAAATATGTCCTGCTTCTCAAGGTTCACTGATGTACCCTCTCTAAGTTCACTCGTCACTAGGACTTCAATCCAATTAAGCGTTGTCCTAAATAATTTAATTGTTAGAAGCCAATGCTCCTTCAAGACATTGCCAAAGAGATAGTAAAGGAATAAACCTGGCGGAGTACCACATATTCAGTTCCAAAAGCCCAGCTGTGCCCTCCTTGCCAGTCCATCAACATTTGATCAAATAAGAACGATATTTCAGCATAGAAAATAATCAGCTAATTCATGTCCCATTTTGCCCTCCAGAATCCCAACAGCTCACTAGAACCCCATTATGACCATATCCTTGAGATTGTCTGACATAAAAGCAAATTACTACCACTGTAGGAAAGAACCCGAACATAACTACTGCCAGATTTATAGTTCTGCTGCAAACCCTGTCATTTTGAACTAGTTGAATTTTGTCACTAAAACAGATTGGTATCTTGAGAAATGTTAACCCAATGAACACAAGGAATACCAATTAAAATGTCAGATCCTTATTTCTAATCTCAAAAGGTATAGTTTCAATGTGTGATCTGATAAATTTTTTAGATAAATCAACTTCCCTGTATTTCTACCTCCCCAAATAAAATCATTTTCTCTGATATTGTGAGAATCCAGGCTTCTAAAAGAGACATAAGGTTTCAGCAGCATTATTTATTTAATGATGTATCTGAGCAACTCATCCCTCAGTGAAAGAAATTAAGAAACAGCTTCAATATAAAAAATAAAACCCCAATATTTGAGTTCAGAATAAGGCCAGAAGGAGCAGGAGGAGTATTTCTGAGATATTTAAATATGGAGGATGTGGTTTCCTTTATGTGAATATAAGCAAGAGTTTCTCTCCACTGACTCTCACCTAGCCAATCTCTCATCTTTGTTTCCAAAATGAAAAGTGGTTAATTTGATAAAGTCTTTAAGCAGGTAAACCAGACAGTGAGGTTTAGATCTTTCTGAAATGGTAGAAGCATTCATTATAAAGGTGACATTTTAGAAAAATTTCCTGAATTTAATACTTAAATATGGGAAGTCACTGTGACGATAAGATTTCAAGTAGGATTATTGGGCTGGTGTAGGTTAGAAACTGCCATACCGGGCCTCAGAGTTGAGTCAGGGTAGATGGAATTCCTTGGGATCCTGCAAATCACACTGTGGTCAGTGCTGCATACTTCTCTTAAACATAGGGCCAGTTTGGTGACCAATACCACTGGCCGCAGCAACTCAGTGTAACAGTCTTCTTGGGGACTCATTCTTGCTGCCCTATCCCTAAAGAGCAGTGGAGGTGAACAAAGGTTGACTCACTAGGTAGAAATATGGGTTTCTGAACAAAGCTTGATTACTAGAGAGTTTCAGACCAGATACCATCAGGTTCATTGGTTAATATATATCATTATTATCCACATGGAAAATAGTGACATCATTCTAAATTGGTGAGCCAGAGGACTGGAATAATATTCTCAAAGGGACAGTCTGAAGCCTGGGGCAGGTGATTTGAAGTAGGAGAATAATGTGTTGCCATGCAGCCAGACTTAACCTATTTGTCATCACAGAGGGGAAGAGCTTCTACAAGAGCATGCCAGAGCCCTTAAGCACCAGCTTCTTTCTGTTATGTTGAAGCTGAAAGATTATACAGAATGATAGTTGTCCTAGTATGTTATTAATGAATCAATCCACTTATTTAATGGCCTTAACAGACATGTTTTAAACAACCACAATTCATCACGCACTCAGCTGGGTATTAGGTATACAAATAAGACTAAATAAATTCTCCACCCTGAAATAACACCATTTTTCTGAGGATATTGATATGTTATACAAAAATACTTTCCTTGTAATGTATGAAAAAATTAAAACATATCAACATTAACAGAAAATTTGAATTTATTAATATCAAATGTAAAGTTAGAGAGAAATTCCCATGTGAATAATATAAAATCAAATATTAGGAAAGATGTTTAATGCATCTGGTGGGGCTAGCTGAATTATAAATTAATCCAGCCTGGGACACATGAGGTCAATGCTTCATGCAAATTTGGTGCATTGTTGAGCTTGTTTCTTTCCTTTACTTTTAATGGGGTCAAGGTTTACATATCAACTTCAGCTTTTAAAAAATATTTTGTGTGAATAGTAATAATAGCAACACATTTCAGTACATTCTATTATTTTGCACCCATTTTATGTTATTATTTCTTAGTCTATCATATTCTATTTCATTTTGTTGAATTTTGGCCATGGCACACTAAGTTGACTTAATGACCCAATAACGTGTCACAACATGCACTGCTCTAGAACTTACCTACATTTAGTAAAAGCATTTAATACAGCATTCTCCTGTCACAAGGTCATTTATACAATTCCAGAAATGACTAGGAAGTGTGACTCATTTTACAGGAAAGTTCAAGATTAGAAAGGATCAGAATCCAAAGGATACTGGAATCCCCATTGAAGAGCTTCTCTTGTAATGCCAGCCATAAACTAAAGTGACCTAAGGATCATGAGGAGAGGTTATACTGGAGAGAATTGTGATAACGTAGAAGCAGCACTGGGTTTTATTAATAGTAAGCAGAAACACACTATTGAAAATAATGTCATGTTATTATGAAGATATATGTAATAATAATTCACTCAGCAGAATTTCTACATTTTTGTTACATAATATGTTTATCACTGAACATCTATCCACCTAAACTATCCCATAATTATGACCAATTAGAACTGGACTTATCTACTCCTAGTAGGCTGTAGTCGACCTTGCTACTACTCCAGTCTATTACAAAACATTACATTACAATATTTACTGAATTATTTTGACTTACTGTTTCTTAACATACCATGTCCTCATCTTAACTACATGTTAATTTTTTTTAATAAGAAATTTATCTATAATCCCTGTCCTACACTGGTGTTCACATAGTAGATTCTCAAAAAACATTCAGTGGGTCATTGAACAACATCTGAATCATGTACTGTCACCAAAATGATAACCAATCCAGGTAATATTATGCAATTGCTAAGATGAATTTATCTTATTCTCATTCTTGTTTTCCAGAACCATAGAATCAATTAGTCACTTGACATTTTTTTTTATGGATATCTCAAAGTTATCCCAGATTAATTATTTACAAAATAAAACTTATTGTCTTCCTCTCTGGCTCTAGTCTTGTTCCTAATCTCAGAAAGGGGATCTGTCATTTATCCTGTTGTTCAAATCTCAAAAAACCTAGGAGTTTTCCTTGTCACTTCCCCTTTTCTTACCTCTCTTAACTAATTCACCATCAAGTTCTCTGATTTAACCTCTGAAATATCTCTCAGAGTCCTACTCTTCTCTCCATCTTCACCAATACCACTGTAGTCCAGGTCAGTCCTATTTCTTGCCTGCACTGCTGCTTTGAATATCCATCTTGTCCACTTGCCTTCACTCCAGCTCTCCTCTTATCTGTCTCTTGCTCTGTAGCCAATGTTATAAAAATACCCACCTGACCATGATTATCCCATCCTAAAACCCTTTCCATTGTTTGTGGGATAAAAGCAACAAGTTCTTAACATGTCCTATGTGGTGATTATTAAACATGGCCACGAATACTTTGACGTCCTCCCATCAAGAGCTGGAGTCTATATTCCCTGCCCTTGAATCTGGGTGAACTTGTGATTGCTTCATCTAATAGAATACATTACAGTTGACACTATGTAACTTTCAAGACTAGGTCATATAACCTTATGCAGCTTTCTTGTTGGTAGAACAATTGCTTCTAGAGTACTAGGGTGACATGTAAGAAATTGGACAATTCTATGACTGCTATACTAGAGAGCCCACATTTAGACAACCATTTGACAGCCCCAGCTCAGCCATTCTTCAGCCATACAAGTTCAGATGCTAGATATGGGAACAAAGAAACTGTCTTCAAAGTGGATCCTCCAGGCCTAGCCATTTCAGCCTTCATCCATTCAGCTCATCCCAGGTGTACGATAGCGGAGGAAGGCCATTCTCATTGTGCCCTTTTTGAATCACTGATACACAATATCTACAAACATAATAAAATGGTTATTGACTTAGGCCATAAGTTATGGGGTGGTTTGTTACTTTGTAATAGGTAACTGAAACATCATGAAAGTCTCTGTAAGACAAGCTCTTATCAAGCTATCCTGCCTCATCCAATATCACGTTCCTCTTCATTCTCCCCTCTCTAGATATAAAGGCTATCCTTCTGCCTCTTTAATTCGGAATGCTCCTTTGCACCATGGAGCCACTGAACATGTGTCTCTAAATCTTCAGAACACTCAAATCTCAAGTCAAAAAGCACTTCCTTATAAAAACTTTCCCATACCTCTCTCACTAGGTCATATCTCAAAACTGTAGTCTTTAATAAGTCATGAACCTCCCTTTAGCTCTTGTCAAAATTATAATTTTATATTTGTGTGTCTGATTTCTGGATTAATGTATATTTCCCTATTCAACATTTATCTTCAAGAAGGAAGAGATTATGCCTAGTTGTGTTGAACATTGGGTACTCATTGTTCAAAATCCCCTATAACTATTATAGAGCCATACACGTTAGGTACTCAGTAAAGATTTCATTCCTGGCATATGAAGCGTTAAGCAGTTTTCAGAGGGAAGTACATGTTTGCCAGTTCTAGGAGGGGAATTTGGAAAGGAAAAGAGAATAGTACATGTGTGAGTTCTTGATCCTATTTATCACATTTATTCTGCCAGTCTCTTTGGAAAGCAAACATACTAAGGTTGAAGAATAAAGGAACACTAATGCTTATCCTTTTCCAATTCTAATTACTTTCACATTTTAAGACAATGAGCTGTTTTGGATGCTCAGGGAATCAAAAAATGAAAATTATGTTCATTGGATCCTTACTTGCTGCCATCTCAAGTAATCCTTTCATCAGTCCCCAAAGGGATTATCTCTATTTTACAGATGAGTGAACAGACTCAGAAAAGTAGATAGCCTGCCCATTGAGGGCTGATCAAGTGGCAGAGCTAAAATTTTTTCAACAGTCATTTTCTTTTTTCTGGGCTATAATGGCTCCAAATCAAGAGGCTAGCAAAGAGAGGAAGAGTGTTTTCATGTAGTTGAGAGAAACAAATACAGGACTTTTGCCCCAGAACTACTGTGCCATTCTCATCTCCCATAGCTCTGTAACAAAGTCAGAAAAGAATTGGGGGAAAAATGAAGTGAATAATGGTATTCACTGATTATAAAATGAACTAAATCTGATACTTCTACAGAATTACTTCCATAAGTAAATCTAATGACATCACCGTTCTATGAACGCAAATGTAGTGAAGAAAAAAATGCCTTTAAATTTGAGTGTTGTGTAATGGAAAATGTTACCACTGATACATGTACATCAGATAAGTTATTTGCAAGTTAAATTACAAGTTAATTCTAACTGAAATATCCCTGAAAACAATCAAAAGAAAAACAAATCTGATAAAAATCTGAAGGTAGTAGAGAACAAAAAATGAGTCTTGTCAATACAGCATAAGTGAAGCTAAATTTGGGGGAATTATTTGCTTTTATTAATGTATTTTAACCGCTAAGAGTGCCCTACAGCTAGAGCATGAGGAAGAGAAGATCTGTCTTGGGTCACTAAGACTATGCTAGATGAAAGTCTGGCAGATTCTTTGCTTTTGCCTAGAAACTGGAAACTGGCTAAAGGATGTACCTATATCTAGCTGTTTTCTGGCTGTAATTCTGAGAAGAGGATTAGAATAATGCCAAATGCATGGAGAGAGAAGCCAAGGGCAAGCCACACAATTTCTTTTGGCCACTATAGGGTCTGGATAGATTTCTCTCTCATTTTCTCTCTCTCTCTGCTGGAAGATGAGTAAACAGGAAAAGTCAGTGTGCAGAAAGACTGCATTATAAGGGAAAGGAGAATAATTCTGAAGATTAAGAGGAGTAGCTGTAAATATGATTACAGAGTATTTTAGAGAACAGTTTAATATTGTCAACAGAATGCAAGAACACATGCCCTCAGTGATATAGGAACAAAAAGTAAATTTAAAAAATTTAGGATTAAAACAAAAACAGGAAAAAAAAGGAAAACTAGGTATTTTGCATATATTTATTAACCATTTGTATTCCTTTTATGTTGGAACTATCAAACCAAAATACCTTTACGTTTCCTTCTATAGAAGTATTTTTTTTTCTGTCATTGTTATTAATGATACTCATTTTTTGGTTGTTAAATAACTTTTTATATTACACTAATGTAAATTATAAAAATGAAAAATGGTAACCTATCTTAAACCTATAAGTAAAGAAAACCACTGTTAATATTGGGGGTGTATTTTTCAGGGCCAGAAAACTGAAATTATCTAAAAATAATATAGGAAAAATGTCTAAAGTCTGAATTACAGGGTGCTCCAATATTCACAGATCAGGAAGATAAGAAACTAAAGAGGGCAGAAAGCAAGAAGCCAGTGAGGAAAAAAGAGAATAAAGGAGATATATACTCAACACAAATGCCTTCACTTTTTGTCTAGTTGTGTACAAATCTTAAACTGTCTAAATTGTGGTAGCTTTGTAGTAAGTTTTGCTAACAGGTAGAGTAAGCTATCTTACCATATTTGTATTGCTCAAGACTGCTTTAGCCATTCTTGGCCTTTGCATTCCTCTATGCAAGAAATTCCTTCAGAGTTTGATATTTAGCTGAACCTATATTTTAAGTGGTAGAAGTAAGCACATTCTTTCTATCATACCACAAATGTTGCTACATCCTTAGCCATTCAATCTTGTTTGTAGCCCCCCTGTTTCCTCTTCCTTTGCAGACTGGTCTTAATGTCAGCTAGCTAGCACAATTATTCCTTTAGAGAATCAAAGATACCAATTATCAGATCAACTAAAGGTGTCATATTTCTTCATAAGTACTTTAATAACCTTATATCTGCTAAATAAAAAAGAAGGTCAGCCAAAACATTTAAATATAACTCTGTTGCCCATAGTAAAGAACTGGAACTGAACAGAGATTATTAATAAGTCTCTAAAGGCATAATTAATTGCTTAATTTAACGGCCCCCATTAATTATCAGACCATAAGCATAGCTGAAATTACAGCCTAAGTTTGAATCTCCATAGACAACTTTGCCTTCATCTTATTTCAAGACTCCTAAATTACTGACTTGAGACTTTCTTGATTAGAATATGGGCAAAATCAGAAGTTAGATTAAAAAATTTCTAAGATGTAGCATGGTAACAGTTTCAAGGAAATATGTGAAAGAATATTTTTTAACTTTTTTGAGATAATTGTTTATTCACATGCAGTTGTAGGAAATACTACAGATTCTGTGTACTCTTTACTCAGTTTCTCACAGTGGCAACATATCGCAAAATTTTAGAACAAAGTCACAATCAGGGTATTGATATTAATACAGTCAAGATTCTGTTACCAGTAGGATATCTGGTATTGCCTTTTTATAATGACAATTCTCTACCTTCCATACCCACTCACCCAGTCTGAACCTGTAGCAGTCATTAATATATTTTCTCTATTTCTGTATCGTCATTTTTTTAAAAGATTTTATTTATTTATTTGACAGAGAGAGGCACAGCGAGGGAGGGAACACAAGCAGGGGGAGTGGGAGAGGGAGAAGCAGGCTTCCCGCGGAGCAGGGAGCCCGATGCGGGGCTCGATCCCAGGACCCTGGGATCATGACCTGAGCCGAAGGCAGACACTTAATGACTGAGCCACTCAGGCGCCCCTCTGTATCATCATTTTTATATTTTTCTCATTTCAAGAATGTTATATAGGTGAAATTATACAGTACATATTTACATACATATATATGTATATGTAACATGTATGTTTATATATATTTACATATACACATATAATAAGTACAGTATATAACCTTTAGATTGGCTTTTTTTTACATGGCATAATGGCCAACAGATTCATCCAAGCTATTGTGTCTTTGCCCATTTTCTAATTGGATTGTTTTTGTTTATTTTACTGTTGAGTTTTGAAAGTTCTTTACACATTTTAGATACAAGTTCTTGTTGAACGTGTGGTTTGCAAATACTGTCATCCAATCTGTAGCTTGTCAATTCATCCTCTTCATAGGATCTTTCACAGAACAAACATTTTTAATTTTGATGAGGTCTACAGTGTCTTTTTAACTGAGGGACATGACAAGATTCTGTTTCTTGGAGATTTCCTGCAGTATTATGTTTATCAGGTTCCATAAGGTTCAAGAGTATAAGCATGTTGCTGTCATTTCTAGTAAACAAAATCTCTAAGCTGAAGGACATGTAGTGGTTCCCGTGATTTATCCTTGAGAAAAGTTGTCTGCACTTGTTAATTATAAACCTGAAAATGATGAATTAATCCTTTACATTATTTGGTTGTCTCAGCCAAGTTATGAATGGTAGATAAGATTCTAACATGTATGGTGCATCCAATGATCAGCTTTTCCATTTTCCCTTGCATACTGCCATGATCTAGGTAATACACTTGAGTGTGAGAAAACTGGAGTTTGTCTCTAAGAGTACGCCAAAAAAAAGTAAGAGAGCACTTCTTAGATCCTTATGAAAGTACTGTCTGTATACAGTGTTGAATTCCCACTATGCATATAAATAGATATTGTGAGTCTAGGTGCATGGGTATGCCAAAGATTGCTTGTTAGGACTGGCAACTTAATTTGTTGGGCCCGGTGCAAATGAAGATGTGGGGCTCCTTATTCAAAAATAAAAAATTCAAGATAATGACAGCAGTTGGAAACCAAGCTCAAGGCACTTCTCAGCACAAGGATTTGTGCCCCTGCACAGGCTGCATGCTCATGGAGCTGTACCCTAATGCTAAACATAGATCCTCTACTGTAAAATAAACATTTGCCTCAGGGATTGACAGTAGGATGATATTAGGGTTGGCACTACAGGGAAGTAAATTCTTATACAGATTGGTAACCTCACCCATTTGCCTATTTGACAGACAGAAGTAACATTTTTAGAGATAACACAGAGGATAGTAAGTCCTTTCTGGAGGTATAAAGACAGCGAGTATGGGAGTAGTTTTCAGAAAAGCATAGCCAGTTTATTTGAGACTTTCAAAAGTTTGTGTATACATCCCACATGTGGGCCATCTTTGCCTCAGAGACTATGTGGGACAGACTTAAGGTCTAACATACCAGCAGAAGCAGTATCAGAAAGTGGGTAATCAGTCTGTATCATCAAATGGCTGGGGATTCTTCTGGGATTTCCAGAAAGAAACACATTTACAGGGACCTCATATAGATAACAAATCTCCCACCATTCTGACTACTGGAGTGGCTTAAGGAAACAGAAAAGGATGTGATAAAGGAGTTTGAAGAGTGATTGCAATTGCTTCTGCTAAGACAGTATAATTACCTCAAGGAAGAGGTGACAGAATGGTGGTAGGATTAGTGATTGAATTATTGCTCATTTGTCCACTAGGAAAGGGATCCTTTGTCCCTTTATTTGTACAGATATTTTCCCTTTAGAAGATAGTGGTAATTGTGGACACAGAGGATATACTATTTCTTTGGATGACCCTCATTTAGGAAAAAGGCATCATCCTGTTTACTTTTTCCATGTGATTGAGCAAATGCTGGGCAATTAGTTTTCCAAGAGTCCTTTTCCTTACAATATTGCCAAATGCCCTTACCTGTTTTTAAATAACTTTTATTTCATGAGTTATCTAATTGTTTAATTTAGAGAGCCATTAGTTTTACCTGGAGTTTTCCCTTTCTTTGATCACTTCTATCCTCAAATGTTCTGTTAACTCCTGCTACTTACTTACTTGAAGAAGCAGAAGGCCGGGTGATGTTCTGTTTTTTAATGATTCCATTTATTGAAAGTTTTTGAACATTTGTACAAAAATTGGAGAGGACAGTGGGAATGTCTTTTCTCTCTTCTAGACCTGAATATTCCTTACAAATTTGGGATAGACCAGAGGGCCCCCAAATCAGGAACAGATTCTGTTTGTAAGTTTAGATTTTGGACCAATTATTACTAGCAGTTAAGACCTTCTGATCAGAGCAAGGGAGTCTTGTCCTATTTTAATTCATATATATATATATTTTTTCACCTAATGCTAGACCAGGTTGGACTAAATCTTCTTTAGGTATATTTAGTTGGTTTTGTCTATCCAAGTTTTAGCCCTATGGGCTGACTTAATTTGGTTCTGCCTTATGCCTTTGAGATAAGAATAGTTATAATGGAAATCAGCAGAAGCAGCCATCTTGGAAATGCACAGCCTCAAGCTTGCAAAGCTTGCAATCCTGCTAGGAATGCTGTAGTTGGATTTTAATAGATGGGCATGAGATAGGAGATATGGGACGGCCCTTCTAAATAGCATATGGCTGGATTCTTTTAAATCTTGACTTGAAAATCTCCAATTTTGTTCAAAGAGCCAAAAAACATGAGTAAGTTAAAGCTAAATTTGATATTGAATTTGATGATTCTGATGTTAGCTACCATGGTATAAAATCCATGTTTTCCTAATATCACTTCTTGCATATGTTTTTTGAAATTAAGGTAATAATACTAGTTGTGATCATAATTTATAGAATTAAGCATTTCAGAGTCTTCAGGTAAATATAATTTCAAGACTGACTTGACAAGTATGGGTCCATTAGATAGATAACAATAATGTTAACAAATATATAGTATGAAATCATGATACCTTGGGGTGCCTGGGTGGCTCATTTGGTTAAGTGTCCGACTCTTGATTTCAGCTCAGGTCATGATTTCAGGGTCCTGGGATTGAGCCCCCATCAGGGTCCATACTCAGTGCAGAGTCTGCTTGAGGATTCTCTCTCTCACTCTCCCTCTGACCCTCCCCCTGCTCGAGTTCTCTCTCTCTCTCTCTCACATAAAAAAATAAATCTTTTTTAAAAAGTCATTTTACCCCAATCTCTTAGAAACAAATTCAAAGTCATATTTGTGAATAGTAGAAGTATATTTGTTATCCTGAAAGAAAAGCTGGACAAGTGCTTTATGGAAAAAAAGAATAAATCTTTATAAATAAACTGAAAAATACTAGATTTTCAGCTATGGAAAGATATGCTGTTATACATGTAAACTATCTCCACACAGATCTATAGAATCAACACAATTATATAAAAATATGAAATGATTTTTCATGGGACTTAATATGATTTGTAAATAAATATGGAAATTCAAAGGGCCAAGAATAACTATGATATCCTGAAGAACAAAGACTGAGACTTGCCCTGCCAAACATGATGACATACAACACTATGATAAACTATAATAATTAAGGCAGAGGAAGAGATAAATAGACCAATATAACAGAATTTAGTGCCGAAGCACATTTATGGTAAGTGAGAATGGTGTTATACAGATACATCATAGTTCTAGGATAACTCATTATCCATTAAAAAAAAAAAAAAAAAACAGTTTCAGTTCCATATTTGATTTAAATGTGTAAAACAAAACTTTAAAACTTTTATCTGGAAATATTATAGGAGACTATTATGACTGGAATAATGATGAAAGGTGATTCTTCTATCCAATAAAATAAAGGTAAATGGTAGATACTCTGACCCAAATAGAGGACATCCCAGATTTGGCTTTAATACTTGCCTGCGAATTTTACAAATGGTATAAAAGAGGAGCATAGTTGCTTTCTGAGCTTCATGAAAAGAGAAGCAAAGATTTTATATACCTCTAATACTCCTGTTCCCAAGTGTGTTTTGATTTTGAAAACTTCACCAAGTCCCTGTTTTACTAATGCAGATGAGGATGAAGATTTCCTAATGGAGGAATATTTAACTACACATTCTAATCTTGTCAAAAGACCTTTTTTAAAGAGTATCTTTATAAGAATAGTGGCTAAAAATATGTCCAAACCTGGTGTATGTCAAGACTGCGGGATATCAGAGAAGAAACAATGGTAAACACCACTGATTTGGAGGCACTTTGAATTTTGGTCTTTTCCCCTGATCTGCCTGATCCTATTCACTTTTCAGAGTCCTCAAATAGCTGCTTCCTGCATTCTGTTTAGATTTTATAGTTGCATTTAGTGGAAGAGATAGGATGGAGTGTACTTACTCTATGCTACCTGTAATGAGGTGTATTTTTTTAAAGATTTTATTTATTTATTTGAGAGAGTGAGAGTGAGAGGGAGAAGCAGACTCCCCACTTAGCAGAGAGCTTGATGCAGGGCTTGATCCCAGGACCCTGAGATCATGACCTGAGCTGAAGGCAGACGCTCAACCGACTGAGCTACCCAGGCACCCCAGAGGTGTATTTTTTTATAGCTTTGATAATTGGAATTTTGTTTCATTGGTTTATGGAGCATAGAAAAGAAATTAATTTTTGTTTATTTAACTTATATCCAACACCTTGCTAACCTCTTTATTCATTTTAATATTTATAAAACATTTGGGGTTTTTCTCTGTACACAATCATATTATCTACAACAATTACAGTTTAATTTCATCCTTTCTTTTCTTTAATCCATTTTTTTAATTATGTTCAGTTAGCCACTGTATAGTACATCATTAGTTTTTGATGTAGTGTTCAGTGATTCATTAGTTGCATATAACACCCAGTGCTCATCACAACACATGCCCTCCTTAATACCCATCACCCGGCTACCCCCTTCCTCTGTATAACCCTCAGATTGTTTCCCGGAGTCCATAATCTCTCATGGTTCGTCTCCCTCTCTGATTTCTCCTCTTTCAATTCTCCCTCGCTTCCCCTATGGTCCTCCGTGCTATTGCTTATGTTCCACATATGAGTGAAACCATATGATAATTGTCTCTCTCTGCTTGACTTATTTCACTTAGCATAAAAATATGGAACGCTTTATGAATTTGCATGTCATCCTTGTGCAGGGGCCATGTTAATCTTCTCTGTATCGTTCCAATTTTAGTATATGTGCTGCTGAAGCAAGCACTAATTTTATCCTTTCCTATCTTTATATCTCCTTTTATTTTCCTTTTTCTTATTTTACTGCATAATCAAGGACTTTAGAATAATGTTGAAACAGTGATACTGGGCATCACTGTCATATTTGATTTGAAAATGAATACCTATAATATTTTACCACTAAGTGTAATATTTGCTATATTTTTTATTCTTGATTTGTTAAAGGTTTGTTGTATTATGAATGGGTTTTTAATTTTCTCAAATGAGTGTTCTGTATCAGTTGAGACCATCACTTCTTTTTTCTACATTCAGTTAACATAGTTAAATAGTGAATTCAACAATAGGTTTCTAATATCAAACCAACCTAGAATTCCTAAAATATAAACATTTTGACATGATTTATTATATTTTCATATATTTTGCTTGGATTCATGCAGTATTTTGTTTAGGATTTTTTTTTAATCTAGGTCATTGAATAGGTTGACCTGTAATTTTATTTTATAATTCTTATCTATTTTTTATTTTACAATTATGTTAGTATTATAAAATGAACCAAAGAGTGTTCTTCAGTGTCTGTTACTTGGACACTTCTGAGGGAGACTGAAATCATCTCTTACTCTCATATTGTATGGTACTTACCTATAAAACCGCCTGGGTCTAGAGTTTTCTTTGTGGGAAGGATTAACTGATTCATTTTTTAATGCTCTAGTATTATTCAAGTTTTCTGTTTATCCTAGAGTCAATATGTAAGGATATTTTCTAGGTGCTTCTAGGAAGTTTTCAATTATAAGAGCATGAAGTCATCTATATTATCTTTATAATTTCTACTGCATCTATAGTATATTTCTTTTCAGTTCCTAAAATACTTTTGGGTGTTTTATCATTTTCTTGATTCATTCTAATTGGAGGTTTATTTTATTACTATTTAAAAAAACCCCAACCATTGGCTATTTTAATCCTCCTGATTATGTATTTTTCTGCTTTTTACCTTTTTGCACTTATCTTTATTACCTTAAGTATACTTTTAAGTCAGTTACTCTTTTTTCAACGTCTTAACTCTGACACTTCATTAAATTTGATCCTTCAAATTTTTCTTGTATAGTATTTAAAAATACTTTTTAATACTTTTATGTATTTTTCTCCTTAAGTACTGTTTCAGTTACATACCGTGAGTTTCAATATGTTATTTTCATTATCATTTAGTTCTAAGTATTTTCTCTTTCCCCTCAGTGTATCTTCTTTGGTCAATTCAGAAGACTGTTTTAAAATGTTCTTCAAACAGGTAATGGTTTCTGCTGCTATTCTCCTTTAATTATGTTGTAAGGACACACTGTGGTATACATGATACTGACTCTTTGATATTTAAGATTTCTTTTGCAACCCACAATGTGGCTCTTATTTGTAAGTGTTCCATGTGTGGTTGAGAAAAGTGTATATTCTGTGACTTTTGTTAGGTAAGGATTTTTAAATATGTCTATTAAGTTAAGCCTAATTGTGCTATACAGATTGTTTGTGAGTGTGTGTGTTTGTGTGTATATGTTTTCTCCTGCCTAACTTCTCAATTACTTAAAGAGTGTGACTGATTGGTAGTTTTATAAATCTTTACGTAATATATTTTGAGGTTAGTTTTTAGATCTCCTGAATATAGAACTTTTTTCTCCAGCTTTATTGAGGTAGGATTGACAAATTAAAATTGTATATGGCTAGGTTGTAGAATGGGAATTTTTTAAGGTATACAATGTGATGATTTTATACATATATCCATTGTGAAATTATTATAGTCAACACTTCTATCACCTAACATTAATTAGCACCTGATGGAGAAATACTTCCTTTTGTACATTCTGTCTCTCTGGCTTTTTAATATACTTCATTTTTATTTTTAATTTACTGATCTTCTTTTGGATTAATTAAGCCCTTTCTCTTAGTCAATTTTACTTCTATAGTTTTGAAAATCACATACTTCAGTATTTCACCTTTTAATGGTTATTTTGAAATTTTACTATGCATAATTAAATTTATAAGTTTCCAATTAAATTAATACTTTCCATCCTTCTCTTAGAAAATAAAAGGAAATTAGAATATTTTAATTATGATTAGTTCACTTCCAGGATATACTCTATGGGCCCCAGTAAATTTTTCCATAGGTTTATCTGTTCCTTACTCACTTTTACATTTGAAGCTTTCTATCAGTTAGGAATTTCCTTTGGCTCTTGGTAAAAGTGACCCAGACTACAGTGACTTAAACAAATCAGGAGTTTATTTTATCATGTCAAAGAAGTTTGGAGGTAAGAGATATTTGTGGTTTCACAAAGTCATTAGGGTTTGTTAAAAAAAAAAAAAAATCTCACTGGACAAGATGAGCAGAGAGAAATTGATTAATTCTGATACTGTTGTCAGCAATAGAGGAAAGAATACAGACTGGGTCTCAGTACTCAGCTCTACTGAAACAAAGAGCAGGAGAGTGTTTTAAGAGCTGTTGTGGCAGGGGAGGGAGACATCTTTGTTTACTAATTAGCTTTACCCAAAGGAAAAGTAAACTTTTTCCACTTTTCCTGGCAGGAGGTAGTTTTACAAGTTGGAGCAAGGTGCCCACCTAAGTTAAGATTCTGTCCTTCCACAGAGACTGGGAGATAGGCTTTTTCTTCCTTTGATGTTAACATTTCATAGAGATGGTTTCTAGGACCTTGAGAAAGACCTCTTTGAGTCTTAGGCTTTAAGGAAATTCAGATACATTTCAAAGGGTAGGATTTGCAGTTACAAGTTTTCTAAAATAAATGTGCTTAGAAAAGGACTTATCGTCAGGAAAAACCCTGCCTAAGATTAGTCAATTTAAGGGCAACATTAAGGCCATCTTGGTCATGATCCATTTTTCTGTTTGCCAACCTGTCTTTTGTGTGTTGCTTCCAATTTCAAAGTCACATAAAGGCTACAGGATTCCAGCCACAATGCTTGTATTCCAGGTTGGAAAGAAAAGGGTGAAAAGGCAAAATGTTCACCCTCATGTTTGGGTTAGTCTTAAAGTGAATTAATAGAACCCTACACAGCAATTTCTGTTTACATTTCCTTGTCCATTTCAACCTGCAGAAGAAATTGGGAAATGTATACTTTTAGCTATGAATAAAGTCAGCCCAGAGTAAAATAAGAGTTCTGTTTTAAGGAATAAGGCGAAAGGAGATATTTGATAGCCAATACAGTCTCTCTGATAGCTCCTGTTTAACTCTTTACATCTTTACATGTCCTTCTTCCTTTCATACATGTACTTATTTGCCTGCCAAGAGGTAAGAACTGCTTTCTGCATCTGGTAACTGTACATAGCTCAATGTCAAGCAGGCTTCTTCATCAGGTCTACTTGAAGCTTGTGTAGTCTGGTCAATTATAAGTTAAAGACATTTATTTACTCTCCAACCCTGGGATACTTAATAAAAATAATAATAAGAAGAAAATAAGTAGCTATAATAAAAACTTCCATTTAGAAAAGAGAAAAATGGGAACCATACAGCCATCATCTGGTGTGGGCCAGAACAATTAGCCTATCCTGTTTGGAAAGAATACTGAGAATGTATTTCCCTGGCAGTGGAGTGCTTTCTATGATTAACCCATCTGGCAACCTCTGGTTCTGCCTTCTCTTTCCCTCCATGGCCTCTGGCTCTTCCATCTAAGAGGAGCTTCTGTCTATTTTCTCTCATGGTCACAACAAGGTGGGCATTGGCAAAGCTATCCTTCCTGGAGGCCACACAGCTTTAGCTTTGTTCCTGTTGGTGGCGATTTGAGGGCGTGAGATTGTTTTGGTAATTTGACAGCAAGAGGCTATTATAAACCTGGCTTGGAGGTTCTGTAGAAATATTATTTCCTCAAAACTTGGTAGGTTCTGAGTATATTTATTTTTGGTCTAGCCCATGCTCAAGCAAATGGAGCCAAAGGTCTTGACTAAACATTGTTTTTAAGGCTAAGAACTCATCTTTAACTTACTGACCTCTATGCTCTGTCTATTCCACCAGCTCCTAAATTAATGGTGCTACTTCGAGACCAGTTGAAATAAAAGACTGTAAAAAGCAATATAATAATCTGACCATTACCTCTGTGCTGTATTTGGTTATGATATCAGAAGTTTCACCATTTGTTCCATTAGATTCTGAAGTATTTATATTTTTAAATTATTCCAGCTGTATGGTCAGTGATGTCCTTGAGGCGTATTGTGGAGCCCCAGGTAATTCATCTGTGACATGCAAATAATCCCATTTTAGCATTGCTGTATTCTGTATGCTTTGAGGTGACACACAAACAAAAGAGATCACTTGTTCTAAGATACTGGCCAACTGAGAGAGCAGTGATGAGAAAAAGATGAAATGCAAACAGTTTCGGTTTCTGAAAAAATAAAAGCTTTTATTATATAAATTTCTCTCTTATTTGTAGTCTTCTAGGTAATAAGTAAAAAACACGCAATTGAATTTACATGTTTCATAAAAAATTATTTCTAATATAGTAATGATGACAGTGAGGAATAAGACAAGTCTCATAGCTGGGCACTGCTCTAAGACCCTCACATGGAATGTGTCACTTAATTCTCATGACAATCTGCTGTATCATGTTTTGGAAGGCGGCTACTAGAACCTCTGGTGTTGTTCAGGAATAAAACATTTAAGTTATTTAATTTTGGTACAGTTCCTATACATTTACATGAAAGCCAGATCTACGGTAAAGAAACAAAAGGTATGAAATTATACAGTTGACACATCCTGAAATGTTTATCATCTGTGTCCATTTTTCGTTGCTATTTTAATTTTAGGTATCTGTGCAGCACTTTGAGGCCTCATCATTCTCTAAGGGTTTTTTTTTTTTATTAAAATCCATCTAATGTTGATCCTTTTGTAATGGACGACTCTGCCTGCTGCAGATGTCACTGTAGCAACAAGATGTGTATTAACCATGGCTTTCAAGCCAGAAAGTTTCACATTTGTTTTGACAGCCTACAGTGAATTCTTTACCAAAAGCAATTTCTTGTGAGACTGTTATGAACAAGTCCTTGCAAAGTGTAAAGTTTGGGGACCTTTTGATGTGTGAGCTTGCCTTCTCTGTATGGAATAGCATTGCATTATTGACCAAGGCTGTTGTCTAGCAAATGACCCATTTCATAAAGCCAGCTCGTTTTCAGGATGGTGGGTTTAGCTTTCAAAATATCTTTTTGAGGTTGAGACAGCAAAAATGTTGTAGAAAAGACAAACAGAATTCTGTCACTTGTAGCACATAACCTATGTAAATGATTTCTTTGTCACAGAATTTTTTGTTGTAGGAAATAAGGACTGGTAAAAGAGGCATACATTATGCTCTTTATGTAGAGAAACAGTGCATGATGATGCAAAAGGTAGAAATCACACAAAAGAAAACATGGAAATATTTAGCTGCATAAAAAAATGAAGGCGTGAACTTTGTGTGTATGCGTGTGTGTGTATGTTGTGTATGAATGTGTATTGTGTGTAAAAAAGAAAGAGAAATGCAAATAATAAGAAAAAATACTTGCGATATTTTGCATAAATAAAATGTTTCATATCCCTTAATATGAGGTAGTTTCTTCAGCCCATGTGCCAAACATTGGGCACTAAATATTTTTTGTACAATATTTTTTTGAGTCTTCACAACAACCCTATGAAGTAGCCGTTATCGGTTATATTGTGTCCCCTCCCAAAATCCATACATAGAAGTCCTAATCCACAGTACATTAAAATGTGACCTTATTTGGAAATAGGTCATTGCACATGTGATTAGTTAAGACTTAAATTAATATTAGTTAAGATGAGGTACTACTGGAGTAGGGTGGGCCCCTCATCCAATATGACCGTGCCTTATTAAAAGAGGAGATTTGGATACAGAGATAGAGAAACAGAGGGAATGTCATGTGAAGATTGGAGTGTGCTGTCATAAGCCAAGGTATGCCAAAGATTGCTGGAAAACCCATTAGAAGCTAGGGTAGAGCTATGGACACATTTTCCCTCAAAGCTCTCAGAAGGAACCAGTCCTGCTGACATCTTGCCTTTGGACTTCTAGCCTCCAAAATTGTGAAACAATGTCTTTCTGATTTTTACAATACCCAGTTTGTAATACTTTGTTATGGCAGCGCTAGAGACTGATATAGTAGGTATTACCATCACTACCATTTAGTAGATGAAGAAACCCTCAGAAAGTTTAAATTATTTTATGGTCATGCAATTACTTTGTGATTAACTAGGCCATTCTAATGCTAAACCCGCTGTTATATCCAATTTTAGAATAGAGAAAAGAATATTCCAGGTATTAAAATCAGCCAGTGAAAAATATGGAGACAAAAAAAGCAAGGCATTTTGGGGAGTTGGAGGATAATTCCATATACAGAGAGATGTAAGGCCAGGGATTTGGGGGAAGTGAGTGGAGAAGGGAAGAAAGCAATAGTTCTACTTGAGATGACTCTTTCATGCAATACTCAGTGTTGGATTGTCCACAATTTCCTGTGTGGCTGGCAGTGATTTTCTTGATACTACCTCATGTTCTGAGGAAGATTTCCAAAGTCATTTTCTTGGTGCCACATTTAAAACACTGATCTGGGTGCTGTTAGGGGCCTTATTCAGACAGTTCCTTGGCCAGTGACCTCTTGTTCATGCAGCAGGGAATCTCACTGTTCTGGAGTACACACATCAAGTGGAGAGCGAGTCTAAATATTCATTCACAATTCCCAGTTTGGGGACTTTTCATGGAAACTTGCCCCTCATTTTTTTCTCATTATGGTATTCCTGATTTCTAGACATAGATATTGCTCTGGCATTCAGCCTTCAGTACCTGCTTACGTAATTCCACCATAAATTAAATTCCTGGGTGTTTTTCCCTGTGGCCTTTATACAGTCAGGTTATGAGACATCACATTCTGTTGTTTGGCTTAGAATTTTTCCAGTTTCTCTTCAACACAAATTTGTATAGTCTTACATGCTTTGAAGTCAGTTACCCAAGGATTTTTTTCTCTCTGAACACCACCCTAAGTGTAGCACAGTGTTTCATTTTTGACACAAGCATCTCTTTGTATGCTTCTTCATTTTTCATAAAATGCAACATGTTTTTTGTATATATTATGGACCTAACAGAATGGAGTTGCAACAAGAAAAGGCCAGAAAACACTCTTTATACATAAAGAAAAACAAATATTTGGTTATAGCTAAATTATTTATGGAAAAAAGCATTAGAAGGCAATGAAAGGAAATTAATAATCTTATGAGTAAAAGGACACAGGAGATAATAATTGGTTTTAGAAATCTACTTAATTGCCAAAGTATTTAAAATATCTAATTCAGCACAATTTGTGGTAGTGAAATCTTTGCTTCAAAATACTTTAAGTTACCCATAAGGGTGTTTATTTAAGGTAAATGTCAAGTTACTAGGAGCAATATTTATTCACGCAATTCAGCAAATAAAGGCTAGTCCTACTGTGTACTATGCTCAGGGATATAGCAAGAAAATAAAATCTTACCTGCACCGATTTTATAGTTTGCTCAGAGAGAACAGCCAACAAACAAGCTAATAAATAAGGTTATTGCAGATTGACAAATTGTGCTAAGTACTGTGCTGAAAATGAACAGGTTTATAAAATAACAAACAACTGATAGATGTTTCTTTAGTTGCATGGTCAGGGACTTGAAGGATAAAACTAGTGCAGCCATTCAAGGAGTTGGAAGAAAAGAATTTGTACTAGTTTTCTACTGCTGCTTAACATGTTAGCACAAACTTAGTGGCTTTAAAAATACCCATGTATTAGCTCACAGTTCTGTTGGTTGGACATCTGGCAGGCTCAGTTAGGTTCTCCGTTTAGGTATCACAAGTTCTAAATTAAGGGGTTGGCTGCCTGGGCTTTTATCTGGAGACTTGCAGCAAGAACTGCATCCAAGTTCATTCAGGTTGTTGGCAGAATCCAGTTCCTTATGGATGTAGGTTTGAGGTCCCTGGTTCCTTGCTGGAACAGATCTCAGCTACTCAGCTTCCAGAAGCTACCTGCATTTCTTCTGATGTGATCTCCTTTGTCTTCACTTTATTAAGAGTACATTGAATTCTATGAGTGTTTTGAATGTTTTTTATTTCTTCTGCCTTCCCCCCTCCGTTATTCAGAGAAAATCCTCTACTTTTATAAGCTCATGTGATTGAATTAGGTACATCTAGATAATTTCAGTTTTTTTAGGTCAGCTGTTCCACGTAGCATAATCCTGGGAGTGATAATCTCACACTCATAAATTTTGTGGATTTGGAGTCTTGAAATCTTTGGGGGCATTTTTAGAATTGTATCTACTACAGAATTCTAAACACTAATAGACACAACTAAAAACCTAATTTGGTTTGCTGTTAATTTTGCTTACTTTTGTCTTTTGCAATTCTGAAGAAAGGGAACCAGTTCTGAAGCTGTGATATTGGAAAGGAAGGAATAGGGAATATTACTAGAAGAGAAAGGAGCTGTTGACAGTGACATCTAGGAATTTGTGGTACAGGCTGATTGGAGGTCCTACACATAAAATCCATGAATGGGTTAAGAGTTGGCATTTATAAGATCATATCTATGCTGTGTCACAAAATTCTGATCTAGTTTCATTTTATTCCAACTTGATCAGTATAACACGACTCAAATCCACTTGTAAAACTACTAAGTTCTCCTCCAAGAAAAGCAAAAGGGAGTTTGGCGTTATAGATATTACAGTAACTATTTGTTAGTGAAACTCCTGTTTGATACTATACAGTGTGTGAAACTGAAGGAAACTTTTGCTAGCTATGGAAGAAGGAATGTAGAGTTCCTGGTGGCTCAGCAGTTGAATCTTCTTTGTACATAATTGAAGAACCAAATTTTCAACATATTCTACTTTAGATATGTTGTCAGCTTGCCTACTTTCTTATCTTTAGAACAGAACTGTACCTATCTCATAGGACTTTAATAACTAGCCCATAGGACACAGGTTCATATATGTGCATATGCCCTGCATTATGCCTGACATATAGTTTGTACTCCAACTACTAAGTCTGTTCTTTTTTTCTCTCCTATGAATCCAAAGCCTTCTTAACTATAGCAAAATAGGAACCACTGTTCCTTGTCCCTTTTTGTAAAACATTGTATAAATTGATTTTAATGTCAGAATTTATTTAAAGCTATGGTTTGACATTTTTAGGTTGTGTTATATTTTGCTGTGTTGTGCTTTCTAATTAAAGCATTCCAGGTTGGAGTCTGTAATCTATTGATTGGTCATTTTAAAATACCTCCAATAACAAAAAAAAATAAGTGCTATGGAGAAAACCCATCATGAAACCAGTTCTCTCCATGATGGGTGGCAACTAGAGATAATTTATGCAGAGTATGATAGAAAATGGGAAAAGCCAATTTTTACACTGGTTTTCTGGGCCTAATGATCAGATTCTGGGTATTAAGTGGTTAAGATGTGGCCACAAATCAGGAGATACATTTATATTCCACCTAAAGTGTCATTGTGTATAATTTCTACTTTGAATTCAAACTGGAAGTGACTCTTTCCATAAGACAAAGATAATGTGACTTTCCAATCACCACAGTTCAGTACAGCACCTGAAGAGTTGGCCAGAGCTTCACAACTACTCTGGCTCTGGGATCCTGAAATATAATTATTAATATAGTAATTTAATATTATTTGAGACTAGTTTAGTTTAAATTACTGCATTTGCTTGGTGGTTGCTTTTCCCAGATGAGAAAGAATCTAATATGGAGCACCCAAAGTTGGGCAGTTGTTTCATGTCACACCTATTCAGATATGCTTAGGATCCCTTATCATAGATGGTTGCATTTAACTCAAACTCACATCATTAGTTCAATAACCTGAGGCCAGAGTAGCTATATGAATTTCAATGAGAATCCAAGGAATGAATTATTGCAATATAATACAAAAATTACTACTTAGGTTCCCTTTTCTCAGAAGTAGTTTACAGTCACTTCGTGATCTACCTTCCAGTTCAGGAAAATCCTCAGCAACTTTTGGATAAGTAAGTACAAGAACACAGAGTGGAGTGAATGTAGCCATTGGGCACTTGTGAATGAGGGAAATGAGGGAAGAGGAACCATCATGAAGGAGCTAAATTGCCAAGGCAGCATTCTCTAAAAGTTCTTTAGCTGATTTGCTTGCAGAGAGAACCACAGTCATGATCCCATAGTTAGTTGAAGACCCATTTGGTCTGTCTTTTTTATCTAGAACATTATGGGGCCCTTTGTTTACCCATGATACTATACAGAATGAAGAAAAAGAGAGAGAAGGATTAATTTAGAATGACTGAGCCCACACTTTGCTGTGATTCATTCATGCGATAAATAACTGTTGGGGTGCCTGGGTGGCTCAGTCGGTTAAACATCTGACTCTTGATTCCGCTCAGGTCATGATCTCAGGGTGGTGAGATTAAGCTCCGCGTTGGGCTCCATGCTCAGTGGGGAGTCTGTTTGAGGTTCTCTCTCTCCCTCTACCCCTCCCTTCTCTCTAAAATAAATAAATCTTTGAAAAAATATCTATTGAGGTCTTAGTATTTGCTCAGGTGGGGACAAATGTTTTCAGTAATCACATGTAATAATGGGAAATGACTTTGTGGCTTGGATCTGTGACTTGTCAAGCAGTTATGGGTTCTAAATCTGGGGGTGGGAGGGCACATCTCACTTCCTGAAAAAAAAAAAATAGCTTACCATGATTTTTTTCTACATGATATAGGAATATCAACAAAGAGTCCTCAGAGCATCCTTCCCAACACCATTCACTCTGAGATCAGAGAGATTGTCATCTCCCATTTCCTCAAAGGAACATATCACTAATGACACAAACCCATTCACCTTTCTTTCTTCCAGGCCAGTATTGTACAGCTGAGGGTCCCTCACCAGATTCTGGGGAAACGGACATATTCCCTGTAGTATGCATATAGACATTGCTATGAATCTTCTGAATTATAGCCTACAATTCAGCATTAGTTTTTTTTTCCTTATAGCAATTATTTATGATAAAGTCTAGACCAGACTTTGAACTAACCTTAAGTAAGAGTGCAAATTCCTGCTATTATCCCTTCCATGGTTGAGTTATTGAAAAAGGAAAGCAGACCATTCCACTCCTACACCAAATTAGATAAAATGGATCAAGGTTGTCTGTGCCATGGTTTTACTGGAGTTGTAAGGCAAATCATAAATAAACTCACATATAACACACCCAATAAAATAAGCACTAATTAAAGGTTTAAAAAGGAAAATAAGTTTAAATTTGGCAAATGGCTAGCAGCCCCCAAATTCATCCTCTCCCAATATGTCACAAAAATACCACCAAAGTACATAATAAGAAGAAAATCTAAAACATCACCAACAGATGAAGGAGTACCAAGAGATAGCATGGCAGAACCTTGGAGTAATTGCAAGAAACATCTAAAACAGGTAGAAACAGCAGAGACTCATCCTTGCAGGCAAGCAGCTGGAAGATGGCCACACTCTTTCCAATTACTACATCCAGAAAGAGTTGACTCTGCACCTACTTCTCCATCTGAGAGGTGACTATTAAATCTTCAGTCTTGAATTCATAGTGCCCAACGATGGTATTACTCTGCACTGTAGCCATTTGCCCCAATTTAAGTTTAGAAATTGCCATTTTCAGTAATAGCTGAATTACTGGTTTTCTCAATAGATGTTCTAAATGTTAATAAAGGTTTTGTTGCATGGTAGCAAGCAAGCAAGAAAAGAAAGGAAAGAGGAAGGAAGGAAGGAAGGATGGACGGACGGACTGGAATGTGAAATACCTATGCCATCTTCAATCTAGCTCTGGCTAAACCCCATGAAACACAAACCACTTAAAAAAAAAAAAAAACAGGCCTTTTATTAGGTTCTGAATTTACTATGTATCCTTCTTGGATTCTTCATGGTTGGTACATATTCATCCTTACAGTAAAAACCTCTATTTGAAATAACTTGAGTGAGTTTCTGTACCTTATAAACCAAATCCCTAATTTCTTGTTCCTTTTTTTCTTTCTTCTGCTTTTAATAGCTTTCACTAACGGTATTACAAAAATTCTAGTTTCCTAACTTGAAGCATGTTGTGTGTACACAATTACACACAGCACTCATTGCAGCAAAGCTGCAGGAATAACTCTAAGGCCTGCCCTAGTGATTCACCTAGGGGTTCAACAGTTTGGAGATAAGAAATGGTATAAATACTACAAGTAGAAGTTTCATGGGAGAATTGAATACACTAGAATTGCCCTCTCCTTGTTTTCATTTGTCAGAACTTTTTGTTTTTCATGACTCACCTTGGGTATCCTATTTTCTGGGAAGACTGCATTGACAGCCTCCTAGCACCCCACAAATGTGCCGCACACTGAGCTGGCTGCCCCATGTTTGCACCATGGAAATAACAGTGGCAGTATTAAGATCAATAGCTAACAATTTTGAGAGCTTAATACATGCCAAGCAATGTGCTAAGTGCTTTACACACATTGCCTCACTTAGTCTTCACCCAAACTTCATGAAGTGAGATTATTTCACAGATGAGAAGACTATTATTTTACCAATGAGAAAACTCAGGTTTCAAGTACTGTACTCAGCACTTGACATTTATTGCTTCTTTTTATCATCACAGTGATAGTTTGGAGCTCTTGTGATCAGATGAGAAAATTAATGCTCATAAGACTTAATTGTCTAATTCCTTGCTTTTATCTCCATTATATCTATTATAGAATCTATTCAAATGGAAATGATCCGTTTATGTGTCCATCTCCCCTGTGACACAGTGAATTCAAGGATAAGGGCTGTACCTTATTCACTTTTGAATTCCAAATTATGTGCTCATATTGTCAATGCAGACTCTTCCTTGTTGTTAGTCCTAAGATCCTTAAATTTTAAATGTGTTTCAGTAAATAAGTAAACACAACTGTACTTTCTGTGAAAAGCTCTCTAGCATTTTTTATTTAGCTACCACATTGCTGTCTTCTCTGAAGCTGATCTCCAGATCACTCTTCTTGTGGATCCAGCCAAAGCCCCGGTTTGTTGCTGATTCCCCTGCAGGCCTTCAGGTAGGAACTCTGCTCTGATGGAGCTGAAAGCACTTGTCCTTATTGTTCTTAAACCCACTAAGGGCTCTAAATCCTTTCCATTAATGCTGGTTGGCCCCAACAAGCCATGCACAGTGCTGCCCTGCTGCAGGTAAAGCTGTAATATTAAGGAAGTAGCAAAAAGCTTGTCCTACTGACCACTCTAAACTCGGCTCTGAGAGCCTACTGTAAGTAAGCTCACCCCATGCACTAGATCTCTTCAGACTTCTGCCACCTTGGCCTCAAGCCTCCTCCTCCAAGAACTCCAAAGGCATGCTTCATCTGTGTCCTCAGATTAGTTTCTTCACAGCATAGTGAAGAGCAGGACCATAATTTCTCTTTAGGGCCAAAGGGTATGTCATTGGCAATGACCCCCAAAAGGAGATAAAAAAAATATTAACACAGTCTCAAATTCTTCCATTTTATCACCAGTCACCTTGTCACAATCATATAATAGCAGTGGAGGTGAAGGTAAAATGGCCATTCCTAACAGCGTATAATGAAAGTTAATATGAAGAACGTGTCAACAGACTGCTAACTACACAGTTGTAATGAAGAAAAGCCCTTTTCCTGTGAAGCACAAATGTGGGTGATAAACCACTGAGACATTCCTGTGCTGCAGGGTGATTAAATTTTGCCACTGGTGCCAGGCAGCATTAATCCTACTGCTTCAGTGGCAGAAAACACGTCATCAAACTGTTGGAACATCACTGAATTTCCCGAAGCGCTTTTCCTCTTTTCTCGATAGAACATCTAAATCTTTTCTCTACATGATAAACAAAAATGAATGGATGAAAAATGGCTTCAAATCTCTTTCCAGTAACCATGAGCATTATAATCTTATGAATGAAGCTAGGCCTCTTGTGCTCTCAGAGTCTATAGGGACTGATTTATAAATTAACTGGTAATGCATTGATCTTTGCTCATTACTTTTTCGATAAATCTCTTTTGGTGAGTTATCTGCACGCTAAGCTCAGAAAGGCACCTTTCTATGTCTGGAGTCTGGCTCTCTCCATGCTGCAGCAGTCATCGTCCCTGCATAATGGATTACTATAGACCTTCCTGTCCTTCAAATAAATAATCCTAAAATCCCTTCACACATTTGTCTCGTTATTTTTTGGTCACCAGTAGATGATTTAGATGGCATCAGAAAACAAAGATGTTAAATGTATTTTATACATTTGATTAAATATATTTTACATTATGAGATATTTTGGATTTAAAGAATTGATATATTTTCAACAATTTGTATTTTTTAATCTTTTCAGTCACATCATTTCAGTTCTGAAGGAAATTGGGTAGGGATTTGTTAAACAGATTTAAAATTAAAGGCACTACTGCATCACAATTATGCAAATGAAAGATTCAAGGAGATAGATGTTCAAACTGAGGTTGAGTACGTTCCTTGAGGAGGTATATTTACACTTTATGGCATCACTAGGAAGTCCTTCTGGGAATGAATCTTTTCTTCTTTGTTTTACAGTTTTTTTGGGGGGTAACTTAGGAGTTTTTTTTTTTTTGTTTGTTTTTTTTTTTTACTTTGCATTAGAATGCTCTGATCTGACATTTAACATGAACACAAAGAACTAGATGCTTTTGTTCACTTCCAGAAAATGGGATGAAGGGAATATAGCTGTTCTTGGTAAAGCTCTTTATAATAATGGTTTGATTTTTTTTCCCACAACATATGCTCTTTTGCCCAGTGTTCTTATCACTTGCTATAAGTGGCTTATTTTGCATTGGCTTATTTGGCATTCATACAGACTATGTTGGAAATTTGTTGCATCTAGTGAACTGAAAATTATTGCTTAATCAAAAAGAAGATTTGAAAGAAAAGCTGTAGTGTTATAGATTGCTTACTGTTGTTGTTGTTGCTATTATTGTTGTTGTGTTGCTTTTTAATTTAAAGATTCCAACAGAGTCAGCCTCACCACCAAGCCCAGTCTGGTTCATGGGGCTACAAATCAATCACTTTAGGCAGATATATAAGGGGAGCATCAAGTTAATGTCAGAGTAGAATACAGTCAGCAACACTTCCAAAGGTGGCAGCTTGAAGAATGACATTTGCTTCTTCTCTTCCTTTTCTTCTCTTCATTTCTCATCCTCCATATATAGCAGATATCACATAAGGAATGAAAAAGTGCTTAAAAAGTATATAGGGATAGAAATTAACAGAAACAAAGAAATACAGTCACAAAAATTAAAGTAGGATATAAATATTAAAAACTACGGCCAGCTCAGAGTGACGTAAAATTATAATGAAGGAAAGCAAGAACCTTGGAATTTTTATCTTACTTCAATGAATGTACATTTACTATTATCCCTCATCAGAGTTTGAGAAAGCCATTTTCCAGGGTGGGGGAAAGAGGGAAAGGAGGCAGGGGGAGAGTCACTTAGTTGTACATAATAGAGATAGGCCCTGAGGTTTGGGGCAAAAATTCTACTTAATAATATAATATTAATTTCTTTTTATTTTCTCCATATTTGTCTCCCTTGTGAAACTTGCCAGAGAAAAGATGACCACAGTCTAGGGCAAAAATGAGGATATTGAACCTCAGTGCTTATGGCTGAGACCTGATGCTCTAGGTCATACTTCCTGGCACAGGAAAAGAGAGAGATTCTATCCATTCATTTGGTCCATAGTGATTTGTTGGGGGCCACTCTGTATTCAGCAAAATATTTAGGTACTGGAGATACATGGAGAACCAAAGGAGACATAGTCTCTGCTTTCACGTGCTACTCTGCACTGACCTTTTCTTTCCTCTGTGGAAAGCTCCAAACACTTTCCCCTAACTATACCAAAACTATCCTTATTCCTCACCCTTAGGGTGCCAAGCTCCGAAATAAGATATAAAGAAGTCTAAAGAATTTATTTAGCATCCCCTAGAGCCCTACACTTCCAAATGATTAGGGGCATAAGAGCAAAAATGGAGAACAAGACACCATAAGCAACAAAGCATAGCATTAATGACAACAAATGCAACAGGCTAAACTCCTTTTCTAAATGTCTGTAACTACAAATTGGATGAAAATATAGAATTAACCCATATACTATCTATTTAGAATAATAAAAAGTAAGGGACAAGGATGGCAGCAAAATATTAATTAAAGCAATGGTAGACATATTAATTTCAAATAAAGTTGAGTTTAAACAAAATGCATATTTGAGAAAGTATGAAGGTAAAGTATTGAGGATCATCAGTACATTAGCAAAGGGAATGGCACAAAAGTAAATTCATGAATGGAATTGTATATTTTTGAGACAAGTGAAAAATTGATGGGAATGCCAATGGGCACTGACAACAATACTATTTTGAAAGGTACTGTCATCATTCATTGCTCAGTCATTGTTAGATCATCTAGTCACTCAGGAAATATCTCCTGAAAACACTCTATACAGGTACTGTGTTAGGCTTGGAGATACAGTGATGAGCAAGACAGTAATGCCCCTGCCCCATGAAGTTTAGAGTTCAGTGGTAGAGACATAGATTGATTAAGCAATTAATAAAAAGTAAAAAAAAAAATTAGGATAAATGAGTAGGGACGGGATATGAGAGAGAGCATGAAACAGGCAGATGGAAGTGTCCTCCTCTGGAGAAATAAATTTTAAGTGGGACCTGAAGGGCAAGGATGAATCATACAGGTGGAAAGCCAAGAAACAATCCTTTCATTAATAGAAATAGCATGAGCAAGGCTGGAAAAGGCCATGTGGCTAGAATGCAGTAAAGGGTGGAAAAGTGAGATGGGAGAGTTAAATGGGAATCAGATCATAAGTGCCTGATTAGGCTTTGGGAAGAAGTTAAAATTTTAATCCTAGTTCAACAGGAAGCCATTAGAAGGTTAAGCAGGTGGTTGAGTTCATACACTATATATTTTAGTGTCATACTGGGTGCTGCAAGGGGAATGGACAAAAGTGGAGCAAGGGTGGGGATAAGTATTAGATGAGGCTTTTTCAATAGTCCAGATGAGAGATGTGGACAGTTTATAATTTGATGTGAAATTAATAGGACCTTATGATATTTCAAATGTACCAAGTGGGGGGGGGAGAGGTATCATGAATTCTTGTTGAGCAGGGAGGTAACAGTGATGCCACTAGTGAGGTGGAAACTACTGGGATAGAGACAGGTTGGAGTTTGAGAATCAAGGATTCACTTTCAAATGTATTAATTTTGTGATGCCTAACAAATAGAGAACTGAAATACAGATCTCAAACACAAGGGAGAGATATGGAGTAGAGATAAAAATGTCTAAGTCATCAGGATATATTTGGTATTTAAAACCATGGAGACTAATTACTAAGGTGAGAATGAAAATAATACAAGAAGATAATCCAGAATAGACACTGAGAAGCTCCAATATTTAGAATTTAGGTAAAGGTGGAGATTGCAGGGAGACTGAAAAAGATGACCAGGAAGATGAAAAGAGAGCTCAGAAGCAAGAGTATTTTAGGGAGGGGAGAGAGTGAACTCTACAGAATGCTACTGAGAAATCAAAGCCATGATAGAGAAGTGCTCACTTACCACATGGAAGATTTGAAAGAGGTGTTGCAGATGGATGCTGAGGATGAGGATGCTCTCAGTGAGCCAAAAATTATGGTCAAGGCTTTAAAGAGAGAAGACATATGGGATTAGAAAGAAATACTCAAGTCCAAAACTGTATGGAAAAAGATAACTACAAATGCAGGGGGGGTCCTCTTAAGTTCTCCAAGCTTAGAGGTAATGGGAAGTGGAAGTGAGTCTTAGGTCAATCTAAAATCTAGCTCTCAGTTTGGTTATCATAGTCATACCACTGGGCGAACATCCATCTCCCACCCCATCTTGTTCCAAGAACAGGAAGCTGAGGCATCACTAAAACCTGTGAGTATTATGAGATACCACTCCTGTGACTATATCATGTGGCTTAGCAGAGTTGACTTTAAAATGAGAAGATTATCTTAGATTGACCAGAGGAGACTCATTATAGTCACAGAAGCCCTTAAGAAGCTGAGACCATTCCCTGGATTCTGGGATATGGGCAAACTAGAGAGATGCTACAAATGAGAAGAACTGCACTTCCCCTTCCTGGTTTGAAGATGGAAGGGGCCACTTGAGAAGGAATGTAAGCGGTCTTCAGGCTCTATACAAATAGCTAGCAAAGAAACAGAAACTTCAGACCTCTAGCCAGGAAGAAATGGATTCTGCAGCAGTCTGAATGAGCTTGAAGTGGATTGGCCTACAAATAAGATCCCAGTCCAGATGACACTTTGATTTTAGCTTTGTGAGACCCTAAGCAGAAAACCCATTCAAACTCTTTTTTGTTCTTATACCGAACTCTTACTATCAGGGGTGGTTTCCTAGAGCAACAAACAATTCTTGGACACCAGCTGGGTGTCCTCCAATTTCACTCAATCCTAACACTATCTACCCAGAGATAGCATCTGATCCCACAGGTTCAGGGTTCTGTTTTATAAGACTGCCCCCCAACACTTCCAGCATCAGATGTTAGTGGCTAATCACAGGTTCCCCTCCCCTCTTGGATTCGATAAATTTGCTAGGGCAGGTCACAGAACTCAGAGAAACATTTTACTTACTAGATCACTTATTATAAAAGGACATAATTCAGGAATAGCCACATGGGAAGAGATGCATAGGACAAGGGGTGTGGAAAGGATGCACAGCTTCTGTGCCCTCTGCCAGCAACCATTCTTCCCAAATCCCTAAATGTTCACAAACCCAGACACTCTCTGAACACTGTCCTTCTGGGGTTTTATGGAGGCTTCATTACATAAGCACAATTGATTAAATCATTGGACACTGGCAACTGGTTCAACATGTGGGGATCCTTTCCCCTCTGCAGAGGCTGAGGAGCTGCTGAAAGTTCATACCCTCTAATCACATGGTTGGTTCTCCTTGCAACCAGCCCCCATGCTTAGGTGCTTTCCAAAAGTAATTTTATTAACAAAACACATTTTTGTAACTGTCATCACTCAGGAAATTCTAAGAGTTTTAGGAGCACCCTGGCTCTCAGAACCAGGGACAAAGTTCAAATATATATTTCTTATTATAAGTCACAATATTATACAGGCCCACCTGGATTTCTGACCTACAGACTATGAGATAATAAATGGGTGTATTTTAGGCCACTTATGTTATGGTAATTTAGAAAGTAATGCAACTGGAAAACCCAACCGTACCTGCTGAGCAGCACATTCTTTCCCTCCTTACTGTAGACAAATGGCTGTAAACAAATAACAGAAGTCACAGGTATGCTTACTGGGAATCCTAAATATAAGATGGGCACACAATCAAGAAATACCAAATATTTTATTTCATTTCATTTCATTTCATTTATTTATTTATTTTTTTATTATCATATAATGTATTGTTTCAGGGGTACAGGTCTGTGATTTATCAGTCTTACACAATTCACAGCGCTCACCATAGCACATACCCTCCCCAGTGTCCATCGCCCAGGCCCCCATCCCTCCCACCCACCCTCCACTCCAGCAACCCTCAGTTTGTTTCCTGAGATTGAGTCTCTTACGGTTTCTCTCCTTCTCTAGTTTCATCTTGTTTCATTTTTCCCTCCCTTCCCCTATGATCCTCTGTCTTGTTTCTCAAATTCCTCATATCGGTGAGATCATATGATACTTGTCGTTCTCTGATTTATTTCGCTTAGCATAATACCCTCTAGTTCCATCCACGTTGTAGCAAATGGCACTATTTCTTTTTTTGATGGCTGCATAATATTCCATTGTGTATATATACCACATCTTCTTTATCCATTCATCTGTTGATGGACATCTAGGCTCTTTCCATACTATGGCTATTGTGGACATTGCTGCTATAAACATTGGGGTGCATGTGCCCCTTCAGATCACTACATTTGTATCTTTGGGATAAATACCCAGTAGTGCAATTGCTGGGTCGTAGGGTAGCTCTATTTTCAACTTTTTGAGGAACCTCCATACTGTTTTCCAGAGTGGCTGCACCAGCTTGCGTTCCCACCAACAGTGAAGGAGGGTTCCCCTTTCTCTGCATCCTCGCCAGCATCTGTCATTTCCTGACTTGTTAATTTTCGCCATTCTGACTGGTGTGTAGTGGTATCTCATTGAGGTTTTGATTTGGATTTCCCTGATGCCGAGTGATGTTGAGCACTTTTTCATGTGTCTGTTGGCCATTTGGATGTCTTCTTTGGAAAAATTTCTGTTCATGTCTTCTGCCCATTTCTTGATTGGATTATTTGTTCTTTGGGTGTTGAGCATGATAAGTTCTTTATAGATTTTGGATACTAGCCCTTTATCTGATATGTCATTTGCAAATATCTTCTCCCATTCTGTCAGTTGTCTTTTGGTTTTGTTGACTGTTTCCTTTGCCGTGCAAAAGCTTTTTATCTTGATGAAGTCCCAATGGTTCATTTTTGCCCTTGCTTCCCTTACCTTTGGTGATGTTCCTAGGAAGAAGTTGCTGCAGCTGAGGTTGAAGAGGTTTCTGCCTGTGTTCTCCTCAAGGATTTTGATGGATTCCTGTCTCACATTGAGGTCTTTCAACCATTTTGAGTCTATTTTTGTGTGTGGTGTAAAGAAATGGTCAAGTTACATTGTTCTGCATGTGGCTGTCCAATTTTCCCAACACCATTTGTTGAAGAGACTGTCTTTTTTCCATTGGACATTCTTTCCTTCTTTGTTGAAGATTCGTTGACCATAGAGTTGAGGGTCCATTTCTGGGCTCTCTGTTCTGTTCCATTGCTCTGTGTGTCTGTTTTTGTGCCAGTACCATACTGTCTTGATGATTACAGCTTTGTAATAGAGCTTGAAGTCCGGAATTGTGATGCCACCAAAGTTGATGGTATTTTGATAGGGATTGCATTTAACGTGTAGATTGCTCTAGGTAGCATAAGACATTTTCACAATATTTGTTCTTCCAATCCATGAGCATGGAACGTTTTCCATTTCTTTGTGTCTTCCTCAGTTTCTTTCACGAGTATTCTATAGTTTTCTGAGTACAGATTCTTTGCTTCTTTGGTAAAATTTATTCCTAGGTATCTTATGGTTTTGGGTGCAATTGTAAATTGGATCAACTCCTTAATATCTCTTTCTTCTGTCTTGTTGGTGTATAGGAATGCAACTGATTTCTGTACATTGATTTTATATCCTGCCACTTTATTGAATTCCTGTATGAGTTCTAGCAGTTTTGGGGTGGAGTCTTTTGGGTTTTCCACATAAAGTATCATATCATCTGCAAAGAGTGAGAGTTTCACTTCTTTGCGGATTCAGATGCCTTTTATTTCCTTTTGTTGTCTGATTGATGAGGCTAGGACTTCTAGTACTATGTTGAACAGCAGTGGTGATAGTGGACATCCCTGCCATGTTCCTGACTTTAGGGGAAAAGCTCTCAGTTTTTCCCCATTGAGAATGATATTCGCTGTGGGTTTTTCATAGATGGCTTTTATGTTATTGAGGTATGTCCCTTCTATCCCTACACTGTGAAGAGTTTTAATCAAGAAAGGATGCTGTACTTTGTCAAATGCTTTTTCTGCTTCTATTGAGAGGATCATATGGTTCTTGTTCTTTCTTTTATTAATGTATTGTATCACATTGATTGATTTGCGGATGTTGAACCAACCTTGCAGCCCAGGAATAAATCCCACTTGGTCATGGTGAATAATCCTTTTGATGTACTGTTGGATCCTATTGGCTAGTATTTTGGTGAGAATTTTTGCATCCATGTTCATCAGGGATATTGGTCTGTAGTTCTCCTTTTTGATGGGGTCTTTGTCTGGTTTTGGGATCAGGGTAATGTTGGCCTCATAAAATGAGTTTGGAAGTTTTCCTCCTATTTCTATTTTTTGGAACAGTTTCAGAGGAATAGGTATTAATTCTTCTTGAAATGTTTGTTAGAATTCCCCTGGGAAGCCATCTGGCCCTGGGCTCTTGTTTGTTGGGAGATTTTTGATGACTGCTTCAATTTCCTTAGTGGTTATAGGTCTGTTCAGGTTTTCTGTTTCTTCCTGGTTCAGTTTTGGTAGTTGATACATCTCTAGGAATGCATCCATTTCTTCCAGATTATCTAATTTGCTGGCATATAGTTGCTCATAATATGTTCTATAATTGTTTGTATTTCTTTAGTGTTGGTTGTGATCTCTCCTCTTTCATTCATGATTTTATTTATTTGGGTCATTTCTTTTCTTTTTGATAGTCTGGCCAGGGGTTTATCAATCTTATTAATTCTTTCAGACTACCAGCTCATAGTTTTGTTGATCTGTTCTACTGTTCTTTTGGTTTCTATTTCCTTGACTTCTGCTCTGATCTTTATTATTTCTTTTCTCCTGCTGGGTTTAGGCTTTATTTGCTGTTCTTTCTCCAGCTCTTTTAGATGTAGGGTTAAGTTGTGTATTTGAGACCTTTCTTGTTTCTTGAGAAAGGCTTGTACTGTTATATACTTTCCTCTTCGGACTGCCTTTGCTGCATCCCAAAGATTTTGAACAGTTGTGTTTTCATTTTCATTTGTTTCCATGAATCTTTTTTAATTCTTCTTTAATTTCCTGGTTGACCCATTCATTCTTTAGTAGGATGCTCTTTAGCCTCCATGTATTTGAGTTCTTTCCAACTTTCCTCTTGTGGTTGAGTTCTAGTTTCAAAGCATTGTGGTCTGAAAATATGCAGGGAATGATCCCAATCTTTTGGTACCAGTTGAAACCTGATTTGTGACCCAGGTTGTGATCTATTCTGGAGAATGTTTCAAGTGCACTAGAGAAGAATGTATATTCTGTTGCTTTGGGATGGAATGTTCTGAATATATCTGTGAAGTCCATCTGGCCCAGTGTGTCATTTAAAGCTTTTATTTCTTTGTTGATCTTTTGCTTAGATGAGCTGTCCATTTCTGTGAGGGGGGGGGGGTGTTAAAGTCCCTACTATTATTGTATTATTGTCGATGTGTTTCTTTGCTTTTGTTATTAATTGGCTTATATAATTGCTGCTCCCATGTTAGGGGCATAGATATTTACAATTGTTAGATATTCTTGTTGGATAGACCCTTTAAGTATGATGTAGTGTCCTTTCTCATCTCTTATTATAGTCTTTGGTTTAAAATCTAATTTGTCTGATATAAGGATTGCTATCCCATCTTTCTTTTGGTGTCCATTAGCATGGTAAATGGTTTTCCACCCGCTCACTTTAGATCTGGAGGTGTCTTTGGATCTAAAATGAGTCTCTTGCAGACAGCATATCAATGGGTCTTGTTTTTTTATCTGATCTGATAGCCTGTGTCTTTTGATTGGGGCATTTAGCCCATTTACATTCAGGATAACTATTGAAAGATATGAATTTAGTGCCATTGTGTTGCCTGTAAGGTGACTGTTACTGTATATTGTCTTTGTTCCTTTCTGGTCTGTGTTACTTTTAGGCTGTCTTTGCTCAGAGGACCCCTTTCAATATTTCTTGTGGGGCTGGTTTGCTGTTCGCAAATTCTTTTAGTTTTTGTTTGTCCTGGAATCTTTTTATCTCTCCTTCTATTTTCAGTGACAGCCTAGCTGGATATAGTATTCTTGGCTCCATATTTTTCTCATTTAGTGCTCTGAATATATCATGCCAGACCTTTCTGGTCTCTGTCGATAGGTCTGCTGCCAATCTAATGTTTCTGCCGTTGTAGGTTACAGATCTCTTGTCCCAAGCTGCTTTCAGGATTTTCTCTTTGTCTCTGAGACTTGTAAGTTTTACTATTAGATGTCAGGGTGTTGACCTATTCTTATTGATTTTGAAGGGGGTTCTCTGTGCCTCCTGGATTTTGATGTTTGTTTTCTTCCCCAAATTAGGGAAGTTCTCTGCTATAATTTGCTCCAATATACCTTCTGTCCCCTCTTTCTTCTTCTTCTGGGATCCCAATTATTCTATGTTGTTTCACTTTATGGTATCACTTATCTCTCGAATTCGCCCCTAGTGCTCCAGTAGTTGTTTATCTCTCTTTTTCTCAGCTTCTTTATTTTCCATCATTTGGTCTTCTATCTCACTGATTCTCTCTTCTGCCTCATTTATCCTGGCAGTTAGAGCCTCCATTTTTGATTGCACCTCATTAATATCCTTTTTGATTTCAACTTGGTTAGATTGTAGTTCTTTTATTTCTCCAGAAAGGGATTCTCTCATATCTGCTATGCTTTTTTCAATCCCAGCTAGTATCTTTATAATCGTCATTCTGAACTGTAGTTCCAACATCTTACTAATGTCTGTATTGATTAGGTCCTGGCAGTCGCTACTATCTCTTGTTCTTTTTATTTTTTGAGGTTTTTCCATCTTGTCATTTTGTCCAGAGGAGAACAGATGAATGAGAGAACAAAATGCTAAAAAAAATGTTAAAAGGGTAACAACAAATATACACTAGAAAAATATACACTAAACAAATTAGAAGAGACCCGAAACTGCGGGGAAAAGAAAGGGAAAAAAAGAAAAAAATATGATCAGGCTGGTGAATATAATAGAGCCACACACTAGATTCGGGGTGTATTTTGGTCTCTTAGAAGAAATTGCCTCCCAAAATTTTAAAGAAAGAAAAACTTATATATATATAAAAAATAAGGGTAAATATGATGAAGGGAGGGAATATGACTATAAAGATGAAAATTAAAAAGATTTTAAAAAAGGAATTGATAAGAAGTTGGTTGAAAAAAGAATAAAAAAAAAAAGAGAATGTGATCATGCGGGAAACTAGGACAACATCATACACTAGATTTAGGGTATATTTTGATCTGTTAGTAGAAACTGTATCCCAAAATTTTAAAGAAATAAAAATTTATATATATACAAAAAATAAGGTTAAATACAACAAAGAGATAGACTATGACTGTAAAAATGAAAAATTAAAAAAGATTTATAGAAGGAATTGATAAGATGTTGGTTGAAAAAGGAAAGAAGAAAAATTCAACTAAAAAAACAGAAAAAGGAAAAAAAGGAAAATTTTAAAAATTAACTTTGAAAGACTAAAGCAACATGGGGGAAAAAACCATGATTTCTATGTACTGTATTCCCCTAGTGGTGGGGTTTTGCTGTCCTCATTGATTGGTAAACTTGGTCTTGGCAGGATGTTCTTGCTGATCTTCTGGGGGAGGGGCCTTTTGCAGTGATTCTCCAATGTCTTTGCCCGAGGCGGAATTGCCCTGCCCTTACCAGGGGCCAGGTTTAGTAATCTGCTCGGGTTTGCTCTCGGTAGCTTTGGTTTCCTGAAAGCTTTCCATACAGCTTTGGAGGATGAGAGTAAAAATGGTGGCCTCTCAATCTCTCTTCCAGGAGGAACCGAGAAAGCTCGGGGCTCCACTCCTCAGTGAACCCCCAGAGAAAAGCAGTCAATCACTCCTGTCTCCCTGATCTCTGGCCACACTCCGTGCTCACCCAGCCTGTGACTGAGCAGTTTCTGTCTCTGGCAGACAACCCCATTTGGAGTCTCCAAACCCAGCAGATTCCTGCAGTGCACTCCCGTGCTGCTCCTCCCAGGGGAGGAAGGGGAGTCTCCCGAGATCTGCCACTTGTTGGGTCCCTCCTCAAAGAGCAGTGGCCCAACTGTGCCGCGGATCACGGTTTGGCAACCTCCATCTTTGCAGCTGGCTTCACTGCTCCGACACCTGGGAGCTCTGCCATACTCAGGCACCCCTGGTCTTTCTGTGACTCCGAGCGCCCTGAGACCACACTGTCCCAGCAAGGGTTCCACCCCCTGCTTGGCCATTGGAGTGACATCCCTCATCAGAGCAGACTTCTAAAAGTTCCAGTTTTGTGCTCTGCTGCTCTATCACTTGCCAGGAGCCAGCTAATGGAGGCTCCCTCCCCGCCTCAGTCTATCTTCCCAAATATCGACTGGGATTCACTTCTCTGCCCATCCTACCTTACAGAAAATGGTCGCTTTTCTGTTCAGAGAGTTGCTGCTATTCTTTTCTTTGATCTCCTGTTAAGTTTTAGGTGTTCTGAATGGTTTGATAACTATCTAGCTGAATTCCTGGGACCAGACAAAATTTAGGTCTCCTACTCCTCCGCCGTCCTGCTCCTTCCCCAGAAATACCAAATATTTTAGACAAGTTATCAAGAAAGAATGATACTGAGATTGAAAATCAGTAATAATAATAGCAGCTGAGAAAACAGCTGAGTTAAGAGAGTAAGCAAAAAGAGACTTAAAAATAAGTATAATTTAAAAAATACTCAGAAGTACAAGAGAGGACAGTGTATCCACAACACAAGAAGAGATTATTTTAGAAAGTATAAATTAGAGACCTTGGCAAAGAAAATATATGATTATTGAAGTATTATTTAAATAAACTCAAAAGTTGTACTAAATGATTAAATGTGTACATTTGAGAACAAATTGGTGAACTGGAAGTTAGTACCATGGAATTTTCCTAGAATGCTATGAAATAGGAAAAAAAACATGGGAAACATGAAAGAGACATTGAGGATAATGTCATAAATTCCAATAGAGGAAATAGACAATGAAAACAAAAGGCAAGGAAATACAGAAATTATGAAAGAAATTTTCTCAGAAGTAAAGAAGTGCATGATATTTCCAATGGAAAAAGCCACTTATAGTGTCATGGAAAAAAAAGAAATGTAAAAAGTACATATTCACCTAAAAACATCATGGCAAAATTTCCAAATACTAAGATACTGAAAAAATGCTAAAATGCTTTCACAGTCTACAGTCAGACTAGAATCAGACTTCACAATCATAAGATTGGTTGCAAGAAATGAAGTAATATCTTTAATAATTTACATGAAAATGATTTTGAAACTAGATTTATTCTACACATATTTAAGCAGTTGTTCAAGTAATGAGTCTAAATAAAGATATGTTTGGACCTGCAGTCACTCAGACATTACACTGCAAGACATTCTGTGCTGGACCAGGGCTGCAACTGTTTGCAGGAAGCTCCTGGTGACATATTCAGGTAACATACCTGAGCCTACAGCACCAATGCAGGCAAGGGGATACCGCCTTCAGCAGGGCTAGGAAAGGAAAAGTTCTAAGGCCTGGGAAAAGTACACATTCCTTCTGGGTGATAGTCCATAAATTGTGGGATTATTATGTTATATGCCTATAGCAGTTAGAAGTTGTATTCAATCGCTAGTATCAGATCTCTCAAAATAATGCCTTAAACTAGTGTGTGTGTGTGTGTGTGTGTGTGTGTGTGTGTGTGTGTCTATTTCTCTTTCTCTCCTCTGTCCCTCTCTCTTTCTTCTTTCCTGTCCTCTTATCCCCCTAACCACTCCCTCCTAAAGCATCTTCTCTTACACAAAAGGAATCTGGAAATACCTCTAGCTTCTCAACCTGCTGTCCTCAGGTTGTGACCCCTGTCCTTTGTTTGCTTTCAAGATGCCTGTCAAAAGTCCAGGACAAAAAGGCTCATAGAAGCTGCATCCAACTCTTAAAAAGAGTTTTCCCAAAGCCCTCCAAGTAATGTCCATTACTTTTAGTTTAGTTTTTTGTTTTTTCTCATTGCTATATTCCTCTCAAAGGAGACTGAGAAGTATGCATGTTTATCTTGGAACATTGTTCAATCCAAATAAAATTGTGGTCCTCTTAGTGAGGAATATAAGAGGATGAATATTGGGTGCCCTCAAATAGTAATAAAGTTGTTTTGGGTGCTAATGATTTTCAGGATTTAAAAAAAACAAGAAAAAAGAAAAAGAAAAAAAAGAAACCCACAGTTCTATGCTTTTACTGCCTGGAGCACATTTCACTCCACATGGGCTGTCAGGACCACTGAATTTGGGTAAGGCCTATATGAGATATAAAGAAGAAAATGGGGTACTGCATCCATCACTTAGATTCTTTTTCCATTTGTATTCTGTACAGACTGTTGGCTGCTTCAGGGTAAAACAAAGTGAAAACAACCCTGAGATCACCAAGTCATCCTTCTCATTCAACATTGAGCCTACACTCCATTGTCTAATATAGCTCTTCTTCTCTAAAAGAATTACCTAAGGATGAATTCCAACTTAATAAAAATTAGGATAATAGATGCAAGAAGCATTAGCATATTAAAAAAAAAGGCAGTGAAACTTAGACTTAAGTCTGAATACATGTTCATTATTTAAAATCCAATGAAGAAAAAAAGTTTAAAACACCTGGAACTAAAAACATGGACTGGAATAACATACAACAAATTTGTGATATAAGGTTGCTTCTGGAGATGAAGCTAGAGAAATGGGATTTAGGAGGAGAACAAGAGGAAATTCAACATTCTATATAAGATTTTATTTCATACACAAACAGATACACCACACACTCATAGATATAACTGTGTAACTATAACCCAAATAACAAATTATTAGCATTGGTATATTCTTATCTCATGGATATTGTCAGTAATCTGTATGTATTTTGGCTTTTTAAAATATTGTAACACACAAAAATGTAAAGCCTCATAAGTAATTTAAAACACAAAGTAAATATTATGTTCCCATTCATTTTTTCCTCGTGTCAGTAAAGATGTGAGTAGGTATTCAGAATTTTAGGCCAAGTAGAGGTAAAAAACATCTCTGGAACGTTTGATACAACCTTTTTAGAGGTTAATACAGAAATGTTTGTCCAAAGATTTAGTAATGTACAAATGTTTTAATCTAGAAAATCCACTTCTGGGAATTTATCCTAAGCAAAGAATGAGAAAGGTGTGCAAATGAACAAGTATGAAAGTGTTTATCAAAATATTGTTAATACTAGCAAAAACATGCAGACATCCTAAATGCCCCCAAAGAGAAAAACATTTAACCATTGCTTACCAATTTAATATAATACAATATAACCTTTAACAACGATATGGTAGATGTTTATGTTCTCACTGAAAACCTTATCCAAAAAGATACAAAAATGTTAATGGAAATTATCTCCAGATGGTGGAATTATGAGAACATTAATTAATTACCTTAGTATTTCTTTGTATTTTCTAAATCCTCCACAATAAATATGCACTACCTTAGTAGTAAAAAAAATGAAATTCTTAGCAAAAATTGACTATTTAGAATTAAACCCACTTTGGAATAATGCAGTTATTTCAGTAAGTTTTACTTGTACAAAAGTCCATAGCCTACAAAAGTCAATTTAAATGTAAATATATTATTTAAGCAATACCTTTTATTTAAACAATTCCATTTTTAATTTGCTGACCAGTTATTTTAATTTTGATTATTATATATTTCTTAGTTTGGCATCATAAAAATAGCCTTGATCCAATGATACTTTATTAACTCATATTGTCAGAAAAACAAATACAGTTTTATCCCATTTTTTAATGGAAATACCATCCATCAAATTCAATGCCCTCTCCACTCCATTATTAGAGCTCATGAAGCCCAAATTAAGCAAGGCTCACATATATCAGTTATTCATTCTTTTCCTAGCATATAACTGGTAAGTATTTGCCGGCAGGTATTAAATTCTACCTCTTAAGGATTCCAGAGAGCTTCATAAATGTGTGCAAATTCCCTATATGTATATTTTAAATGCAAATTTCTGTGACAATTTTATGAACAGCTGTAGAGTTCAAAAAAAGTGCATTTCCTAATTCATACTATCTATATGCAAAGTCACGGAAAATATCAGATGTGATATGCTATAGCTTGTTTCAGTAGAATATAACCATTTATATTTATAGTGCACAGCACCCCTCTTTCCCAAGTACTTCCTAAACCCAAAGAGAAAAGTTAGTTAGCCTGCCATTACAAAAGAACTATCTTCAGGATGAAATAGTGGCTTCCTCTCAAACATGAAGCAATAAGCTGCTTCAAATTGAAGGAAAGAAATTATGGCTGATCAACTGCAAGAATTTTTAAAAGGCTGAAATGAGCTTAAATTTTGCTGAGAAAACCAATGGCAGTGTAGTTGAGTGAGTATCAGCCTGGAAATTGGAACCTTGTGTATGTCCCAGCTCTGAAAGTAAGAATCCAAGTGGCCATGAGCAAACTACTCAACTTTGTAGAAGGTTTCACCAAAAAAATAAAGGGAGGAACCTAATCAGTCTCTAAAATCCTATCCAGTTCCACATTACATGATAGTAAATTAAACAGTTCTGGCACCTTAAGCAGGCATTACCCACAGGCATGGGTACATCTTGATCTCAAGGGAACAAAACAAAGGGAAGGACTGTAATGGGGGAAAGAACACTGACCCTTTCCTCTTTCAAATCAGTAGAGTGAGAAGGAAAAAGTGCTAGAAAAATCAGACTCATTATTGTAAAGAAAAATGTACTGACCTGTTTTTTTTTTTTTCTGGATACCTTACATTTAATTTAAAAATCATTTAACAGGGGTGCCTGGGTGGCTCAGTCATTAAGCGTCTGCCTTCAGCTCAGGTCACAATCCCAGGGTCCTGGGATCGAGCCTCACATCGGGCTCTTTGCTCAGTGGGAAGCCTGCTTCTCCCTCTCCCTCTCCGCCTGCTTGTGTTCCCTCTCTTGCTGTGTCTCTCTCTGTCAAATAAATAAAATCTAAATAAATAAATAAAAATAAAAATCATTTAACAAATACATGTCTACCTAAAAGTACTTACTGAGTGCATGCTGTTATGTGCTGTAGATCATAGTAGGTTTCTTCTGAAATAGGACCTGCTACCAGGCAGTGTTATCATGGTCAGCTGGACAGTGTGGACCGCAAGTAACACCAGCAGACTTATCATACTTCAGAAACTTACCCTTGTGCATAGTTGGCCTGCTAGAACTCTGAGAAAGAGAATAAAGCTAGACAAATTCATATGGAAGGAAGGAAGAAAAGAAGGGGAAGGGAAGGGGAAGGGAAGGGAGGGAGGGAGTAGGGAGGGAAGGAAGGAAGGAAGGGGAGAAAGAGAAAAGGAAGGAAGGAAGGAGAAAATAGTATAAATGAGGTTGATAGTGTGATACAGGTATATAGATATCTCCAGTCTTTCTTTTTTCATGATGCCCTTGGTGTCTCAGTAATTGCTTCCTGGAAAGCCTAACATACACACACAAAACCTAAGAGTCCTATGTATGAAGAAGTTAGGTCCAAATAATTTAATAGGTATTCATATGTTAACAACTTAATAGCTGTTTGAAAAAAAATATTACACAGAAAGTGAAGGAAAAACCAATTCACATAAATGAAAAGAAAAATAATATTTTTATTTCATTCTTATAATTGTAGTTACTTACTGATAGAAGTATATGTCTACTGAGCACTGCACAGCTTCTTAGATCTTGGAATGTGATTGGACATTACCACTCTCATTTCCCATTCCTTATTGATTTTCACACAGGGCTTGCTTTTTATTACTGCATCCATAAAAACAAACAGTTTAAGAAAGAAAAGAAGCCATTGAAAGGAATGTTGCACAATCTAATATTGAAACTGATAACTATTTTTTTTGAAACTGATAACTATTTCAATCTGGTAGCTGGGATGGCTTTGACTTATGGCACGTATTGTGTTTCATTTGAAATTCTAAAATATTCTGTATTGCCCCTAGAATTTTCTCTGAGACCTGGGGTACCTCAGTGCACATTTTGATAGCTGCTTGTGTTGTGGAGTTTTATGTTAATTGTGTTTAGTGTATAATTCCCCTTACCCTCTGGAGATACAACTGTCTTGTACCCACTGGCCTTTTCCATCCAGCCCACGTTGATAGGTAGAATTCACTTACCTCATAAGTAAGTGAAAGCAAGTAAAGAGACCACACAGAAGAGGAAGAAGTAGGGAAACTTTGGCCCTTGGTAAAGGGGAGGGGGCAAATGTCCTCTAAGCCCTAGCATCTTCTTCTTCACCCAACAAGAGACAGAGACTAGAGAGTGGAATGAAAAAAAAAAAAAAAAAAAAAACACAACAAAGCTTCACCACCTGACCAAGTTGGGGTTGAACAGACTTATCAGAGATCACTCTCCTGGCTAGGAGAGCAGTAAATACAACACCTTGATAACATTCAGTCCTTAATTTGGGTGTGAGTGGGATGTACGGGTAGATAATTTATTCTGAGAACAGAATCCTCATATCCCCTTTCTTCAGTATTATTTTTCCAACTAATTTGATATCTCAGAAGCCAAAATTAGTCCTCACACTGTTATTTATGGAGAAAAAAAAACAAAACAGAAACAAACAAACACCCCCCCCCCCAAAACCCAGAACAGTTGGGAAGTGGAGCTAATCATAAGAAATACATATTTTACCTGTATGGACAGTTAGCAAATACATGGTTCATGAGCTACCCTCCTCCAAACTCTGGCAGTACTAATAATCAAACAAAATGTGCTTTCTCAGTGAGCCTGGAAGGAGCCTGACAATCATATCCCAATAACACTGCTCCTCAAAAGATTACTTAGAAATGAAATTTGTTTACCACCTCCCAGGCCTACAATGATGGGATTGCTCATTTCCATGAAATTTAGCATATGTTCCATGGTGTAATTCTAAGTACAAACTACTATGTTTTTTTTTTTTTTCTCTCCAAATCCCATTTTTCTATTCTTCCTACCCCATTCTAAAGCTACAATTTTTATATGAATTAAAATCTCTAATTATGGCACAAGCAAGTTGGTATGCTCGTTTCAGGTGGGTGCTGGAAACGTCCACCCATTAGGCATTGACCTAATGAATTTAACTATGGGAAGGTGACCTTAATTTTATATTCTAGAATGACAACACATTGTCACCCCTCTGCACTGACTATATCTTAATGATCAGGAGAGACTTAAGGTTGTAGTTAACTCTGAATTTAGGAGTTTTTCTTCCACTTCTCAATTGTGGAAACACATTACCCTGAGAGAAAATGGTTTCACTGTATCAAAACTCATGTGAGATTGTCGGAATCTTGACTATTGTTCATAATAAGAAATATAATAACCATATGAATGTTAGGCTGTCCGTCCATCTTCTTCCCAAGAGAGAGCTTCCCTTAGGAATTTAAGGAACGACTGTAAGACCACTTAGAAAGGATTTGGAACAAGAGCAATCAATGTAACTAACAAGCATAATCTAGACCAAATCAACCAGATGCTATCTTTGGCTGGTCTCTCTTTTCTCTTGCCAGCCAGTGCTATAATATAAAATTTCTCAAGTTGTCATTGCAAATCTTTTGGTGTCTGGGTAGAATCCTAATCTCTTCAAAAAGAGAGCCTCTATAGATAGTAATTTCAAACACATCTTGACTTCAGAGGCATCTGCCAACCATAAGCATTAGGACAATCTAAGTAGGACAACCTGAAAACAAAACTATTTCAAATAGACCTGAGATGATGTATTTTCTACTCTTCAAAGACTCAAGATTCCCATAAATTCTTTGCAAATAGTACTTATATTAAATACATGCAGCTGGAACTACAAAGATTTTGTTGTTGTTGTCACTGTTCACATGACACATTTAGTTGTACAACTCCAAGATACATTTCCACTGTGTGCTAATATATGCACAAAAGCAAGTAGGATTTTTTCCAGTTTTATAAAAATCAAATTTTAGCTGTCTTTCCAATTTTAAATGGAACTTAGCTAGTTAATTTTCTCCATTTTAAAAGTAGTTATCCAAGGAACTATCCCCATATATAATTGTCTTATATGTAAGCAAAAAGAAATATATGTTCATCATCTGAAATCCCATCACCATTGATAGTCACAACATTTTGGTTTGCAAACACTTTCTGTAAAGAGTCATATAGTAAATATGTTAGGCTTTAACCACATTCCTTAACCACTAATTTTAAGGGTCATCTACTTTATATAGTAGACTTTATATGAATACAAATTAATTTTTCTATATTTTTATTTTCAATTTGGATTCACTTATCTACCTATTTACTTTGGCACCAATAGCATACCTATACATTTACTGTGGTTTTATAATATATTTTGTTGTCTTATGAAGCTAATCTCTAACCATTATATTCTTTTTCAAATGCTTTCTGACAGCTCTTATGTATTTGTAATTATAAATGTTCTCATAGTGATTTGGTGCAAATTCTCTAATATTACTGTACTTTTTATAACAAAATATAGTCATGTAAGGAGTAACATCTTTTCTAGAGTGAGCAATTCTATAGAAATATATGAATCACTTCTCCATTTATACAGTTATTATTTTACATCTCAATAAAGCATTGTGATTTTATTTTTGTTGGGGTTGGACTGGGGTGCTATGCTATCTCTGGTAAAAATTTTTGGGCAAGTTTGTTCTTTCCATATGTTTTATTTTAAGTGGAATATAAATAATTTCCCCCATGAAATTGTATTGGTCTGGCATTTTGAGGAATAGGAGATTAGTTACTTGGCAACCTTCTTAATTACTTTCATAATTATTGGCTAGTTCAGGGTTTTTAAATTTAATAGAATTTCAAATTTAATAGAATTTGAATTTGGATCAGTGAGCATGATGTATATAATTCTTTTTTCTTTTTAGACAATTCCTTTATGAATTAATAGTAATTTTTATAAATATCTCATGGAAGCTGATAAACAATTTTCTGTTGTAGAGTACAAAGTGCCCTTCCTATTGAGAAGGGATTTTTGTGAGGTCAGAATACATGTCATAGTAATTGAGGGCCTGTTTTGCCTTTCCATAGCACACACCTACCAGGTTGGAGATGCCTTCATCATAGCAGTGGCAAAAAGGAAAAGACTCAAAAATGGGGGGAAAAAAAAAAAGGCAGCTCAGCAAAGTGGTAGAAAGCTTCTCGTGCATGATTGCAGACTTTGTTTCTCAACTCCAAGACTAGATAAGAGCGGATTTGATCTGTTTTGTATACTCAATTAATTTGTTTCAAGATGAAGCCTGTCAATTTGCAAAATCCTGTCCTTAAATCAAACTACTAAATAGGCAGTTTTTATCACCTTAAGAAGAGAACCTTAATGAAAAACAGCCACATTCACACTTTTTTGTCTTGGATGCTGGATGAGGCATTCAGATCTCTGTTTTTATTTTATAAACCCCAGTCAGTGTGGTTGAATTTAGCTGAAAAGGGGCTGATGCCATTATGCTTACTTCATATTAAGCCTGATCAACTCTATTGATTCATGGACAGATCTTCCTTTGGAATTTCTTTCTTTCCCCCTAGCTATCAATATTTATTTTTAATTAAACCAGTTCTTAAGATCTCTTTTCTGGAATATTACGATCACCTCTTAACCAGTCTCCCTGTTTCTAACCTTGCCTCCTCATGGTCTGTTAAGGGAATAACTAAAATGATCCTTTCCACCAGAGAATTTGCATTTAAAAAATTTTTACACCTGTGGGTGTCTGGGTGGCTCAGTCGGTTAAGTGTCTGCCTTCAGCTCAGGTCATGATCGCAGGGTCCTGGGATCGAGCCCAGCATTGAGCTCCCTGCTCAGTGGGGAGTCTGCTTCTCCCTCCTACTCTGCTGCTCCCCCTGCTTGTGTTCCCTCTCTCTCTCTCTCTATCACATAAAATCTAAAAAAAATTTTTTTCAAAAAAAATTTTTACACCTGTTTTTCAGTCTTTGCACTATTTACTACCTCTGCCTAAAATGTTTTTCCTTCATAGGACCACAGTCCTATCTTCCTCAATCCCTTCATTATCTCTGCTCAATTTTCCTTTTTCAATGAGCCATGACTTTGACCTTCTTAATATAACTACACTCTGCTTCCTGATGCTAGCATTTCCAATCACTTTTACTTGCTCTATTTCTTTGTTTTTCTATAGCATATATTACCCTCTGACATTATGTATGTATGATTTATTGGCTCACTCTCACTTCTTAAATATAAGCAGCAGTTCATGGATCTTCATCTGTTTTGTTCACCAAAGATCTCAAGCACTAGACCAGTTATTTCCATAGTATGCACTCAATAAATATTTGTTGAAGGGGCGCCTGTGTGGCTCAGTTGTTAAGTGTCTGCCTTCGGCTCAGGTCATGATCCCAGGGTCCTGGGATCGAGTCCCACATCGGACTCCATGCTCAGCGGGAAGCCTGCTTCTCCCTCTCCCACTCGCCCTGCTTGTGTTCCTGCTCTTGCTATCTCTCTCTCTGTCAAATAAATAAATAATTTAAAAATAAATAAATAAATAAATATTTGTTGAATAATTGAATAATGGTATGATTTTCAACTCACCTGGAAAAATGTATTCTTAAAATGCAAAAAGAACCAGCCAAAACTTTCTATCATACTTTAAAAGTCCAAATACAAACATTTAAACGTGCAAAAAAAAAAAACTCATTAGACAAACTCTAGTCCTATATTGCCTTGATGGAACACGTTATACTTTTATCCATATGGATGTGCAAGGATGCTTCTGAGCCCTATCTGAGATTGCACTGAGCATGAAGCCCTACTACAGTGCTATACTCAATTGTACATTTTATGTAAATAAGCATTCATGAGCCTGCATTTAAAACAAGTAAGCATATTAAAAACACAACAAAGCCACCCATTTCCTAATCAAGGGTGCATTTTCATCAATTCAGATGTATACATAGAGATTGCAAGAAAACTTTTGTTCTGAGGTTTTTATAAAAACAAGTTCACCCAGGCACACTGGCAAACAGATTGTTTAACTCCAATGTGTCAAAACATGGGAAATGATGCATTTGAGTGTGTTTATTTTAAAATTAGAGACTGTCAAAAAATTAAAAAGAAATGTGAATCAAGTAATTACAAATCCGTTTTTTTTCTAATTGCCTGAAATAATAACAGACATAATGATGCTTCCTGTCACTACAGTCAGATGGGATTTTGAAGAATTCCTTCACCACCATATCCTCAAAAGCAGTACATGTTCAACTCTATAACTGGTGTTACTTGTGGCACATCAGCCAGAAGGAAGAGACAGCAGCAGTACCCTGTCTTATCCTTCAGACTCCATGTACTCTGGCCAACTTCCAATGCCCAAGGTCTGCGTCTACCTCCCTGGAGATGTTTTTCCTGCATCTTAGGGAGGCCCTTTGTCTTCAGAGGCAGACCACAACCAATGGCTCTCAGGGAGCTAACTACCCTATCTCCCTCATCCTTCTGTAGTGATTCTAATGCATATATCTTGCACATTTCCCAGAGTTGCCCCATAGGATTAAGCTCCTTCATGGCTTAAAGTAACACACCTTTTATTTTCTGCTTTCCCTTCCAAGTATCACTTGCTCATTTCTCCCTAAGTTTCCTGAACTGAATCTCAAAAAAAGTGCTCTCACTTAAATCATCAAGTTACCAAGTAATTAAGCTACAGCCAGCATAACACACCACCAGTAGTTGACTATGATACATGGAATATTTCCAAAACTATTTTTCTGTGCAAATGTAACACCTTATAATGACATTGTACACAATTTATTTATGAAAATGTGCCAGATAGCTTCATTTTTCTCCTCTAGATTTATTTCCACCCTTTTATACCTTGTTCTGTCCCGCTTCCAGGATAACTCTACATACATGGACTGCATGTATGTAGAGGCTCCTTTGACCTCTGGCTTCAGATCACTTAGCCAGTGGAAGGAACTGAAAGAGGGGAAAAGTGAAAGGAGAATGGAGTCCGGGTATTTATTCCCATTTTCCTCTCTTCCACATATGGATTGGCTACAGTTCTCTCCTACAGCCTACCTTCTTGTCAGATTGCTCTATCCATGCAGCTAATCTTCCCAGTTCTAGTGACCACTTCCTCTCATTCTCCTTGAGACTTAGGAAGGGTAATGGCTTCCTACTTTTACTAAGCTAGGGTGCAGCACTTCTACTGTTGGTAGGAGTAGAGAGACCAAAATTATGATAAATAGTTCCTTTTAAAATGCTTCCTAGGAGGGCACCTGGGTGGCTCAGTCAGTTATGCATCTGCCTCCAGCTCAAGTCATGATTCCAGGGTCCTGGGATTGAAGCCCATGTCCCTCCCTTCTCCCTCTCCCTCTGTAGCTCTCCCTGCTTGTGCACTCTGTCAAATAAATATTAAAAATAAATAAATAAAATCCTTCCTGGGTTACTCAGTTTGAATGTTCCTTTGCTTCATGACAGGTCTCTGACCATTACAGTAAGAAATAAATTTATGTGATAAAAAAATTATAACTCCAGACCACACAAAGTTACAAAATTCAAGTGTTCCTCCCTCCAATTTTCATTCCCTGGAGGTAAACCTTCAACTATTTCTCTCCAAATAATATATTTTTACTGATATATTTTTGGTTAGTTGATACCTGATAAGAGCTATTGATTCCTTGCTTTGAAATAAAAAACCTGGCTTATCCACATTTTTGATACCCCTCTTCCCTGTGTTTCATCAGTCTTGGCAAGTTAAATTACTATGCATAGATCTTTTTCTGTCTTTAGGATATTAAGTGGTATAATCCAACTTCTCTTTAATCATCCATCAACTTTAGAAAATATGTCTTCTCTCCCACCATAAAAGATGAGAAAATTAGTGACTCCATATTTTTCTCTCTCTTTTAACTTTCCCTTTCACTGTGCAATTTCTGTTAGTGGTGTCATAGGCTTATACTATTAAGTTTATAAAATTACATTTTTTTTTTCAGAATTCTGGCCATCAGTTACTCAGCTTTTGGGTTTTCCTGAAATTACAATGCCTTTTTATTTTTTTCTACTAAAAAAATGCTATGCCTTTATCTTATCACTAAGCCCATTCAGCTTTTAACCACACAATTTGTTAAAATGAGTACAGTTTTACTTTGTTTTTTTACTAATTGCTGTCTAAACCTACTGTACACCTCATCTTCCAAGCTTGCTTTTCATTGCCCTCTTCTTGCATCTGTATATCCTTGTTCTTCCTTCTTGGATTCCATTTTGATATTCAATTATTTTTCTCAGTAAATAAACTCTCTGAGATCTTCTATGAAGAAAATGTTTTTATTTTCTCTTCATAGTTCATTGTTACTTAGACTGGATCTAAAATGCTAGTTCAAAATAATTTTTTTTAAAAACTTTGAAGACATTGCATTCTGCTGTTAGGATTGCAGTGTTACTGAAGTGAATATTTTGCCTTTTTTTTTTTTCTTTCTGGCAGATTTTTGGATTTTATTGAATTCGTTTAGTGTTCTGTTGATTTTTCTTCCTTTGATAATCACATTTTTAACTTCTGAGAATTTTCTTTTGTTCTCATATTGTCTCCTTTATCCTAGAGATTCTTATTTCTTTAAAAATGCAATAAGTTCTTATATAGTCCTAAAGATAATAAGTAGATTTTTTTAAGAGATGTTTTTCAATGCATGACTTAATCATTTCTCCGGGGTCTGTACTGTGCTTGCTTATCTCGGGCTTCTCTGACCTGCTATTTTTTTTTTCCTTGAGTACTTACTGCTCATTGGCTGCCTGTAAATGAAGGATTGGACTGGTTAAATTTTAGCAGGATCTGTCTTTTCCTATGCAACAGTGCTTTCAAAGAGTCTTTTTAGGAAAATGCAAAGATTTATCTCCATTTCCATGTGCACTGATTGGTCATATCATGTGGAGGGTTTTCTGTACATTTGTTGTGTATGTCATATGGAGTTTTCTAGGTACATTAACTGAGTTTATTATACAATAGGGTTTTCTGTACACTGCTTGGGCTTGTATGGTAGGGTTCTATGTGTACTCACTGAGTGTGTCATATGGCATATTGCTTAGATATATTATATGGATATATTCCCTGGTTGGGAATGTCACATGGAAGCTTCTATAAATGCTGGTTGGGCATGTTATATGGAGGTTTCCAAATATACTAGTTGGGTATGTCATAGGTAGTTTATTTACAGATCACTGTTGGGAAGAATTAGGTAGGCTGGCCAAAAATGAGGAGAGTTTTGTTCTGCTATGTTGATACCCAAACCAGAAGTCCTAGCCTTTCATAGATAGGTCATTAATTTTCTTAATGATAACAGTTCCTGGTTTTAGCCTGAGATTAAATATTCATTCCAGTAGTTGTGAAACTGATTCCCATGAAAATGATTGAGGGGAATAGGATAGGGCTTCATTAACACAACTGAATCTAAAACTTTCAAATACATATCAATATGAAGCTAGGAACCTTTTGGAGACCCAACTTCCATCTCTGCTACTTTTATTGATGGTGCATCTTCTGAGCCACTGTTTTCTTTATTTGTTTTCTCTGATAGTGAAATTGTATTCACTTTTTGTCTTCCTACTAAAACGTCTGATCTACTGATGGTCCTCCATTTAATTTTCAGCATAATTATGGGTTTATTTCCATTTCTTGGAGAGAATATGGGTTTAAACTCAACCTCAGGCTCCACCGTTTACTCCTGAGTGACCTCAGGAAAGTTACTTGACTTTCATATACCTCAGTTTTCTCATTTGTACATGATAAAAAAAATTATCAAAATAAGGATATTAGTAATGTCTACCTCATCAGGATAACATGCATACTTATTTCAGTGATTTAATACTCATTTAATACTTAAAATATTCCCTGGCACATAGTGGATACTAGATAAATGTTAGCTATTGCTATTCTGTATTGTTCAATTTATGTGATTTAAGTGGAATTTTGAGAATAGAGCTTGGTTGCTATACCCCTAGCTTGAACCATAAGACAATAAGGTAAATATTAAGTTAAAAATTATTTTTTTAAAGAAATATCAGAAAAAAGGATAATTTGAACCTGAAGAGAAAACATAAGTACTTATTGGTGCCTGTCTGTGAGTCTTCATTTCTCAACAAACACAACTGAATATTGGGTTGCTTCCTAGAGTTACCCAACTCTTTGTGCCGTGTCGGATGTAATGAAATTCCAAAAAGATAATTTAAAAGCTTTTCATTCTTTTCAGATAAAAAATTCACTAATTTTCCAGTTCTGATAATAAGTCTTAAAGTTGAGATTAAAGATAGTTCTGGTCAGAGAGCTCTAACTATGCTTCCTTCCTATTTATATTAAATTGGTTGAAAGTTTGCACTTGATAACAAATTCTAACCGCTCTTTAATTATCACTCAATTTGTAGCATACAGTAAAATTATGTTATTGCAAGTCCTGTAGCCTTGTGACATAACATTGGCATAAGTGTTTCTTTTCTGAAATATGCATAAAGGTATCAACTTTTATTTTTCCTATTGTACATGTGTAAATATAATTATAGCCGCAGAAGAGTAAACTAGCATATGTTCTCACTGATTTTTTTACAAATACATATTTAACTATTTTTCTCATTCCACAACACTCAAAATGTTGCTATCTAAAGTAATGTCATTTTCAAATAACATTAATTTGTAATTATATTATTTTAAATAAAAGATGATTTTTATAATCTGATTGGTGTTTTAATTCAACATAACTATAGTAACCATTGTCTTTCTTCAAATAACGTCATTACTAACTAGAAAACATTTTGCCCTAAAGCGTAAGAAAACAACACAGAGAAAATGTCATAATCTGGGACGCCTGGGTGGCTCAGTCGATTAAGCGTCTTCCTTCTGCTCAGGTCATGATCTCAGGGTCCTGGGATAGAGTCCCACATTTGGCTCCCTGCTCAGCTTCTCCCTCTGTCTGCCGTTCCTCCTGTTTGTGCACTCGCATGCTCTCTTATTCTCTGACAAATAAATAAAATCTAAAAAAAAGAGAAAAAAGAAAGTGTCATAATCTTTCTCAGTAGAAGCTGATATTTCAGACAAGTTGTTCTACAGGTTGTTTATACCATTTAGTTTAAACCCAGGATTCTGACAATACAATGAAAATTACCATAATATCCAGAAAGCCAAAAGCATCTACATTTGAATAGAATCAAAGAGAAGAGAGGAATTAAAGAAATGAGCAAAACACAGACATATCTTTAGCCCAGGTTTTTAAAGAACAGTCTCATAGCACCAGTCCCTTCCTCTCTAAATGGCAGCTGCAGCAATGCAGCCATTCAACTAAACTAAGCATGAAATGAGCATGATTTCCAGGTGGCCTTCATCAGTGGAATAAGTTCAATGATGAGTTAAATTTGCCAGGAAGTGAAACATTTCTCAAAGAAGAAGCCTATACAATTGAAATTCTGCCAAGGAACTAAGAAGGGAGATCTGAAGCTGATACCTACCTACTACCACCATCATCAAGCATGTCAATATTTTTTAAATGAGCAAACGTAATGATAATAAAACTAATTTTACCACACCATCCTGGGAGAGGGAGATTTTCTATAAACTTTTGCTATTAACAGCTAAGATATTCTGAAACTATTTACCATTAATAGATAAGCACAATGAGAAAAGCTAGGTTTTAATATACAGCATAGAATGTGGAAATAAAACCACTGATATAACAGAATCCCAGTATAATAGCATTTGCAACAGTCAACTTTATAGTTAAGGTTAAAACTCAATTTCATATCCCTGTTTCACTTGCTTATAAAAACCTGGTAGAAAGTTCTTCAACATTAAAACTTTTAATACTTGGTCTCCAAGTAAATATGAATGATAAACATGAATGTTTTTCAATTTTAATAAAGGATTTTTTTCTTTCCCTTTCTCCACATTTTCCCAAGAGAAGCACTCAGACAAATAGAGTGAACAATGAGGAATTTAAAGTGCATGAATCTCCTAACTAAACTTCAAACATTTATTATAGATCCTTTTGTTTTAAACAATACCTAAAGTTCAGGGAATTAAAAAAATTTTTCTTTTGACAAAAAAGTGGTCCTCCAAAATGAACTATCTATATGTTCCAAAACCCACTGTGATCAACTGAAACTTATGTTTTAATGAGAGAGGAGCTGAATGTGATTATGGGAAGTTTAACAGACCCATATCATAGTTCATATACTACTAAAATAATATAACATACAATTTTTGCTTACAGACCTGCCCTACAATTCCCCCCCCCCTTCTACCCAGATGTTACCCAGTGCCTCCTTGGCAGAGAGGGATTGATGAGTCTTACCAATAAATTGGACCCCTGATATTTGACAATACTAAATTCTCTCTATCCCCTTCCATCAAATAACCTCCTTCAAGATTTATCTGATATCCCAGGAAGTATCTGGCTCTGCTCCCATCAGTTATATAAGTTAAACTTACACAAGTTATATAAAACTATTGACACCCATTAAGACCTTCCCTTAACTTTAAAGATTGCTTAATCTATCCAGTGCTACTAACCATGAATCAGAGTTCACCCACCCAAGGGGGCTTTTGCTAATGGAGATAGTAACTTGAGAGGTGGGTGGAGAAGGCATCACTTACCTTTAGTGAATAGGAGTCAAGGATGTTAATTATCTTGCAACATTCTGTAGTCACACAAAATGAATTGTACTGTCCAAAATGTCAGCAGCAACGCCTTGAGAAATAATGGTTTATGTATTCTCTCACAAGATTTGGTCATTTAAGATGTTATTCATGTTAGACCTGCCCAGTCCTAGGTATCTTAGCAAACTAGAGCTGTAGAATATTGCATAACTTGTTGAAAATGTCTGTATTGCTCAGGATCTTGAATGAATTTCAAGAAGATGCTTCCAAATTGAGTATGGGAACCTAGAAATGGTTATTTGAGATTTAGATATTCTGTTTCTAAAGGACTTTGAACATTCACAGATGAGATGAAGTCAGGAATATAAGTACCCTCACTCCAGTTCATCAACATGACCAACAGACTGTAAAGGTGATGGGGAAGAGTAGGAAAGAGGTGCAGGCACTGCAGAAGTCTGGGAAAAAGAAAAAAATACTCGCCACACATAAAAAATACAGGGATAAAGAGAATATTCTCTGAGTATGGACTTTGTTATCTGTCACTCCCAGGTCCAAGTCCCCTATTTGTTGCTTAATATAAATGACATTAGGTGACATCTTCTAGAAGATCAAACTTGTAATATATACAGTACAAGTGAAAATATGGAAAGAAGGAACCAAAGCCCATTTTGGAACCCCTTATCCTGAGAAGAATAGCACCATTAGGAAGTAATAATAAGTAGCACTTATTAAATGCTTACTCTGTGCAATGTGCTAATGTAGTCATTATTTCATTTAATCCTCACAACTCTAATAGGCTTTGTGGGCTATTTTAGATATAAGGATCATGAAGATGAGAGAGGTAGAATAACTTGACAAAGGTCACAGTAGTAGCTGGTACATGGTAACATTGTTTGGACCCAGGTCGTCTTTAATTGATATTAGAAGCTCTCAGCCCTACTCTTCTAATCTTCCTTCTTGGAGATCATGACAGATTGTCACTGAAAGATGCAGTATTACAGTAGTGAGGAGACAAAGCAGGCCCAAGTCATTGATAGAGCCCTCTTTGAGCTTCTTTTTCGCTGGAAAGAATGAGCAACACTTGAAAAGAACAGTGCTGCCTAGAGTCACTTGATAACTATGCCAGGCATAAAGCCAGCAGGAAGGTGACATCTTGTCTTTGGTACAACACAAAAAAGAGCTTAGACAAAGTCTCTGTGGCAACCATGGAAATGAGATGCTTAACTCTTCTGTATGGGAGCATAATTGAAGGTCCTAGCAGCTGCCTCTCTGAATCCCACATTGCATTCATGGTCATGAACTATTCCTAGCCAGTGATGAAGAGCTGCAGAATACCAGGGCAGGTCTAGTTTTGTGAAACATGGGACTACTCTATTGGCAGACAACTTTGGCTTGAAGACTTCTGATTGGTCTGGCCCAAACTTACATAGAACTATGGTGCAATTTGAGACTCTTGCTACCCAAGCCTTCTTCCTACTGTCTCTCGATCAGTGGGGTGAGACCTGCATTGAGATTGTGGCTTGAAGGTTTTCCCTATCTTTTTCAGCATTATTCCATTTCTCCTTCAGAGATACTTCCCCTAACTAATATCTTACATGTCTAATCCCATCTTCGGCTCTGCTTCCCAGAGGATATGAACTAACAGTCACAGATTATCCATGACCTCCAGTAAGATGGCTTCTCCAATCTCAGAGAAGAAACAGGATATGATTTCCTTTACTGGGATGATCAATGGCTCTGTCTCCCCTAAAACTTATGTCCCTTGGGAGTCTGGGGTGCTAATACAATAGGACAACCATGAAAAGGAAATAAAATTGGTATAAATAAGGCAAGGATTACAGGGTAAGTCAAAGGATAATCAAATAATTAAAATTAATGTTTTGATCAGCAAAGAGTATAATTGATGTCACAAAAGAGATTGACTGGTGGAGGATCTATTGAAGAGTTCTCCCTAGGAAATAGAGATGAAAACCATGAAAGAGCAAATCATAATAATAAAAGACAGAGACCCAAGAGTCAACATATTAAGTGATAAGTGATCCTAAAGAAAAGACCAGAACTAATAAATAACAAAGATAAAATAATCAAAACATTGCTGAGCTGAGGAAAGAACTAGTTGTACAGATGAAAGGGTTTCCCAAGCTTCAAGTTAAATTGAAAGAAGAGCACCCCAGCTGCTCTTATTTTCAATCTAGTCCTTATTTTTTATGCAACAAGGTCTTTTCACATTTCTGGAGGGTTTTCTTCATTCAGTCACCCTTACCTCCTTAAAGTGGGGGTTCAGACAGATTTTGTCAAACTTTGTGTGAGTTATAAGAAAAGTAGCCTCAGGACTCTTTAATAGATTCATTCTTTGTCCATATTAGGAGAGGCAAACTGATGTTAGCTGCCAAACTCTGTCTCCTTCCCATCAAATATCTCAAATGCCTTCCTTTTCAACCAGCTAAAATAGTCTGTTTAACCAAGTTGACCAATTGACAACTGAAGATAAGCACTACAGGCAGACCTTCAGTATATAGGCATTAGTTATTACCAAAGTTCTTCATAGGATTTATATTTATTCCCTAATGACTGCCTCCTACTCAAGACCCCCAGCTTTGCCCACATTTAGGATTGAAATATGTTTGGGAGTTGCATCAGTTTAAAATTTCAGTTCATGAAATAGGTGGAGAAATAGAGGAAGGGGCACTATAGGGAATAGAAATGGACTGTTGTCCCTAGTGTTCTCTTTTGGTTTTGTTGTTTGCTTATTTGTTTTGTTTTGATTTTTTTTTTTTTTTTCTATTTAGGCAACCTGAAGTTATCTACATCACTTCTCTTCCTAGCACAAGTGCTAATTTAAAAAGCCCACTACCACAAAGATTCCACATTAAATGTGGTACCTTACCTTTGAAGTGTACAATGGAGGCCTGCTTTGTTCAGCCACCCATTGTATAGGATTTAAGGAGATTTGAAAGGAATTACTTTGTGAGTGTAACAGACAGGAGTCTTGGTTTCAAGCTAATAAACAGAAGCTGACTGATAAAGCAGAAAAGTAGTTAAGATGTTTGAGAAGTTGACATAATGTTTGAATGACTAGAGAACCAAGCTTAAGACTAGGCTTTCAGTTTTCAGTTATCACCTCCCAAAAGGACTATCAGAAAAACCTGTTGATCATGAAGGCTAAACTCATTAGACCTACAGAAGTAGGGAGAAGACAACCTTGAAAAATTCTTAATAGTATCTCAGAAGGGGGAAGTCAGGGGTAGATATTCCTAGGGTTTTTAGTGTCTGGACTGAATGATTTTAATGCAGACGTCTTAGTAGAATTGCTTTGGATTGGGCATGGCTTATGACACAACAGCTTTGGATTGATAGGCAGAGTGAGGCAAAAAGTCTTAAAGAAATTCTTGAGGAGTAACCTGTTAGTCTGGCTACAGTATGCTGTTTTAGTTGGTTTCATCAGCTAAAATTTTTTGGAGCAAGAAATTGGTTATTTTTGCTAGTTCTTAGTACTGATTAACAAAGGAACAGAAAGGAATGCTTGATTCCATATTGCTTATCCCAGGAGCAGGGAAGTATGTCTGTTTAACTGTTTAACCAGGGACAGAAATTTATTTTGGTTTCTATTCTCATAGTATTGATACCCCCAAAAATTGTGCTTCCAAATTGTCCTGATAAAATAAAACTTGTAACAAATAAAACTTGTTTCACCAAGCATTAGAATAAACCGTGTTACTGCCGCATTGAAATTGCTTACGTACTGGAACTATAGAATGTAGGAAATCATTGCTATTACCAAAATCAAATATATCTGCCTCTGGCCAAAAAAAAAATTTTTCCTTAGAGTTCCTCATTTCTAAATCATAGTCTTGCACAGGGATATCTATCTGATAGACAGAAATGGAGGTTAGCTCTCAAGTTTGTGTCTGAGACAGACAATTCCAAGAGGCAAAGATTTTAGGTTTTCTGGATCTTACTGTAAGGACTTGAACACAAAAGATATGTTTGCTGTCTATAGCAAGGATGTTAAAAATACATAATATCCAGAAAATATGACCAAAAACTATTAAGGTTCATCCCCTGTAGGCCTAATAACAATATACGCTATTATCCATCCTTTTAAAAAATTACTAATGGCATCAACTACGAAAGCACAAATTGGTTAGTTCTAGTACAATTCACCTATTTTGTATAAAAAAGAAAATAAATAATTTTCTTCATCAAAGTAGAAAAACTCCAATCTCCTCAACTATTGTATCCAACTCTGAGTCTGAATCCCTGGATGATTGCCATTTCTCCTTCAGCCATACCCTCTCATCCTAACTTTGTGTCCCACTTGTAAGCTTTAAAGTTAATGGCACCAACACATGCTATATGAAATAGCTTTAGAAATGAGAGTAAAACAGGATTATTAGCTAAAATGTATAAACATATACATGATACAGAAAGGAAGAGAATGTGGATATTTCTTTCTGCAAGACCATAGTTGTTGACATTATGGCTTGCCTCTTCATTACCTTTCCACATTCCCTCTGTCCTAAGCTTGCCGGGGTTCTTTGCCTAAAGAGTTGTATTAGTAAGGATAAGGTTAGGCTTCTGTAACAAAAAGATCCAACAGTAAGTTAGTGACTTAAAGATATTAAAACTCTTTCTTTTATGAGAGAGTACTTATGAGAGTATTCATTCAAGGTAGCATCTGGCAACATGTGGCTTCCAAGATGCTCTAGTAACTGTCGTTTCTGGCTGGCAGGGAGGAAAATGGGGGATATTTGTGGCACAGGATTTCCTTTTAAGCAAATAATGTAAAAGTGAATATATCACTCTTCCTCACATTACTTTGGTAAGAATGATGGCTGGGAAATAATGTTTCTTGCTACACCATCACACATCCAGAATAAAGGAGAAAATTGTTTTGGGGAGATAACTAACTGCTTCTACCACATGAAATGACTCAAAACTTCTCCTTCTCCCTATCCCTGAGCCTGAGAGGCAGAGACCAAGTACGTGAATTTCTACCAAGATTCAAACTTTCTTCTGAGAGACTGCTCCATTTCCTAGACCAGTGTGGAGGGAGTTAGGATGCCTACATGTTTGGCTCTCACTATGCAATGTGTCTGCCAAGCTATATTTATCAACCATAAAGATGATATTTGCTGCTCCATCTGCAAATAGCATCTCTGTTCCTTTACTTATTCATTGGGCTTTACTTTAAATTATACCAATCTAGTCAAAGCCACAATTACCTGTTGTCTGAACTATCAGAAAGACTTCCTCTTGCCACCCTCCCCCCATCCTCTACTTGCCCTTTGAATCCGTTCCTTATACACAGCTAGAGTGATCTTCTTAAACATTAGTTTGATTATACATTGCTTTGTTCAAAATCTCCCAATGACTTCAGAACACAATCTAAGGGTGTGACATTCCCACTGAATCTCTTGATGTCATATCCTACTGTAAACTTTCTTGTTCTTGTTACTAAACGTGATTTTCCTTATAGCTCTTTCCATTTGCTATTCCTTCTGCCTGGAGTTCCCTATTCACAGATAGCCTGGTAGCTAATTCCCCTACTTCCTTCAAGTCTTTCCTTGAACATGACCTTAACAATGGATTTTACTCTGGCTGCACTGTATAAACTAAGACCTTTCCCATCTCATATCAACATTTTTTAACTTTTGAAATAGTCTTTTGAAAAAATTGCCATGCTAAAATTGAAATTTTATAAAGGTTCCAAGAAAAAAAGTTAAGCAGAAGACAGGGAAGGTAATTTTCATATAGAAAAATCTACAATGATTTGCTCTTTTCTATTTGATTTTTTGAAACAGCTGGGATTTTAGTTTTCTACTATTCTTGATGAAGGTTGTAATTTTTTGACTATTCTAAAAATAAAGTGATATATAGGTATAGAAATAGATATAGATATAGATCCTCCGGACTCATTTCAGTAGTTACTTTCAGGTAAATAGGGCTTGTGTTTATGTTTGCATTTTACTATGCATATACCTCCTCCTAGGAGAGCAATTTTAATTTTACATAGAATGTGTCTTAGCAGAGGGTTAGATGACATCTTTCTGCCAAAGTTAGTGGTATAATTAAAATGAGTATGAGGCAGATAGATGGCAATTGACTCCCTGTGGTTCCCTCTAATATAGATTTCCTAAATCATGGGCCTTGGTTATGACTACAGCAGTGTGTTGCCTTCTCCCTAACTACCTTCTTCACAATTGCATGCAACATGCAGGGGATGGATTTTGCCTTAACTAGCTGCAGGAAAGCAAGATGTAGTTCAAGGCCTGAGTGCCATTTTGTACACTTTCTTTAACTGAGGATATACAATAAGATGAAAATTTCAAATTCATGGAAGAGGGCAATGGTTCTCCATTTCCAATGAGGTAAGTTTTAGAAAGTAAAGTGACAGAGTTTTCCAAATAAGCTAAATGTACTCATTTAGGTTTGGATATCACAATTTAATGGAATGTTACCCCAACTCAGCTGTGTCATGAAAGCTGTCAACTCTTAACAGAAGACAGAATTGGATGCTGGTAATTGAACATTAGAGCTATAAAGGCAAAATCATAAAGGCACAACACCAAAGTTTAGGTCTTTAGAGAGGAGGAAACTTTGGGTAAGTGACCACGGAAAAAGTGTGTCTGTATTTACTACAGTTGCACACACATATGACCTAAGCCTGAGAATGTCCACTCTCGGCTATACATGAACGACAGGCTGTTCAGAGCAGCATTATCCATAAGATCCAAAATATGGAAAACAACTTAAATATGGGTCCAGAGACAAGAGAGAAATAGTGCTGTATTCATGCAATAAAATTATATATAGCAATTAAAACTCATGAATTAGAGCTATATACAACAATATGAATGAATCTCACCAACATAACAAAAAGGAAAATAAATCAGACACAAAAGAATCCCTACTGTATGGCTCCAGTTACAGAAAATTTCAAAATAGGCAAATCTGTAGTGTTGGAAATTTGGATAGTGGTTATCTTTAGGGTGGGTGTAATGTGGTATGACTGAGAAAGGTTATGGATAAGGTTCTGGATTGATGCCAGTGTCTATTTCTTGACTTAGGTGATGTTTACAAGGGTAGTCACTTTAGGTGAATACCTGAATACCTAAAAGGTATTCAATGAACTCTATATTTTTTGTTTTGTTTACTATGCTTTGTGTGTGTTACACTTCAATAAGAGAAAAAAGTTTGTCTTTTTTTAAAAAATAGAATGCATAGTCTATTTGAAAGGACAGGTTAGTAAAGATCTAGCTGATAGAAATTTTATGGTAGCCCTGTTGAACCTCAATTGTTGCTAAACACAAGCTACAATAAATAAATAAATATTGGCCTCCTAAAGCTACATTAATATAAAATCACAGACAGGGGGCATCTCAGGTTTTGACTGCAGTCACTTTTGCCTACTAGGAGATGGAAATTCCTATCTTGGAAAGGTTATCTTATAGCTGAGAAAAAATGAACTGTCTTGGATGCAGAAAGTGAGGTCAGCACCGGGCATAGTGTGGAAGGAGACAGCAAGAGTGAGCTGAATTGCTTTGCCTAGAAAAATATCAGGAATGGAATTAGGGTAGTTTAAAACTTAGTGGGTAGGAGAGAAAACTGGAGTGAGACATGCACCGGGGTCTCTGTGTCTTCACAGTTAGTGCACACAGCTCAGTCTCTGTTTCCATCTAGTTTTATATGAAGCAAAGAAAAGGAAACAGCAACTAGAGGCATGGGTTGGTCAGTGCTAGTACAATAAAAAAGAGCATAAGCAGGAAAATAGAGTGCAAACAGTAATTTAGAATGACATAAGCCTTATCAAAACAACAACAGCAACAAATAAAGCCTAGCAGTACTAAGAGAGAAGTAAGTGGTCCCTCCTTATGTGAGACAGGTTTTGAGCCATTTTGGATAAATTTTATAAGTCAGGCTGATTCCAGCAAACTGGAAGTTTTAGAGACATCTGGGATACATGAATATTTGCACAGTATCTCTAACATAATACTTTACATTTCATCCTCCTCAAAATTCTGTGAAGTAGTTATTAACCTTGTTTTATACCTAAAGGTATTGAGACTCAGGTCAGTTAAGTCATCCTTGTCATTCATGCTAAGCAAGTCACTCTTGTCCATGTGTCTCATATGTGATGGACATCAAAACTACTCTGTATTCTTTCCACTTCTTTCATTACCTCAAGAAGATCAATAATTTCCAAAACTAATTTCATGTAAACTAAATTTAGTTATCTTTAACCAAGAATACCATATTTTTTCATTGGATCCAGGTATGGTACAAATTGTTTCATTCTAGCTTTTTTTTTTTTTAAGATTTTATTTATTTATTTGACAGAGAGAGACAGCGAGAGAGGGAACACAAGCAGGGGGAGTGGGAGAGGGAGAAGCAGGCTTCCCAGTGAGCAGGGAGCCTGACGCAGGGCTCGATCTCAGGACCCCGGGATCATGACCTGAGCCGAAGGCAGACGCCTAACGACTGAGCCACCCAGGCGTCCCTCATTCTAGCTTTTTTGAGAATATCTTAAGTTTGATATTCAGAAAACCCAGAAAATAATAAAAAAAGAAAGGAAGGGAAAGGAAAGGAAAGGAAAGGAAATTCATTTATTATTCTCATAATTCAGAGATATTTTATAAATGTGAATAGAATAGACTATCAATCTAGGTCTCAGCTTCCATAGTACAGTTCTAAGAGAGCAAGAAATAGTGAAATTTATTGCTAAAATTATGTTACTGAGAACAGCAATCCTTTATTTTAAATGTTAAATTGTTTAAGCATACAGATCCCCATGGAAGTAGTAACAAATCAGTGAGCAGGCACCTTAGTAATGAGGGACTCAAGAATTCTTTAGGAACAAGGTCCAGGCTTTGGAATGAAACCGACTTGGGTCAAGAGAGTGTTAGAAGGCCAGCCCTGCCACGTACTATGTACCTTAAATTGTGGTGCTGTTTTCTTAGTTATAAAAGACGAATAATACCTAATTAATAGAATTGTTGTGAAGATTTAAGTTTATAATGTACTCAAGCACCCTAGCACAATACCTGGTATATGAGAAGTACTCAATAAATAATACTTAAAATTGAACAAAATCATGATGGTGTGAGGTTCTCTGGGTTGGTAAACTATAGCTTGCAGAAGAAATCTGGCCAGCCACTTGCTTTTGTAGATGAAGTTTTATTAGAACACAACCAAGTCTATTGTTTATGCATTGTCTATGGCTGTTTTCAAATTACAACAGCAGAGCTGAGTAGCTGTGATATAAAGACAATATGGTCCACAAAGCTGAAAATATTTACTATCTGGCTTCTTACAGAAAAAATTTTATTTCTAGGGTATAAGGAAAAAACTTTGGCAGCTGGACCCTGAAAATATCATCCTTTGATGTTAGAATTTTTCCTATAAAAGGGACATTGCATAAAAGATCAATTTTTATTTCCCCAATTTGTATAAATTATTAAATTTAGAAATAATAATAATTATTCTCTCTGGCCAGACTTCTTTCAAATATTGGCACTAGCATAAGAAGTTCAGACATTAGTTTGAATAATCAAGCAAAGTCATTATTATTACTGAAAAGAACCCAAACCTACTAAACATGTAAAATAATAATATAGGGCTTTCTATAAAAACCATGAGCTTTGTGATTAGACTATCTGATCATTATTAGCAAAAAGTGCATTATGAAAATAGGTTATTATCTTTTGTTCACATAAAAACATTTAAAAATATAAAAATTTTAAGAACCAAATTTTATCATTACTATTTAATAATAGTATTAACAAAATTAAGTACTTACTATTTGTCAGTCTCAAAGTTATGTAGTAATCTCTAATCCAGTCTATTATTATTCTGAGAGATGGAATACTATTTAATATTTTCTTGATGTATTTTTATATTTTCTGAGTTTTTCTCATCTGTCTTTAATAATTTAAAATAAACCAAACTTTGTACAACTGAAAAGGAAGACAAATCTAGCTACCTAAACTTATTTAAATTATACCTGTTTCAACCCCGGTCATTGAGAAGTTGGGGGGCAATGCTTTAAAGACAGTCAAAGATAAAAATAAGGGAGAAAGGAGGCCAGAAATGGAGTTACCATTGATGAAAGAGCAAGAGATAGGAATGAAAATAAATAGCCTAAAGAAGCAGAAAATAAGCTAAATCATCATCATTGCTAAGCTAAGAAGGCCCCATGCAATTAAAAAAAAAAAGGATTAGAGGTCATACACTATCTCAAGGGCAATAATAATAATAATAAGTAGAACAGGGAAGGAAATGAAAACAGAATTCATACAAATCATAGTGAGTTTGAAGAAGAGAGCCATGAAAATATATTTGGCTTCATCAGTAGGTAAGTGAGAAGCTAAATGAAGGTAGAAGAAAAGATTGTCAGAAATCATTTTAGTAAGAACATGATTGATACAACAATTTGAAGTGGAAAGGGTAATATATTATTTTCCATGTTTGTATTCCAAAGAGAACTGTCATATGGCTAGAAGAATGGAATGCAAGATACGTAAAATATAATTGAGAATAACTCTTATATTCCACACATGTGAGAGAGGAATGAAAGGAAGGTGGACAAATTACATAAAGCATCATCAAAACTTTACCATTCTAAAGAAATTTCATGTGATTTCTTAGGATTTGACAAGGAAGAGGTTTACATGAGATGAGCCAGTAGCTAACAGAAAAATATTATCAAATCCACACTGATAAACCAAGAAAAGTGAAAGCAAAACTAATGTAGGGGACTGTCATTACCTTTAGCACTGAGAATCCCACTAAAATCTTCAGTCCTGGACAAACCCTTGGTAGTCAGGCCCTACCAGAGGAACTGAAGTAATAGCCATATTTCATCTCAGCAAGGAGATCCCTTCAGCAAGTCATCTGCCCATTAACAGAGAATGTTAATCCACAAAACACCTTTCCTTAATGGCCGAATATACAGGTGGAAAAACTCTCCTATGTACAAAGGCAAGAGGGATAAAAATCCCACGGGCATCTCCTTCTGCCCATAGTTATTCTGGATGAGGAAGAAAGAGAAATTGACAGGGAAAGCCAGTGATTAAGATGGAAAAGATCTTCAGCAAGGGCCTTTTCAAGCACCATTGGAAACATTTGAGTTTCTTCCTGCCAGCCTTGAGGGGAAGCACACACACACACACACACACGCACGCATGCACACACACACACACACACACACACACGGATGCACACGCATGTATATGCTTTTATTATGATTATTTGCCCTTGACAGAGAAAGGGATTGACAAAGAGATTAAATAACTTGTCCCCCTTTCACAATTATTATAATCAGAATCAGAATTTGAATTAGGTCCACCTGGTTCCAAAAGCATGTATCCTTAATTGCTCTGCAATGCTGTCAAAAGAAACAACAAAAAAGATACTTTTGCTTTGAAAACAGGGAGTTTTGGACAATTGACAGCGTTTAAAAGAAAGAAACTTAAGTTTTTCCACCCACTGCCCTTATCTCCCCACCCCACCCCAGTGCCACTCTGGCTGCACTGCGCTTTCGTAGAGCTCCCGGCTCCTGCTAAGCTAGAGCCACAGTTGTCTCTCTCCAGCCACCCTCATGATCATCTACTGGGACCTCATCAGCCATGATGAGATGTTCTCCAACATTTACAAGATCTGAGAGATCATGGACAGGCTGGGGCTGGAGGTGGAGTGGAAGATGGTCAGTAGGACAGAGGGTAGCATTGATGACTCACTCGTTGGTGGAAATGCCTCCACTGAAGGCCCCAAGGGTGAAGGTGTGGAAAGCACAGTAATCACTGGTGTTGATATTTATTGTGAGCCATTACTTGCAGGAAACCACCTTCACAAAAGAAGCCTATAAGAGGTACATCAAAGATTACATGAAATCAATCAAAGGGAGACAGAGACCAGAAAGCATAATGACAGGGGCTACAGAAAAGATCAAGCACACATCCTTGCTAATTTCAAAAACTACCAGTTCTTTATTGGTGAAACATGAATCCAGATAGCATGGTTGCTTTGCTGGACTACTAAGAGGACAGTGTGACTCCATGTATGATTTTCTTTAAGGGTGGTTTAGAAAAATGCAAAAATGTTAACGAATTTGGCTATTACTTTGGATGTGTCACTTGTTGTCACATCCACACAACACCAGGACTTAGATGGGACTAATGCCTTCTTGAGCTCTTCATTTATTCTGTCCTTGACTTATGTGGAGAAGAGGCATTGTTTTTAAGAAAACAAAATGTCGTGTAGGTTGTCTAAAAATAAAATGTATTTAATCTCAAAAAAGAAAGAAAGAAAAGAATCTTAGGGAAAAACCTCCCTGGGGAGCCTTAGGCTTCTTTATAAAATATTAGTGTTAATGGTACTTAGTAATTCATTTTCTAAAGGCTAAAATGAGGAGTTTTAATACTTTTATTTTGTGAGAGGTAGTAGTTATTACTTGTTGGAGAATATGAAAACTAGTATAGTTTAAAAAAAAATAGAAGCATTCAGGAAAGTAATGAATTCTAATTCAACAGGATATGCCAGGCATGTACTAATAGGGTTCATTCTATTTCCTTCACTCAGGAATGATTAAATATCTGACCAGTATTATGTAAACTTTATGTTTTCAATGAAACATTTTTTAAAAGATTTTATTTATTTATTGAGAGAGAGGCACAAGCAAGAGCAAGAGCAGGGGGAAGAGGCAGGGGGGAGGGGCGGGGGGAGAGGGAGACGCCGACTCCCCCTTGAGCAGGGAGCCCGATATATGGGACTCCATTTCGGAACCCTGGGATCATGACCTAAGCCAAAGGCAGACACTTGATCCACTGAGCCACCCAGGTGCCCTTCAATCAAATACTTTTTAACCTACAATCTTCAGTGCTATATTTACCACACTAGGTAGATGAAAACAAGACATTTGTTTTTGCCTGGAAAAAGCTTATAACTTAGTTAAGAATAAAACCTACTTGAGAAAAACCTGAAGAGCAATTTTAAATTAACAATATATGCAAAATAAAGCAATCAGAACATGTAATATAGTCAATATACTAATTGAAAAAATTCCCTTCAAAACAAACATGGCATAATTATCAGTATCATGTGAAATACCACAATACTATATTCTGGTCACCAATTCAATGAGATGCCACAAAATGAATGGAAAAGAAGACTGACCAGTTTATGTTTTGGTTCAAGCATAACAAGTTCTAGAACTCAAGAGATATGATGAGGAAAACTAGTGATTTAACTCCTAAAGAGCAAACCAATTTTATTTGTCATGCTAAAACTTAATTTCTTACTTCACCATGTCCCTGTGATACACTCATCTTATCTAACCTCCAGCTCTTTAGACAATCACATTGTATTTTTGCTTTTTGTTCACATTCACTTGAACATATTTCCATAAATGGTTATTTCCCTGAGAAAGCTTAACTTCCTAATGCTTATTAAAGCTCAGTCTAACTTTTTCATTACCAGAACTTTGAGAGGTGTAATGAGGATTCTGAGTAAAATCAATTGTGTGCTGGATGTACAATTATTGGGATCTTTAGCATATATGCAGTAAGTAAATAAGAAAAGTCTTGCTGTGAAGGGACTCAAAATAAATGATGGAACTGCAATTGAGGAGGCAGATTATTTCTCACCAGGTGTTGTGGGAATATAGAACCACACTGTAGTTTTTTTGTTTTGTTTTGTTTTTTTACTGCATATTCTCTGAAACAATCGGAAAATGCCCCAGGAATAACATTAAGACCAATAGTTTATGCCACACGAATCATTAAACCATAAGCAACTTCATTAAGTAGCTTCCCATTGGTAGCCTGAACCAAAACAGCTGGACTGATGGTTGGATATTGAAGAAAAAATAAAATTCCTTTTGCAATCTTCTCTCAGATTTATAATGAGTTCCTTTATTTAAAGTGACTGGAGGAAAACAGGCCAGCCTAATTAATGCTAACAATTGGGGTCTGAGAAAATTCACATCAGATGTTTGCTGCTTTAAAAGGGCCGTGGATGGTTTATGATAATAATTAACAAAAATAATAATAATAACATAGCTAGTATTTACTGCTTGCTTACTAAGTGCCAAACACTATTCACTATTCTCAATGTTTTATTTCTGTTAACTCATTTAATGTTCATGAAAACTCTGTAAATAATATTAGGCCTGGGGTACCTGGGTGGCTCAGTCAGTTAATTGTCTGATTCTTGATTTCAGCTCAGGTCAGGCCAGCGTCAGGCTCCATGCTCAGCACAGTCTGCTTGAGATTCTCTGCCTCTCCCTCACCTCTGCCCCTCCCCCCACTCTATTTCTTGCTTTCTCACTCTTTCTCTCTAAAATAATAAAATAAATAAAATCTTAAAAAATTATCGGGGCTGACTGTATAATTTGAGTGGCTCAGTGCAAAATAGAAACGCAGAGTCCTTTGTTTAAGAAGGATGAAAAAAATGTGTTTTCTTTCTTTAACAGTCTCTTTCTCTGTCATGGAGTTTTTTTTATTTGTTATTTAATGTTGGACTCCCTTGTACATGGGGAATCAAGCCTGAATATTATCCTCCTCTTAAAGATGTGGCAACTGAGGACAATGAATACAAAACTTTCACTGGACGTAATAGCTGGTTTAGAGAGGGGCACATGAGCCAGTGGAACATGATAAGACTTTGTTGGGAATCCTGGGAAGAAGATTCTCTTTTCTCACTGGACTTGAACATCAGAGGATATGAGGTGTGTAGCTATTGCCACTATCATCCTTCCGTGTGAGGCTGAGTCTAAAAGCAATGAAGTAGGAGACAAAACCAAAAGAAGGCAGCGGAAATTGTATATGTGAGATATTTTGAATTCCTTTTTTTTTTTTTTTAAAGATTTTATTTATTTATTTGACAGAGAGAGACACAGCGAGAGAGGGAACACAAGCAGGGGGAATGGGAGAAGGAGAAGCAGGCTTCCCGCCGAGCAGGGAGCCTGATGCGGGGCTTGATCCCAGGACCCTGAGATCATGACCCGAGCCGAAGGCAGACGCTTAATGACTGAGCCACCCAGGCGCCCCTTGAATTCCTGGTCAAGTTACACCTTTCTTCGGATTTCCCAGTTATATTGGTCCATAAATTTCATGTGAGGTTGATTCTAGCTTTAGGTAAGTTCTAGGTCTGTCTGAGGTAGAAAATGGTCCCCTCCCTCATAAAAATTGTACAGATCCTAACCTCCAGAACCTGTGGATATGTCAGGTGTGATTAAGATAGAGACCTTAAAATCGGGAGATTTTCCTGGATTATCCAGGTGGGACCAAAGTAATAACAAGGGTCCATATAAGAGGGAAAGGGAGGCAGGAGGCTCAGAGTCATAGAAGGAGTTGTGATGACTGATACAGAGGTTGGAATGATGTGGGGCCATGAGCCAAAGAACTCAAGTAGCCTCTAGAAACTGGAAAAGGCAAGGAAATGGATTTTTCCCTAGAATCTCTAAAAGGAACCCTGCTGATGTATTTCAGACTTCTGACCTCCGGAACTCTAAAGTAATAAATTTGTGTTGTTTCAAGCCACTAAGTTTGTGATAATTTGTTATAGCAACAATGGGAAACTAATATAACATCTCTTGCAGAAAGAGTCCTGACACGCATTTATACCAGGATACAGGGTAGAAAGTCATGATTTATTTAAATATGAAAGAAAAAAGTGGAGAACTTTCTGTCAGTAATTGAAACATAAATGTGTTTTTCTTTTTCTATGTTCTCCCGTCAAAATACACTTCCAGGAAGATGGTTATCAATTGCCATTTCACTATTAGTATTTGATTATAATTTTGCCCAATACTCAAGCTTTTTTCTGTTCTGAAGAATTTATTGTTAGTACCACTTTCAGAACAAGCTGTGATGTCTAGTCATACAGTCACTTAGATACTAAACTTTCAGGAACAGACTCATTAGAACATGTATGCTCAACTTTTCTTTTACTCCCTGCACTCCTGAGGAATACTGCACATACCAGAAACAGTGAATTTCAAGCATGTGGGCCTGCTCCCTTCCTACTCCCATTGTGAATCTCATCATTAGCAATAAATGCTTTATTGTGGTCTTGGCATCAACATGAGAGCAGAGAGGTGTAGAGCCCTATCTCTGTTAACTTGGCTACAGAAGAAAAAATTCAGGTTATGTGCGTACTTGGAATCTTATCTTGAGTGTTAACTAAGTTTCCTGCTGGTAATATCTGAAGGATTACTGCTAGGAATATATTTGCAGGAAGGATGCAGAAGACTGCTGATAAAAAAGTCATCCTCAGGGAAGGAGCTCCCTATGTCTTGCTTGAGGAGAGAGGCAGTCCTAATGATTAGCATGGGATGTTTCATTCAGTTTTGTTCTCTGGTCCATCCCCATGGGTTGGGATCTGGTTCTGTAAACGAAGAAGCTACAACTCCAAAAAGAATGAAATGGCATGAAATGTCTTCAGAGGAAATAAACATGAGAAAGTACTAATATAAACTGGCACATTGGTACTGCCACTGAAGAGTTCAGTCTTCAGCAGAGAGCCTTGTAACACTCATCTCTGATACACTGATGGCTGAAGTGCTTCTGCCCCAGCCAGGATGGAACCCAGCTTCTAGGAGGAAAGTGGGGTGGAAAACTACTGGGATGCCCAGTGCACACAGCTCCAACAACAGCAGAAGCTAAGATAAGACAGTGAAACAAAGAAGCCAAATTCTGTCCTTGAGAGGACATGGTGGGGGAGGGGGGATAACTTTAAGGTTTCAGCAGTTTTTAATGGGAAATAGAGCCAAATATATATATATAGCCTTCTACTCTTCATGCGGCTTGAGTTTTTCTTCTAAGGACCAAATAAAACAGTTACTGATGTGTGTTTTTGTCCTTTGTTCTAATTTACCTTCCCATATGCCTACAAACAGCCCAAGCCCTACCCCAACCCTGAATCTCTCTGATATATGGACATAGGCACACCCTTTTATTTGAGTCCTTGAATTTTAGTCATTCATACTTTATTTATTATTTCAAGGAGGACTTATTACAAATAGTAGTAGCAGCACAAGAATAAACTATGATAACCAAGGCAAAGAGTGGCTTCCACTCTAAGGGTAGGAATGGGTAAACCTTGTTCATAGTAAGGCAAGAGAATTTATCCAAATTCAGAGATACTTTATACATTTCAAGGCAGAGGGAGAAAGTGGCAGTGAATAGGCATGTGTTGCTGAAGGCTGGTTGGTGATAGTGAGAAAGAAGGGCAGGAAAAATTAGTTAATATTTTTCCATGTGTAAGCCAAATGTGTTGTTAGTAATAATGAGTTAACACTCTTGCTCAGTCAGAGATCCCATAGAAGCACAGCATGAGGCCTCTAAGGCTATGTCTATTAGAAGCAAAGTGATATCTTATCAGTTAAGGAGGAATAGAGATCCAAGAACCAACAATGTCTGAGGACTTAACATGGTGCCCATTCCTCTCTCGTTTGTTAGTAAAATTTTCCTTTCATATATCACAGGTACTTAAAGATAGTTTAAAAGGGAAAAGATAGATTAAAAGGAAACAAGAAGCAAGGAAGGAAGAAAACCAAGATGACTTTAAAGTTCCCCTCATCTTGGGTTCTAGAGGGGAGGAGGTTGGGAGGATGGGTTAGCCTGGGGATGGGTATTGAGGAGGGCACGTTCTGCATGGAGCACTGGGTGTTATGCACAAACAATGAATCATGGAACACTATATCTAAAACTAATGATGTAATGTATGGGGATTAACATAACAATAAAAAAATTTATAAAAAAAAAAAAAAAAAGTTCCCCTCATCTTAACTAAACTTTAGGCAGGCTCTTTTGACTGTAGGCCTCTGACCTCACTTTTTTTAGAGCATTTACTTAAGAAAACTTGTAATTGTAAATTCTTCCTCTTGCCTCTTTGAAATATAAATTGTCTGCAACTCAGGTAATGTTTTTCTCAAGGTCCTGATAGCCATCCTTTTGAAATATAATCATCAAGAAGAATAGGGCCCATATCTCTTAGTTTCTGAGGGAGAGTGGGAGCTGAACTTTGATGAGGGATAATTAACAAATACAGGTAGCCTAATCACATTGGCCAACCTCCCCATTAATGTTCTCCAGTACTTTGCCATTAGCTCATCCCAGCATTTAAAAATCCTCCCATTTTTTGTTTCAGCAATGTTGAATTAAATCTTTCTCTCCTACTGAAATAGTCCTGACCTCTATTATAGTCTTGAATAAAGTCTTCCTGGCTTTTTAACTGGTCTGGTGCATTTTTTCTTTTACACAGGAAGGAAGTATTCTACTTCAAAATTTGGAGGTCTGGGGTCACACTTTCCATAACTTTGGCTCTGTTCTTAGCTCTGTGTATTCATTCTGTTCTTATCTAATTGAAATGTTGCCTGAGTTTAGTTCCACCTATTTCTCTTAAATGCTAAGAGAGCTGCATCTTTAGAGTGATTACAAGAAATAGAATTAGACCCAGGAAACATCTCAACCAGGCAGAGCCTTTGGCCTCTCTTTTGTTTGCCTTTTCCCAAGCTGTCTGCCTGGCCATCAACCCCCTTATATTCATTTCTTCAGCAAGTATTTATTGAGCAGTTGCTGTATGCCATGTGCTACGAGAAGCCTCATGTATTGTCTCCCAAATCCTAAATAATTTCACACTATGGTACATACTTTTCAAAATTAGAATATTTTGTAACCCCTCAGAGAGACATGTGGAGACATGTGTTCTTTATAAAGGTAATATTTTTTTAAAATTTGCTTTATCAAAGTATGACTGACATATAATAAGCTGTACATATTTAATGAATACAACTCAGTGAGTTTGCAAATATGTATACATCCGTGAAACTATCACTACCATCAAGGCCATAAACATACCCATCATCTCCAAAAGTTTCCTCCCATCCTCATTATTATTATCATTTATTTGTGTGTGTGTGGAAAGAGCAGTTAACATAAAATCTACCTTCTTAACCAATTTTAATTATACAACACAGTATTGTTAGTGTTGGGAGGAAAATTTTTCCTCTGCGATTCAAGATTCTTCTGACTGGTAAAGAATTAAATTGATGTGAGATAGAGTAACAGGAGTTAATCAAATTTAATTACATACTTATGAGGAATGCACATAAACATGAAAGATTCCAAAGACAGTCAGGCAAAATGAGGTATATATTTCATTCTGGATTAAGAAGAAGGGGGTGGTGCTCCAGGGCCACAAAAGGAAGAAAGGCAATTCACAGAAAGAATGAAAGAGTATGGTACACAAATGTTTGCTGGGCCATTCAGAAACAATAGTACTAGAGAGGACTTTGATCCAACAGGCCTTGCTGGGTTACTCCCTGTCTACCGTACTAGTTCATATTATACTATAGTTATTTATGGTGATAGCTCCCTTTCTGAAACAAGTTCTCTATCTAAATTTTTTTAGGCACTTGGGGGTGGGGGAGGCAAAAATAAAAGTTTCTTGAGTCTTCTGTTCTTTAAAAAGAATCAGCCTAAAATAATCCACATGCCAAAGAGATAGATTTTGGCATGGCAAATTTTGTTATATTATAATAGCTGTAGGCACTATGATGTATAGTAGATCTCCAGAGCATTTTTTTTACCCCACCTCCCTTGAACTTATTTATCTTGTATAACTGAAATTTTATACTCTTTGACAGTCACCTCTCCATTTTCCCCTCCCTCCAGCTACTGGCAACCACCATTATACTCTCTGCCTCTGAACTTGACTATTTTAGATTCCGTACATAAATGAGATCATACAGTATTTGTTTTCTCTGGTCAGGCTTATTCATTTAACATAATGTTGTCTAGGTCCATCCATGTTGTCACAAATAGCATTATTTTCTTCTTTTTTTAAGGCTGAATAATATTCCATTGTATGTATATACCATATCTTGGCTATTGTGGATAATGCTGTAGTGAACATGGGAGTGCAGACACCTCTTTGAGATCCTGATTTCAATTCCTAAAGTAATACAGTCTTAATCTAAAGGAGTGACATCAACTGGTTAATAAAATCAAGAGGTGCCTCTATTTGAGAGGCAGTTTGCATAAAATACCTACCTAGAAAATACTGTATATACAACTATGTGCTCAATCCTCCCCACCAGTAAAAGATACTGTGATGCATTATTAAAGATGTCTACATTACTGACAAAGGATCTAGAAGCATTCTCCTATAATGCCCCACTCTTTTGAATTTATTCCTTTTATTTTCTATGACAAGGAAATGAGAGTGGTTATCAGCTTGGCATTTTGTTGATTAAATCAAGTTTCCACAGGAATGCAAGTCAAAAATATTTTCCCCCAAAGAAAACCTTCAATAGCCTATCATTCATGTTTAAGGAGAGAAATAAAGAAGAGAAAAATATAAAACTACATTTTATAAGAGGAAGATAAAATTCCATTGTGTTCAAGTATTTCAAGCATAAAACCTTCTGAAATCCACTGTCATCTAATCACTCTGCTCTATAGGAGTAAACTGTTCCCTGTTTGAAAAGTAATTAACTCTTTCAAACCTCAAAGGAAAGGACAGTGTTGTTTATCACTCATCTTCTGGATTAGGCTTGAGGAGTTTAGGGCTCTAATACATCCAATTATCCCTCTTTGGGGTTGTTTTCTATCCTTAAGAGAGCATTTTGATGTTTTATGACAACACCTTATCCAAGCAAAAGAAGAAAATATATTGTAAATATTTGGGTGTTTCACAAAGATAGTATCTCTGTGGTTTTAGCAAATGGCTTTGGCAAGCTTCCCCACATGATGACTGTACTCTAGCACAAATACAAAACCCACAGTACCAAGGGCAGTGGAGCAAGAACTTTCTAGTTGTATAATGAACCCCATCTATTGTTGAAACTCTTTTAGGGACTAAATAAAACAATCTTTTTAACATTTTTATATCTTGTTATTACAAGCTACTGCAGCATCAATAAATAGGTAAGAAAGCAGTTTAATATAATAATTAAGATCATGGAATATGGAGTAATAGGTATCTGAGAATACATCCTGCTTATCATTTAATTCTTGTGTGACCTTGGGTAAGTAAGTCTCTAAGACTGTTTTATCATCCATAAAAGATAGCTATAAAAACGCACTTCAGAGTATTATTCAAGGAATCGAGGGTACACTTAGCACAGTGTCTGGCACATTGTTGTATTATATAATTGAAAACTCTCATTATTATGTTGATCAGGTAAAGTTGATCTGAGATTGTCATACCATCATGAGAGAAACACAGGATTGGAAAACAAGGCAGGCCATTATCTTATTAGTAATAATACTGAACTTCACAGGAAAGCCATTTTGAGGTAGAATGGGCTCTAGAGTTCAGGTCCCTCCTGGGTATCAGTTCTGTCATTGAGGAAATTAGGAAATCAATGAGTCTAATTTGATAATAATAGAAACACGTGACTGATCTTGAAAAAATATACTCACTTCAAGGCAAGGTGAAGCCTCATCGCTTAGGAATTTTAACAAAAACAGCCAAAACAAACATATGAATTACAAGGGAAAAGAATCAAATCAATAATACTCAATTTATATATAATATAAATTGTTAAAAATTTATAAATATATAATGTTTTCTTTACCTTGGCAACATGAGTTTGAAGAGATGGTGGAGGATAGATTGAAAATTGATGGCTCGAAAGAATAGCATAGCTGGACTTTGTGGGTAACAGATAAGAAAATCAGGTCTTCTATAGTCTCAAAAGTAAGTTTTTATTGCCATGCCTCTAACCAAAGGGCAGGATCCCTTAAGACCAAAAAAGTCTTGAACCATAAGATGTGTTAGTGTAACTCATCTCAGAGGAAACCTTGAAAGACAGTTCAGGATAGCAGTTAAGAAGAGCACAGGGTCATATACCAAACTTGCTTAGGTCTAGTTCTCGCTGTAACACTTACTGGCTACATGACTTTGGACAAGTTTCCATTCCTCTCTGGTTCTGTCTCCTCATTTTTAAATATTAGGAACATAAATGGAGAAACACCAATCCCAAGTGGTTGTTTTTGTACTGAATGGGTTAATATAAGAACTCTTAGAACAGTACCTGACACATAGTAAATGTTTAGCTATTTTTATCTTTTGGTTTTTCTTTCTTATCTTGGCAGCTTGTCAATATGGCTTTCCTGGCCACCAAGCAACCACAGCTAACTGATCACACAATTTTCACTTCCTTTTTACCTGCAACAGTGAACAATTCAGACCTTCCTCTGAAACCTTCAATAATTCTCAGATAAGAAGTTCTTGACTTCTTCCATAACCACATTCCTCTTTGGTTCATGTCCTGCCAGTGTCCAGACTTATCTTCAAGTTCTCACGGGTTGGAATTAGCCAGTCAACTAAACTAATCTCCTATCTATGAGCTCAAATCACCTATATCTCTCATCTTCAACTACCTAGGCTTCATGATGTGTCCATTTGACCAAACTGTACTAGCCTCTATCCAATACAGCCTGAAAATATTCACTCATTTGGTAAGCACTTACTGAATGAGGAAACAGACTCAGACTAGATGCTGGGAGATCAGAGGACAATGAGCCTCTGAGTGCTGGCTAAGAAAGTGGGCAGCTGATACTTGATAGGGCTCAGGGCAAGTGCCCCAAAATATGCCACTTTTGATTATTTTGAATTAAAGTTACTTAGGAAACAGCTCAATAAGGATACTCGGACCCTCCTTTGTCTCTCTTGAAACAGGACCTAAATCTCCTATGTAAAGGCTACTCTCCCTGTACCAGAAAGTAGAGGGATATCCTTATCACCAGAAATAAAAAATTGGAGCTGAGAAGACTATATAAACAAATCTTGTTACTTCTTCACTAATTTACTATCCCAAGCCCAAACTTCTTTATCTTGTCAGTTCTTTACAAATTTATTGGTTTTATTTTGTGTAAAAGGTATAAAAGCTGCCTGCTTTGGTCACTTTTTTGAGTCCCAAAATTTGGGGGCTCCCATACATACAAAACTAAATTTATCTTATGTCAATTTAATTATTAGACCATCCAAATAGCCTTGAAGAGAAGAAAGGAAAATTTTTCCTCTCCTACACATTAGATGTATATACACATTAGATGAATTGCATAGCCCAGCCTCATAATACTTCCAGAGTTACATCTCTACGTAGAGTGAAACTGCCTGGTTCACATCTCCTGCTTCTTAGGAGGCCATGCTCTGCATAGCATGACTTTGGATCCTTGGGCACAAGTGATTACCCAGAGACTGGATCTAGCCCAAGGGAAGACAATCCACAGTGTAATTAAAAAAAAAAATAAAAAATAGGTGATCTATGTCATATAATAGAAATTATTTGGGCCAACAATAGGCTCCTTTATAAATCTGAACCAAGAATACTTGGGCCCATTAGAGATAGGAGGTAAAGTGGAGGATACTGTGAAAGAGAATTTTGTGCCATGGCAAGCTGTGCTAATTAAACATTAATCACCTTAAGTGTTTGTTTGCTAAAAGGACTCACAGGACTTAAAGGGTTTATATAAAACAGCTTTATTACAGGCAAAAAGTATAGGTCAACAACAGCAAAAGAAGAATATACATTGAGAGGGGCCCACAGAGCTCAGACAGAGGCTTCTTTGCTTTCCTTTCTTTGGATTGGTTCACGCAGAACCCACTCTATCTCTAGGTCCCATATTATCACTAGTGTCCATACAAAGCACCTCAGCACCAAGAAGTCCAAAGTCAACTCATGGAAGAGATCTTTTAGAATGAGCTATCTGACCAGCCTTAACCACTGAAATGCCCCTAAGCCAAATCATAAATTCAATTATTATTTCTAAACAATACTGACATGCTAACATCCTTCTCATGGATGCATGATCACAGAACATCATATATGTTTAGTTAAAACATTCCATAGTGTTAGTCAAGTGTCAGTAGTTTTAGAGATAAACATGTACTCAGCCAGATCAGTTGATATTAACCTTTGTTATGCATGAGTTTAAACTATAATTGAGTAGAAGTTATGAGTAAACATTGGAAGCTGTTCAGTTGAAAGGAAGCATAGAGGAAATAGAAGCTAAAAGTGAAGAAGAGTGAGCAAAAAGTGGGCATTGAGGGAGACACATGTTTTTAGGACTTTCTCCATCTTTAATGAATTTCAGATCTCATTCTATTTTCTGTTTATTCAAGTAAGCTCAGTAAGTACCTGTTCTCTATAAAAGAAGACAAAAACAATACTCTAGGTAGATCTTTCTAGATATGGCAGCTATTGTATCTCTAATCTGGGTTTCTGAAACAAATGTTGAGGTTTAATGGGGGCCAAATAAGTCATACTCCTTCTACTATGGATTCTTAACTAATTGAAATTCACAGGAGTGAGAGACATCAAAATATTCCTTCACTACAGGGAAGCAGGGAAAATAGAATAGGGTAGAATGCAAATTCTTTCAAGGCAATAGTTCCTATGGAAAAATCCAGAAATATGATTTAATCCTGCCAGTTCCCTGTGTCAGTCTCAGTAATCAGATAAACCAATCGTCCTTCCTTGGGAAACCATGAGTTAGAAATAAAGAAAAAGACACAAAGTGTTGTTGTAACTGAAGTTCTCTGACAGAAGTATGAGAACAGGGTTTCCATAATAAGGCAATATAATTGACATGTTAGAAAATATTAGTGATCTGTTAAAGCATCATAGACAGGAACTTTACCTTTAACTGAAGTTCTGTTTGTTCCTCTCTTCCCTAAGAACTGGCCCTTAGAGTTACCTCAAATTCATCCACATATATTAGAGGGACAGAGAGCACTCCAACCCACCCAGAGTAATTTACCTTACATAGCAAAACACTGAAAGTGAAATTCTGGTTAATGAGGGGGTACCATAGCCCCTATGGCAGCCCTTTGAGTTTAGACAGAGGCAAATGTGTGCTATAGGAAATCAGCCTGCCACTTTGTACTTTTGTAGTAAATAAAAAACTAGTTTCAAACTTAATTCATTGAACATTCAAGAATTAATCAGCTTCCCTTCACACTGGTCTCCCATTTCTCTCTGTGCTTCCAAGATTCTGACACCACAATTAGGGAAGCTGAAATACTGAAATAAAAGCATCTACTATAGTCACTTCTCTCCAGTTAGGAACACAAATTATTAGGGGAAATCTAGAAGAATGCCTGCAGAGATGTGTCTTCCAGTCCCTTGTTACAGAGTCTTTTCATAGAATATCCCTAGGGATACTAATTGGCTCTCCTGCTGTGCCCAGCCCTGTACCACATCAGATTTCTTTGGTTGATGTCCATGTTAAGAAGCAAAAAATAAAGTTATGGTTTCAAAAGGGGATGCAAATGTTAAGGGATATCAAAAAAAGAAAATGTATGTAATATACAAACTAGTCATTTTAAGAACACTGATCTAATACTAAATTTCCAGCTTACCAAATAACTGGAATCAAAATAGGAAGTTAAAAAAATAAGAGAGTGCTAAAGTCTTCATTGTAAGTAGACAGCATTCAAAAGATATTATTGCATTCTTACATTTGATAATGTTAGAAAAATAGTTTAAATATTTTTATTTAAATATAGCTAAAATTTAAATTTAAAACATGTAACCTTCCAAAATTTATGAAGGCAGATGAGATATAGTCAATGCAGCAAATAAAGAAGACAAAGGAAACAACAAATTTGATCTTATTGACCCACCTCTTCATGGTGGTGGCTAGAATTGGGTGATCTGCAGGGATGGAAGAACCTCATTTCCATATAAGCACATTCTCCATTTCCATATAGAAGCCAGCCAGGCAGTTGGGCCCTTCTGTGAACTTAACTCCAGCTTGCTGAGTTCATCAACAGTAGGGGCACTTACAGATCTGAAGTTCCCATATCCTACTGCTATAAACTTAAAACTTGCCTTCCTTATCTATAGTAATCATTTTCTTCATTTTCTATACTGGTTTAAAAATACTTAACTATACAAGGCACTTTGCCACTTACTATAGTTCAATTCTTCTTGAAGCCTGTAGTCAAGAGTGGCCAATGGTTTTATTAGTTTTTTTCTTGTTAGCCCGAGGCTCATATGATTCCTGTAATCACCGGTTTTACCCTGTGTTAGGCCAGCCCACTAATTTTACATTCATTTACCTTTTCTCTGGGAAATTTAAAAATTTTAACATATTATGCTAAATGGACACTTTTTATTTTGTTGTGTCATTAATTCTACTAAATTATGACATCCCTGTTGTTGATTTCTGTTCTCATTCTTTCAGATACACCATGCTTATTGGCACTAATAAATTATGACATAATAATTGCTATGACAAGTAGAAATTTCCTCTCAACGTTTCCAATAATTTCTCAAATCCTAGAAATTTTTGTTCTGCCCATCTGTCTTATGTGTGGTCTAGATATGTAGAGTAGAACATGTGCTCAGACACAGCCAGATACAAGCAGGATATGAAACTAAACAAGGTCCTGAATTTTGAGATAAAAATGGGTAGAACATACATAGATAAGCATAGAAAACAGACTGGAAGTAATACATTTAAACATTATCTGTGTTGCTAGCTTGGTGGCAAGAATATCAAGTTTTAAAAATTCTTATTCTTTGCATTTTAATAGTTCTATAAGTATTTCTATAAGTATTATTTCCACAATATAAAATAATACATAATATATACATAGATATGATATGTAAATAGAATATTTAAATAAATACAATATGCCAAATAAATGCAATATGTAAATAGGTACATATTTCTCAATTAGTCCTGAAATAGGTTAATTTAAAAACATGATATCAAATTTATTTCATTATAACAGAAATAGTGAGTTCATTTCCTAGAATGAACCAGACATTCAGAGCTTTATAACTTAGGACAAAGCCACTCCTATCTATGGTCTCTCTTTGAACATTCCTTTTTCCTCCCTATCAACATTAACAGAAGAATAAATATACTCAGACTTGTTTTTCTTCTCTGCCACATTAGGTGTATAAAATTCTAACTCTTTTTTTTAAATTTTATTTTATTATGTTATGTTAATCACCATACATTACATCATTAGTTTTTGATGTAGTGTTCCATGATTCATTGTTTGTGTATAACACCCAGTGCTCCATTCAATATGTGCCCTCTTTAATACCCATCACCAGGCTAACCCATCCCCCCACCCCCCTCCCCTTTAGAACGCTGTTTGTTTCTCAGAGTCCATAGTCTCTCATGGTTCATCTCCCCCTCCGATCCTCCCCCTTCATTTTTCCCTTCCTACTATCTTCTCTCTCTTTTTTTTTTTTAACATATGTATTATTTGTTTCAGAGGTACAGGTCTGTGATTCATCAGTCTTACACAATTCACAGCGCTCACCATAGCACATACCCTCCCCAATGTCTATCACCCAGCCACGCCATCCCTTCCACCCCCCACCACTCCAGCAACCCTCAGTTTCCTGAGATTAAGAATTCCTCATATCAGTGAGATCATGAATATCATGAAGCATACAAAAGTAAATACATTCAAATCAATATCACATTTCAGCCTTCTAACCCTCCCAAAAAAATACACCCTAACTGAAAAATCTTAACTGAAAAGACTTTTGAGATGTGGTGATGTTATTAACTGTACCACAACAAAATCCTGAGTTATTGGCTACTCTTAAGTCTAAAGCAAGACACCCCATATTGTGATTTATAATTTTAAGTGGTCTGAGCAATCACTCCACCCAAGAGAGTTGAAATCAAATCTATCACAGACAATTAAGGTAACCAATCAATGCTTCTAAGAAAAATACAATTCCCAAAAGTAGGTCAGAACAGCTTAAGGACACACACCCAAATGAAATATGTTCATACCTTCTTCTCATTCTGTGAAGACACAGATTTGAAATATCATTGTCACAAAATGCTTTATCACCTAAATGCAAAGGATAAGCAATCTGTAAAAAGCAATACAAGAGAAATCTGTTGCATTTTAATAAAAAGCATTAAAAGTAACATCTGGGTTGCACATGTCAGCCTTTTTTGATTCAAAGATAAATTACTTTTACAAAGGGATAATAGCTCTAACTTCCACCACTAATGAAGAAAGAAAATTTAAAATAATAACAGCTATTAGAAGAATTATTTGTAAATGTAGAAGTAATGTTCAAGTTGAGATTTCATGGCATTTCTTAAGGAGCTAGTAAGTTGCATGAAGTTAAGAGAAATAGTCAAACAGAAATACTTCTTAGACACAGGCCCCTTCCTGCCACCAGCCATCTTCTTCTTCTTCTTCTTCTTTTTTTTTTTAAGATTTTATTTATTTATTTATTTGCCAGAGAGAGCGAGCGAGAGAGCAAGAGTACAAGCAGGGGGAGCGGCAGGTAGAGGGAGAAGCAGGCTCCCTGCTGAGCAAGAAGCCAGATGCAGGACTTGATCCCAGGACCCTGGGATCATGACCTGAGCCAAAGGCAGACACTTAACCAATTGAGCCACCCAGGTATCCCCACCAGCCATCTTCTTACTGAACTTGATGTTTACCATTGCCCCCCAAACTTGGTTCTCCTTTCTCTCATTCACATTGCTCCACCTATTCAAATTTTAGTCATCTTTCAAGAGAAAGATTAAGACTCATCTCTTTCCTGAAGCTGTTTCCTAAAACAACCCAAGAGCTCTCCACCCTTTCCAACCCCCTGGGCACCTTTCATAGGAGCATAGCAGTCTATGCAGATGGAGAAATCTTTGGTTCCTCTATACATACAGACCTTGCTTTTATAAGCTTTGTAAGCTGTTTGAAGGCAAACATTTTGTATTTCTCTGAATCCTCACTTTGCTTAACAGACTGTTTCTGACCATGTGACAACCTTGAGCTATAGCTACATCTCTCTCCCTATGCATCTGTTCTCATTCAGTCTTTCAGTTATTATCAACTGGCCACCATCTGTCAGTGTTCTAGGTGCTGAAGAACATCAGGAAACAAGTGAACTGTGGTCACAGTTCAACAAGGGCACAAAGGAACTCATAGTCTCATGTGAGAGGCTTTCCTCGATAACAGGAGGAATATGGTTGGGGAACACATTTCTGGCACATCTAATTTAGCAATGGGAAACAAGGCAGGCTTTCTGGTGAAAATTTTAGATTTTTCCTAGCAAAGGGAAGAAGTTAATGAGGGAAGAGTGTTTAAAAGAGATGTGAGTAGGTGCAAAGTACTGAGATAAAGAGAACCCAGCAACTCTGTTCAGGAACTGCAGGAAGTTCACCATTGTTGGAGTATGAAGTGCAAGAAAGAAAGTGGCAAGGGACAAAGCTTGGACAGGTTTTTAGTGCCAGATCATGAAAGATGTTATGTGCTCTTAAGGATTTTGAACTTTATCCTAAGGGAAATATAAAACCAACATTCTAGCCACACTGTGGAAAACACATTAAAGGGGAATAAGGAACAAGTGGTACAAGGTTAATAGAAATAATTCAAGGAGAGTATACAGATTGGCAACAGAAGAGTATCTTCTGGGTAGAACCATCAAAATCATACCAGTAATTAAAGAATGAAGGGGGTAAATGAGGACTCATAAGATTTAGAAAGGAGCAGTGAGAGAGGCAGGAGAAAAGTGAGAAAGTATGTTGCAGAAACTAAGAGAACTATGTTTTATAAAAGAAGTGCAGAGCAAACTAGAGCCGAGATCTTGGTTTCTCATACACCACTTGAATAAAATAAAATCCATTTTCTTAGAGAAATGGTTGACTGTAAAATACAGACAGAAAATATACAAGGCAAACCTGGAGCAGTTATAGTACCAGAAAGCAAGAAATTTTTTTTTTTTTTTTAATCACATTGATGTGAGCATGTCAGAGGGATACATAAGCCAACTGAAAGATCTCCCAATGGCCAAAGCTGGAAATTTTTGAGCAAGAAAATAAAGAAATAAAGTAGCTTTGGATTATAACTCAGAGTATAAAACAAATATACATGAGTCCATACTTACATAAATAAATTATTTAATAATTATATATAGGGCAGAAAACAGAAAAATCTGTACAGAATTCCAAGTAATTTACGTAGGTACTCTACCCTGAAGGAAGAAAAGTATAACTCCTGACTCTTTAGGTGTGGGCTACATATAGTGGTTTCCTTCCAAAGAATACAGTATGAGAAAGGAGAAAATAAAGAGTTAATTTACAGTAGAGAAACCTTAGAAACAGTTACCCAGCCAGGTGATCAAGGTCAACATGAACAGTGATAAGTTATATTGATACCATATACCTTGATGTGATGTGATGAAATGGCACTTTACTTCTGTGATCTTCCTTCCCAAGACCCATAACCCCACTCTAATCATGAGAAATCCCAATTGATAGACATTCTACAAAATACCTGACCTACAGTCCTCAAAACTGTCAAAGTCCTTAAAAAACAAGGAAAGTCTGAGAAACTGTCACAGCGAAAAAGAATATAAAGAGACAGGACAACTAAATAAAATGTGATATCCTTGATAGGAATCTAGAACAGAAAAGGACATTAGGAAGCAACTGAAAAAATCTGAAGTATGGACTTCAGTTAATAATAATATATCTGTATTAGTCCATTAATAGCAAACACGCCATACTAACGTTCATGTGAAATGTTACTAACAGAAAACACTGTGAAGTTTATGGAAACTCTATACTATCTTCACAAGAATTCTATGAATCTAAAACTATTCTAAATAAAAATTTCTTTTAAAAAATAGGGCACACTCAACCATGTCACATGCAGCCAAAATAAAAGGAAGATACAGACTGATGAACATCCTCTGGCTTTTCAGGCCTTGCTGATCTTGAAAAAATTGTTCTAAAGTAGTGCACGGGCAGAAAGCAAGATTACAATAAAAAATAAGGCAGATGACTAAAAGCACACAAAAAAATCATTTTAAGATGCCTGACTGTAAAAGCATAAGAGAGAAGAGTAGAAACAGAAGAAGGAAGTGAGATCAAGAGAAAATAACTTAAAAAAAAAACTGCAAAAAAATAAGCTTTTAAAATGCTGAAATGAAAAAAAAAAAAGGATATAAAGGCTGAGAAGGAGTGACTTCCCAAGATGCTTTTGGTGTTGGGACTGTTGCAGTCCTAAATTGAGATTAGCATTTTCTTTTTTTATATATTCCTTACTTGGACTATGGGTTGTTCCCAGGCAAAAGACTCTGAGACGGATATTAGTGTTTAGGAAGTTTGAACTCAGGATCTGTACATGCAGGGAAGTAAGTTAGGTTATGGTGAAGGCACAACAAGGACTCAGCCCACCCTGCAGGGAGCTCTGAAATTCAGATGGAACATCAAAGATATCCCACAACACAGTATGGGAGGCAGGTCTTTATATTTCCTCATCTACCATTCATTGGATGCCAGCTTCCCCAGGAAGGGGCATGACCATGGGTAAGGCAACCAACTCTGGCCCATGGCTAACCAGGGAGAACAGATGGCTGAGGGCAGTTTCCCAAAATCAGGACAAACAGACCCTTGAGTCCTGAAGCGGGATCTCTGAAGCATATCACAGCATCTACTATACTTGGCATTCTTGCTACCCCTGTTTGATCTTCTCTGAATTTGTGTGACCTCTCCTTCTCCCTCTGCCCCTGCTCGTGAGCACTCTTGCACATGCTCTCTCTCAAATAAATAAATAAGTAAAGAAAGAAAAGGAAAAAAAAATGAAAAAAATCCCCATTTTTTACCTTACTGTAAAAAGTCATCTAGCTTTTTAGTAATCATGGAATCAGTAGAAATTATTATCACCACCTTCTACATAGTCCAGATTCCTCTAGAAAATATTCCTTCCGCACAAGCTATTAACTCTATGTCCATAAGGACACCACATGCCAAAGTGAGCACACTTTAAACAAGGGCTTCAGGTCCACTCATGGGTTCTACGGGTTCCATTAGTTGCACTGAAATAGTAATCTTCTAAAAGATACCACAGAGGCTTTTAGAAGTCTATTGACCTTCAAAAAATGAGCCTTCCCTCTCCATTCATTTACAGATCAGATATAATGTAATGCATTTTGGCTCATGTTTCAAGAATAACAGCAGATCCATGCTTAAGAAATGGTTTAAATGAGTAAACAGATGTTTAAAAAGTAAACAAAATTTAAAGCAACAATAAAGGTGGAGGCTGAGCACTAGATAACACACTTTGGAAATTTAAAAAAATTTTTTTTAGCAAAATTGGTGCCTCAGTCAATACTTCTGCTCAAGTGAATAAAGAATTTAAGGCTAAACTAGTAATGCAGGCAGTAGGCTCAGTAGCATATGGATCAGGAAGGGCATGAAGCTTCAGTTTCAGGGCTCCTTATTGCCACCTCATCCCAGGTCCTTCCCAGCGCCCTGTAATAACTTTCAACATTTGTATTCATTTTCACGAAGAGGGCCCCCAAAGTTTCATTAACACATCAGAATACCATCCCTGCTAGAGGCAAACATATATACAAAAGGTAAGGGGTATTTGTGACTCATGGTGATTTTTGTCCCCCAGTCTACAGTAGTTACACTTCTGATGTCCTAAAATAAAATTTCACAAAATACACATCTATGTTATGAAATATTTAACTGGAGAGTGAGAAAAGTCCTAGCAGGCAAGTTTGACATGCAAGTTAAAAATTGAACATGTGAAGATAATTTTAAAAAAGAAAAAGTAGTTTTTAAACTATTATTATTTTTTATTTAACTGGTATTTAATTGAGGTCATACTATGGTCCAGGCACAGTATTAGGTCTTCAGCAAATAAATTTCAAATGACCAGCAGAGCTCAAATGAAAATAGGCATTTTACGTTTGAAATAGGAATAGCTTATATATAAAACTACAGCTTCAATAGTTGAGCCTGTAGTCTTTGTGAATTTGAAGGGAATAAAGATAAAAACAATTCTGAAGAAATATCTTTGTGCCATCAGATTCGTTCACCATGTAATCATAGAAGTTTAGGGGTCCTCAAGAGCTGTTCTTATATCTTTTAGTTCTTTGGCCTTACATATTTATTGGTTACATGCCTCATTGTGGGTTAATTACGTTCAAGGCATTATTCTGCATGGAGAAAGTGCCAAAGGTAAGAGAAAGCAGGTAGAGTAAAAAGCATAACATTCGTTCATTCAACAAATATATGTTGAACATAGCATCCACTATATACTAAGTGTTTGTCTTAGTCTGTTCAAGCTGCTATTACAAAATACAACAGACTGGGTAGCTTAAAACAATAGAATCTTACTGCTCACATTTCTGGAGTCCAGAAGTCTAAGATCAGAGTGCCAGCATGGCCAGATTCTGGTGAAGGCCCTCTTCTGGACTGACTGTAGACTGCTGACTTCATGCTGTGTCCTCACATGATGGAAAGCATCAGGGATCCTTCTAAAGCCTCTTTATAAGGCTCTAATCTCATTAATGAGGGTTTCATACTTATGATTTAAGCACTTCCCAGTGGCCCGACCATGATCTGTGGTGGTTAATATTTCAACATCTGAATTCTGGGGGAGGACACAAGCATTCAGACCTTAGCAGTGCTAGCCATTCACCAGTGAGCAAGACATAGCCCCTATCCCATGGTCCTGTCTGAGAGCCAGAGCATAAGAACAATGACAATACATTGGACTAGGTTTTATAAAAGGAGGTGTGCAGAGTGTTCCGAGAGCACCTGGGAGGAGTATGGAACCCAGAGTTAATAGATAAGTTCAGGGAAGAATTCTGGAAGTAAATGAAATCTAGTTTGGCTCCTGAAAAGGTGAAAGAGAGTTAAAGTGTTGCAGGAATTGAAAAATAATCAAAATATTTAGACATACAATGGGGTGGGAGTGGGTAGAAGGGTGGAATAAAAATGCAAGTCAGATCACCAAAGCCTTGCCTTTCCATTTTACTGAGTCTGAAATTGAGCTATGATACTAAGAAGGAAGACACCATGGTATTTGTAAGCATCTCTGACTTCATGTCCTATCTCTAATAAAAATTAGATGATGTATCTGTGGCATATTATTTAACTTGTCAGAACCTCAGTTTTTTCATCTGTAATGGATGAATAATAACTTATTAAACAATGTGGTGTGAAGCAAATAAGATAATAGATGAAAAGCACTGTGGAAAAGAATGCGTAGACGTTCTACAACTATAAGGTGCCATTATTGTATGAATGATTGTGAAGTGTGCTTAAGAAATGACACCAAAATTGAAGATAAAGTGCAGTGATATCCAAAGGCTACTCAACCAAGAGGATCTATGTTTTCTTCAGCACAGTTGAGGTATGGTCAAGAAGGAAGTCTGACAGGACGGCCAGTACAGTCAGCACATTCCCCTGCATCACAGCACATGGCATGGCTGTGCAACTGGGGCTCTTTCTAATTCCATAAAGGCCCAAGGGTATTCAGAAGGACTCTGATTGCTGAAGTCACACATTTTGCAATGCATTCATGCATGTTGGGAACATTCTACGTGCAATCCTAGGAATGTTACTTTTCTGAATCAAAAGGATAACCCCGATGGCCACATTAGGAAATGATAATCATAAGCATGTAGCAGATGTTTTAGGAACTTTGGTGAATGCTATCTTTATTTATATCTATATATCTATATCTATATCTATATCTATATCTATATCTATATCTATATCTATATCTATATCTTGTAAGATTGAAATGACTATTACCTCTATTTGAGGAACCTGATCCTTAGATGAGACAAGTAGCTTGCCCAGTGTCATACCATCAATAAGTGTTAGATTTGGTATTTCAATCCATTATTCCTCTGACCCTGTATTGTGCAGAACCTTATGTAGTAAAATAGAGACTTTTACTTCTCAGTCAAAATGTTGTCACCAATGTAGCCAGCCCCAAATGATCAGTGCAATGTCAATGAAGACCAGGGAAAAAGACAAAAACTGTCAGTATTACTAAAAATTAAGATGTGCAGATATCATAGTGCTAGAATCTAGGAAAAATATTCATTCAATATAAGATTCTGTGGAGCTTGATTTAGAAAAATTGACCAACCTATGCCTGATGGCATATAAAGACTTAGACTCATGAAATTAAGTTTGAGTCAGCACAAGTTCAGCCAGGCCTTACTGCCATGGGCCTCTTTTGAGGTCTTAAAAATGTATCCCTATGTACCCCAAAGTTGTATTTCACTTTTAAAGATAATAGGATTAGTAGAATAACTCTGTAAATAAAATTGATTTTTGGATTTGGATTTTTTTTTTTAAGATTTTATTTATTTGACAGAGAGAGACACAGCGAGAGAGGGAACACAAGCAGGGAGAGTGGGAGAGGGAGAAGCAGGCTTCCCGCCGAACAGGGAGCCTGATGCAGGGCTCGATCCCAGGACCCTGGGATCATGACCTGAGCTGAAGGCAGACGCTTAACGACTGAGCCACTCAGGCGCCCCTTGGATTTGGATTTTAGCCAGACATTAGACAAGGCCTTTTATTTTAGCCCTGTGGATAAGTTGAAGAAACAAGAGCTAGTAGTACCTCTAGTTTAAGGTGTAAATCATTCAAACATACACTTGGTGGGAAATATTTAATGGTATATTGATAGCTACCTATACATCTAGTGTGAATTATAGTGACCGATCTACATTAATATCCTAGAAGAGAAAATGTTTTCTAAATTAGAGAATGGCATCTAGTGAGGAGTAAGAGCTCACTGGTTTGATTGCAGAATCAGTGTCCTTCAAGTACCATGTAATATGAAGTGTTAATAGGCACAATTAAGGTTTCTGTCCTGAGATTAAAAACCTAAGCACAACAGTACTGGAGTGAGAATCACAGTTCATTGTTCCTACTTAGAGCTTCACTTCACAGACCACAGTTGACAGGAAGCCAGTAGACTTCCATAGGCCATGGCATGGAGGATATCAAAGTAGACAGTGACAATTCAGTTATTTCAATAGGATGACAGGGTCTATGACCTGGAAGTAAGAATCTCACTCTTACATACAAGGGTGTTCCCTAACCAGTGTTTCATCTCTAGTGAAACCATTGTAAAAATTAGTCATAAGAGAACAGGTTGATCAAGGACTGAAGACCAAGTACATAATTAGAATGTCAGGAAATTCTAAGGAGGTAAGATCTTTAAACTGAAAAATGTGAGATTCTCCTCTTTCATTCTATAATAAATATATCTTCCTATAATGAGTAAAAGGTTGTTTGGCAATGTTGGAGTGGTAAAAGAATTTGGAAGAACTTGCAGAGGCATTATAATAATGTGTGAGCACCTCTATAAATTTCTTGAAATCCCCCTTCTGAACAAGACTTGGGACATCACATTGTTTGCTCTCATGAGACTCATAGGCTCCAAGGGCTCAGTAAAGGGCTCAGTCTTCTAAATTGTACAAATGTCTCTGCCTTTTCCTTATTACTCTGAAACCCCAAGGAATATACATATTAGAGAAAAATTCCCCTTATGGGTAATGAAAGGCATTCAATAAATATCCAATGAATAAATGAATTAAAGTTATTAATGGTACAAGGGAAGAAGAACAGAAATGTTCTTAAGTCTATCTTAAAATTAAATGGGGGCATTGAGATTCTAACTAAATACTTGTTGAGTATGTTAAAAATAAAATTGATATAAAAGAATAAGGGTTAAACTAGAATAACTTTCTATGCTGAAATTCTTGAACATTATAAATATTCATAATGACTACGGGAGAAGTTCTAAGAAACAATCCCCCCCCCCACACACACACACACACATACACAAGCCAGCTGAGCCAATTATAACTATAGGGAGGCTTCAGAACAGCCCTATGCCTGCCATAAAATCTTCCTACACAAAATCTGAGCCCAGGTCTCTAGACTTCCCTCATTGATTTTCTCATCTTTCTCAAGTTCCAATTTTGAACCTAGTTGTGTCACATATTAAGATACCCTTCAGTGCAAGTTATTTCCCTCCGAAAATGTGTTAAAAGATTGAATGCCTCAGGGGATATATTAGAGTCCTCCAGAGAAACAAAATTAATGTGTTGTGTGTGTATGTAGAGAGAGAGAGATTTATTATAAGGAATTGGCTTTTGTGATTATGGAGGTTGATAAGTGACAAGTTCCAAGATCTGCTATTGGTTGGCAGCTGGATACCCAAGAGAGATGTTGGTGTGGTTCTAGTCCAAATCTGAAGGCTTGAGGACCAGAAGAACTGATGACTGACTTAAGTTCTAATCCTAAAATCAGCAGGCTTGAGACCCAGAAAGAGCCAGTTTTTTAGTCAGAGTCCAAAGGCAGGAAAAGACTGACGTCCAGTTCAGACAGTCAGGCAGGAGGAATTCCCTCTTATTTGAGGAAGGGTCAGCCTTTTGTTCTATTAGGCCTTCAACTGATTGGTTAGATGAGGCCCACTCAGATTATAGAGGACAATTTGCTTTACTCAGTGAATTAATTTAAATGTTAAATTCATCTAAAACACCCTCACAGAGACACACAGAGTCATGTCTGACCAACCTCTGGGCACCCTGTGATCTAGTCAAGTTGACACATGAAACTAACCATTACAGGGGACAAAAAGAGAATTAGAGTAGCTGCCAATTTATGTGTGAGGTTTATATATGAGGAAGCTGGAGCATTGAAGGGGAGCTCTCTTCCATGATGCTGTCCTTCTTTCTTGCATAGTCCACTATTCTCCTATTAAAATTATACCTCCAGGAAAGAAAATACATTATAATTGACAATTCACTTTGACTTGCAGTCTTTGATTTTCCTCAATCTTGGGTAGACAAAAGACAATGTCCTACTTTCCTTGTGAAAAAGAAAGGCATGGGGAAGGGAGCACATTGCCTGTAAAGGCATTTCAGACATCAGCTGATTAGAGTAAAATGTGTTTTGTGAGGGAAGGGTTCTTTTTCTTTATCCTCTCAGCAAGGTCTAATACCCTCAGTACTTGTTGGAGCCTGTCTGGATAAAGCGGTTTCAAATTGTATACTACATCAAAAACCCACATTAATTCCTTATATATTATGGCTATTATTTTACTTTATTATTTTGCTTTGTGTCATAAATCTCTCAACTTATACTTGGCAGTGGAATTGAAACCAAAACTGACATTTGATACCAAACACATTGGCTAAACCATTCCCCCCCACCCTGGGTTACCAGATCAGAAGAAGAGTCAATCTCAAAAAAATTCAAAGCCACTTCTATAAAAGCTTCCCAACCTTAAGGTCTTTCTTTCAACCTAGTTCCAGAGGGATTTATGCTTGCAAGTTTTATCTTTCTGAAGAAAAATAACTGCAGAGTAAGCAGTGTCTAAACAGGGTATACATAACTGAAAGAAAAACAAACAGAAATTATGAGAACTAAAGCATTGAGACTTTCAGGGAAAAGCTAAGCTCATATGTTATTCAAAGGAAAAAAGCAGTTGGTATGCCTCAGAAAAACCTCTTTAGGAATATGAAAGAAATGCCTAGAGCGGTATGTCACATCAAGAGGAATAAAATACTGCTTAGAAACATTCCTGATTCTTATTAAAGTAAATATTATCTCTTTTGTTCAATTTTAAGAGGAAAATTTATTTAATTTTAAGTAAGTTTTTTTTTTAAATTCAATTTAATGACACACAGAATTTAAATTTACATAATATAAAATGCTGTTGTGTTAGGATATTTGGCTTATTATCAGTAATGTTCCCAAACATCATTTATTACTTAAAGATGGATTTCCTAAGAAATTAGGCATGGGAGCATTCTAATTAAAAATTAAATCAGTGTTCAAATAAACATAATCTAATAATCACTGTAATCCTCTGAAACATATTAACAGCTAGAAGAGTATCTGGTTTTATCACATTTTAAAAAATCTCATCATCTCTATAGTAAAACCCCTCTGAAAACACACTCAGAAATCACCTTTATTGGGAGGCTATCTGAGTAATACTTTGAACTAAAATGATTGCATGTATGCCTTTGTTTTCTTCTTATTGGAAAGTAGAAATTACAACAGCAGTAAATCCAGTGCAGGGATGAAGGGATTCCAAGGAGTACAAGTAGGTTTGGGCTGGAGAGGAGGGTTTCTCAAGTGCCTTGAAGGTTTGGAAACACAGTGATGTTAAGACATCCAAAAGAGTCCTTACCCTACCTCATCAGAATTATCAAGAAAAAGATATTTTAGGTGAAACAGAGTAAAACAATCATTGAGGGCATGGAAGACTCTGGAGCCAGACTACTTGGTTTCTAGACCTGGTCTACCACTTATTAGCTGTATGACTTTAAATAAGTTACTTATTCTTTCTGTAATTCAGTTACCTTATGAGTAAAATGAAAATAACAATATCAACACTTCAAGAGTTGTTGTAGGGATTAAGTGAGCTACTGTATGTAAAGCCCTAGATGGTACCTGACACATATTCAGTACTCAACTAATCTAAATTGTTATTTGGATGGGAAGCTGGCATACAGCAGAGGACTGAGTAGGGTCAGAGTGATCCTGGGCCTGCTGCTTAATCCTGTGTGACTTTGGGAATGTTGTTATACCTCTCTGAGCCCCTATCTGCTCATCTTCAAATGAGGGTAACTTCAGTATCTATGTCACAGGTTGCTAAGCAGATTAAATGAGATGATGAAGGCTGAGTTCTCAACTAAGGAGTTGTTAAGTGTCAACTCCCTTTGTGGCACAAAGCTTTGGTACTCTGTTTCATATTTATCGAAGACCTTTAAGAACATACTGCCCTTTTGCCACTATGTTTATTGGAAATATTCAAGGAAATTTTATTCACCTCTTTTTTCTTTTGCATGAAGTTAAGCACAAAAGGCAGTGCTTCCAAAGTCTTCCTAATAATACGCACTGGTTTGTCAAGTACTGCACCTTTCATCCAATTATATTCAGGCACCATAGTAAAAGGACCACATGTTTTCATCTCATTTTCTTGGCTGCATAAATTTACAGTTTATTAAATATAGTCAAATGCAAGTGAATTAATTGCCTATGCCTCATGGAAAAGAAATGGAAAGGATTTTCTATCTCTTCTTGCCTCTTCACACTATACTCCTTAAAGTGGTGACATCAGTTGGAACCACACATAGCTCTTACCAGCTATGGAACATGGCAACAACTGAAATGGCATTTTATTATAGTACTAAATACCAGTGTGTGTCAAACCAGATTGACCCAGAAAATGCTAGCAAGAGGAGTTCTGATCTGGGTGCACGGTAAGGGCTTTGATTTGTCTGATCTGACTGTTAAGACTGCAGTTCTGACTCATCTGTCATTTGGACACTTTCTGCAGAAGAAACACAGCCAGGCCTTTTCTCACAGACCAAACATTGGTCAGGAGAAAAGATTTCAACTGATACCAACTTGGGCAAGATTGCAAACAGAATCAAAGCATGGTGGGATTTGGAAGAAACCCCTAATCTCTGCAGTCTCCCTCAGGGCCTCCTCAATCCTGTCCCTCTGATGTTTTTAGGTTCATTAAGCAGGTAAAGGGAGGGAATAGTTTTATCCAGAGGCTTTAGGTGTTAGGTAGACATGGCCAAGAGCAAGGTGGTAGATAAATGGATGACAAGTCAGAGATTTGGCAAATTCTGCTTTGATTTGGCACTGAATCTTCCTACAACTACATGGGCTTGGGAAAGGATCTTGACTAAAGATGAGAAAGCAGCCCAGGAATGCCTTGATTTAGCTGTTTTCTAAGCAGAGAACCTGGTCACACCATGTCTGAATTTCTGACCTACAGAATTGTGATCTAATAATACTTCTGTGTTGTTTTAGGCTAGTTATACAGCAATACAGAACTGATGCACTCCCATGGGACCTTATACTTACCTTTCAGAAACGTATCTAAGCTCCATGGAAAGCAGGGACCATATATTATCCTTTATTCCCTCTTTTGTCTCCAGCACCCAGCCTAGTGCCCACAATATAGTAAATGCTCATTAAATATTTACAAATGAATAAGTGCATTATTAGTCCACCCTTTGAAATCACATTGTTTTCAATTCAAAGCTAGAGAGGTATGCTGTTTTCATTTACATTAAATTGTTTTTCCATTTATATCCCTTTTTCTTTATCTAATGTGTTTCATTGAATTTTTTCATTAGCTTAAATAAGACTGAAACTGCTCACCTACAGAGTCAAGGGGCATGGTCATTGTCTATGGAGTACACCCTGCCCACTCCTTGTTTTCTCTCTAGCCACTGAGCTCTGCACTCAAGTTTTGAACAGCATACTGCATGCATGCAAAATGAATTTACATGGGTGCTCCAGGCTACTTGGAGCAAAATGATTTATGATGTTTCTCTTGGAGAAGTCTTCCCTTTTCCAACCCTCTCCTCCCCTCCTCTTCTAACATTCCTTTCTCATTTGCCTTATGATTGTCAGTTCAGCCCTGCCAAGGTATATCTTGATGAATACCCTCACCCCTCCCAATCCCCAAGCCCACCCCACACTATCTTTGCTCATGGGAGTCTTCTTTGACAGTAGTGATCTTTGACATCTTCACTGCATGAAAAATTTCATCTCATCCATCATGACCCATATTAAATGCCAACTCCACTTTAAAACTCTGCCAGGTAGTCCTCTTTCATTATTTTATGTATAGTACTTTTGTTTCAGTGATGCCCATTCTATGAGAGCTGTCTGTTTACCCATACATGAAATCCTCTTTGGACCATGAGTCCTTCAGGGTTGGGAACAAACCCCCATCCCTAGCAGAGTGCCAGTTCCAATTAAGTGTTTATATATTCACCTATCATTTTATCTTTGCTTATAGTTGAAATGATTTAAAGTTAGACCTTCAAAGAGCATTGATGTGTTAAATAAGAAACCTTGAAAGCAGTAAGCCTTACTCCCTGATGTAAGGAGAAATCTGCTTGGTGACATCAAGACTCTTGCTAGCCCACTTTCAAAGGAGGCAAATGAATGGACATTATAGAGTCTTGTTTAACTTCATTCATGAGGCATTGGTCCCCTCAGAACTTCCAACAAAAAATTATCAGCTCCAGAAATATATTTTGAAAATCAAGAAATCCTCTCATGAGAGTATAGCAACATTGAAATATTTGTATGTTATATACCAGGTAGGGATGAGGCAATGAGATATAGAGGGCAGCTAGGTAGACATGACCTGACATAGATTGAAGTTAATATATTTGGGCATATGATGTAAAACAAAGATCTAATTTATGCTTTTCTAAAAAGACCAAAACAATTTTATTGATTAACAAAAATGTCTAACTTTTTTTTTTTTAAAGATTTTATTTTTATTTATTTGAGAGAGAGAATGAGATAGAGAGAGCATGAGAGGGAGGAGGGTCAGAGGGAGAAGCAGACTCCCCGCTGAGCAGGGAGCCCGATGCGGGACTCGATCCCAGGACTCCAGGATCATGACCTGAGCCGAAGGCAGTTGCTTAACCAACTGAGCCACCCAAGCACCCAAAAATATCTAACTTTTAATAACAAGTTACTATGTGTCAGATGCTTTACAGGCTATATTTAATTTAATCTCCACGGCATCTCTGAGGTAGGTAAACATTATTTCCATTTTATAGGTTAAACCAGTGAAGCTTGGAAGGTTATAACTAATTCAAGTTTACATATTTAGTGACTGTCAGAGCCAGCACTTATATCCAGGCCTGACTATGTTATGTACTTATAGGAGGTGAAAAAGACATGATTCTATACTGGTGTAGTGGAGCTGCCCCGGGCACCTGGGGCAACAGAGCTTGAATTGGAGTGCCACTTTATGGGATCAGATACTTGCTAAACTGTCCCCTTTACCCATTAGAGAGAACTAGACTAGCCTGTCTGGGCTGGAAGTTGTCAGAAAATGAATATTCTATCTTTCTTCCATTGTGCTACTACAGGGTTTCTTAACTTTGGCATTATTTACATTTTGTTATAGGATACTGTGCTGTACATTGTGCTAAACTGATATTTAGCAACCTCTGTTGTCTCTACCCACTCAATGCTAGCAGCATCTCTCAACCAGTTGTGACAACCAAAATGTCTCCATATATTGCAAGATAACCCTGTAGGGGTGGGATGGGGTGGCAAAATCACCCTAGGTTGAGAACCACTATCCTAGTATAAAAAACACTAAAATAGTAATCAGAAGATCTAAGTTCAAGTCCTCTTGCAAATCACCTAATCTTTTTTTTTTTAATATATTTTTAAAAATATTTTAAATTTAAATTTTTTTTTACAATGTAAAAAAAGCAGTGGGCCACACTGCAGTGGGCCAAATAAGAAATCAAACAGCAAATCAAAGTATGCCTCAAAACAAAAGAAAAAGAAAACAGAATATTCCAAAACCTACGGAATGCAGCAAAGCAGAGTGAAATTTATACTATAAATGCTTGTATGAAGAAAAAAGTTCAAATAAACAACATTACACCACAAGGAACTAGAAAAAGAAGAAACTTAACTGCAATTCTGTAGATGAAAGAAATAACAAAGAAAAATCAGAAATAAATAAAATAGAGACCAGAATAAACAATAACATAACATTGAAAGTAATGACCAATTTAAAAAAAAATAAAATTGACAATGCATTAACTAAGAAAAAAAAAAGACTCAAAAACCAAATGAGAAATGGAAAACAATACAACAAATAACCATAGAAATACCTAGTATGGAAAAAAAGGAAATACATAGTATGACAACAGATTACTATAAACAATTATATACTAACAAATCAGATAACTTAGGGAAAAAAACAGTTAATTCCTAAAAACGGACAAGATACCATGATTGAATCATGAATCTTGAATCCAAGAAATAGGACATCTTCTTTGACCAATAACAAGAATGAAAGTTAAATTAGGAATCAAAACTCCCACCACAGAAAAGCCCAAGACCACATGGTTTCATTGATGAATTCTACCAGACATTTAAAAAAATGACAATCTTTATCAAAATCTTACAAATAATAGAATAGAGAGAACACATTCAAAATCATTCCACAAGGCCAGTACTACCCTGATACCAAAGCAGGATAAAACCAATACAAGAACAAAAAGTCTATTTTGTCCTATATTAAGTAGTGCTGCTCCAACTTTCTTTTGACATCCATTTGTGTGAAAAATGTTTCTCTACACCCTCACTTTCAAACTGCAGGTGTCTTTAAGTCTAAAATGAGTCTCTTATAGGCAGCATATAGATGGGTCTTGTTTTTTTATCCATTCTGACACTCTATGTCTTTTGATTGGAGCAGATAGTCCATTTACATTCAAAGTAATTATTGATAGATATGTATTTATTGCCATTCTATTACTTGTTTTATCATTGTTTCTCGAGATTTTCTCTGATCTTATCTTTGTCACTTTTGGTCTGTTCTTTGCACTCACAGAGTCCCCTTTAATATTTCTTACAGAGCTGATTTAGTGGTCACTAACTCCTTTAGTTTTTGTTTGTCTAAGAAACTATGTCTCTTTATTTTGAATGATAGCCTTGCTGGATAGAGTATTCTTGGCTGCAGATTTTTCCCATTCAGCACTATGAATGTATCAAAGCACTCACTTCTGGCTTGCCAAGCTTCTGTTGAGAAATCTCCAGCTAGCCTTATGGGTTTTCCCTTTTAAGTTAAGGACTTCTTTTGTTGTTTTTAAGATTTTTCCTTTATCAATATATTTTGCAAATTTAATTCCAGTATGTCTTGGTGTTGGCGTGCTTTTATTGATTTTGATGGGAATTCTCTGTGCCTCCTGGATCTGGATGTCTCTTTCCTTCCAAATTAGGGAAGTTTTCTGCTAATATTTCTTGAAATAAACTTTCTACCCCCCTTTCTCTCTCTTCTTCTTCTGGCACTCCTGTAATATGAATGTTATTATATTTGATAGAGTCACTGAATTCCCTAAGTCTGTTCTCATTATTACATAATTATTCATCCTCTCTTTTTTACAGCTTTATTATTTTGCATTATTTTGTCTTCTAGGTCAGTAATTTGTTCCTCTGCTTCTTCCAGCCTGCCATTCATTGCATCAAGCCTGTTTCCAATCTCATTTATTGTATTCTTCATCTCTGATTCTTTTTTAACCCTTTTATGTCTGTTGTAAGAGTCTCTTTTCTGTTCTCAAGCCCAGTGAGTATCCATATGATTGTTGCTTTAAATTCTCCCATCAGGCATGTTACTTACATCTGTTTTGCTTCAATCTCTGGCCATGGCCTTATTTTAGTTCTTTCAATTGGGATAAATTCCTCCATCCTGGCATTTTTGTCTAAGACTCTGCCTTCTTCTCTGTGTTAGAAAAGCCAGCTATGTCTCCTGCACCTGAAAGTAATGGCCTTATGAAGAAGACGTCATGTAGTGCCCAGGGCCTGGCACTTCAAGGAGTATATCCAGTGTGTGTTATATGCACTTTGCTGTTGGGTTTTGGCTGCTCTATTCCTCAGACCAGTCTTCTACAGAAGCTCTCCTTGCCTGCTGTGGGCAGTATTTGGTCCCTGGCCTGAATGTGGTAAGTTTTAACGAGGTGGGCTCTGGTCTGCTTGTGAATTGAGACTTGACACGAGCTCCATCAGAACTGAGGCCCTGCAGAACCTCTGGTCAGGAAATGGTGTAGGCAGGGGTTTGTGCTGCTCTTCTGGGAGAAGGGCCCAGCACACTGGGACTGAGGCAAGGCTGACTGAGAAGGGCAGTCCCACCAGAGTGCTGGGGGTGGGGTTTGGTGTAAGCAAGTTAGGCAGCTAGTGTCCATACTGAGCTACTTCCTTCAGGTGGCTCTGTGTTTATGCTGAGGGGTGCAGGAGTGAAATGGTACCAGTCAGCTCCTTTGTTCCTGGAGAGATGCTGCCTCTCAGGGAAGTGCTCCTACAATAGGGAATAATCTCCTCCCTATGTGCCTCAATCATTTTTCAGATCTCTTGTTTCCACACTGTCTGCCCCCAGTTTTGTTTGCTTGCCTTTTCTCCAGGAGCAGGGCAGTACCCTCCAGGTTCTCCCTCAGCCAACCCTGCTCACCTTTAAAACTCCAGGCTTTAAGTACCACTGGTTGCAAGAACTCAGGAAATTTAGCCCCTCTCATTTGCTAAGCCACCGGCTTTGTGGAAAGTTCTCCCTGTGCATTCCCCTGTGTATTCCTCTCTCTCATTCGTCCTTCTTTGCAACCATGGCTCCTTCCTCTCTATAGCACCTGTGGTCCATTTCTCCCTTAAACCACATCTCCACACTTCTTACCTTCTTCATTGTGGCCTCTTCTCTCCCTTCAGTTGTGGAGTTTGTTCGGTCAGTCATCAGGCTGATTTCTGGGGCATTTAGGATGATTTGATAGTTATCTAGTTGTGTTCATGGGACAAGATGAGCCTAGGGTCCTCCTACCCTGCAGCCATCTCTGATTCCTCTTTACCTAATCTTTCTAAACCTTGGTCTCCTTACCTGAAGAAAAATATTGGTATATGTTCTATCTATATCCTAGGACTGTTATAAGAGGAAAAATACAAAATTAAAGTGAGATAATGTCTGTTAAAGCAGCAGCAGCTTAAATAGTAGTATTGTAGCTCTCTCTGAATTGTTCAGTTTAGATGGAATTGAAAAATGGAAAAGGCACTGGGCTGGATATTGAGAAAGCTGAGTTCTGTTCCTGTCTCTATCTCAAGGCATATCACTTCACTTTTCTGAGCCTATACTGAAAATTTGCATTATTTTTATTATCATTATTGCTTTATTAATATTTATTTGCCTTGAACCATTTATTTCTCATACAACAGTGCCTCATTTCTCTCAGAGAATGCTTTTCCCCTTATTAGGTGTGGTCACAGTGGGATGGTAAACCCAGGTGCCACCTCCTACCATCAAAGCCCAACAGGCAGATCCCTTCTTTCATTTACCTCTGCACAGCCATGAGACCAGTATGTGACCCAAGTTCAGCCTATATGCTGCTCTTGCCCAGAGCTTGGACTCCTGATCAAGGGAGACATGGATGGAGGTGTTGCTTGAATCCCATTCACCCTTCCTAAGAGAGCATCCCATCATTTTACCGTCTAGTCTTCCAGAGTTGCCTTCTTCTATAGTGGGTCCTCTAGTTTTCCTCTCAGTTTTGTGAACTCCTTATATCTTCCTGCCTCAGAGCCTACTGATTAGCCTGGATTGTATATACTTCTTCCATAGTAATTGTAGTCCAAGTTTTAGTTAGGCACATTGTCATCCAAAATAAAACTCATATTTCTCAGGTTCTTTAGGCACTAGATTAAGTTGTATGATTAAGTTCTGGCCAGTGATATATAAGCTAAAGTGATGTGTGCAAATTCCAAAAAGTATCCTCAAGAAGAAAGGCCATGCATTATTTTTCCTTCCTTTTCCCCACTGATTAGAAGGTAGACATAATGCAAGAGCTCCAATGAGCATCTTATACCATAAGGTAATCTCTGAGATGGGAATTCTGCATGATGAAAGGATCTTGGTTCCCTGGCCAGAGCACTGTGCTAGACCTGGATTGATTATTTTGAAAATTCTTGAACTTCAGAGGAAGAATAAACTTTTGTCTTTATTATTAGGGTTGGTATTTTTGTTTTTGCACTGATCCTAATATATTCACCACTTTGTTTCAGTTAGCCATGGTTACTGTCTATTGCTTATGCCTCTTTCAGGTGAAGGTGATAGAAAATTCAATTCAAACTGGCTTAACCAATAGTAAAAAAAAAAAAAAAAAAAAATGGCTTACAGAACTGCAAAGGCCTGAAGTAGCCAAGGATCCAGGCAAAATTCAATCAACATTTCAAACAATGTCACTGGAGACCCAATTTTCTCTCCCATCCAGCCTTCCACATTTCAACTTCACTTTCAGTTTCCATATGTTGGTTGCCTTGTGTCTGCAGCAACTTCCTATGAACTGGTAAGAATGGCTAAAGCAGTTTAATCCTTACATTTCAGGTCATGCCTCCTCACTGAGGAAAGAGAAAGGGTCTCCTGCAGTAGCCTCCAAAGAAAAGAGGATGCTTTCCTCCCCCCACCTTCCTTCCTTCCTTCCTTCCCTCTCATCCCCAATGCCCCTCAACAACAATGACAACTAATCTCAGGAAATGTATCTTTGTATTTCATTGGTTCTAACAAGCTTACAAGCCTGTCTCTGAGCCAATTATTGTGGACAAGGGTTTAGAAATATTTATTGATTTTTATTAATCATGCCCCACTCCTGAGACTAGAAAGTCTGTCATTCCCACACAAACCATGTATCTTAGAATAGGTACGGTGGTTCCCCAAAGCAAAAGATGGATTTATTTACTATAAAACAGGAATAGGAATATTTATCCTGCCTACCTGAAAAGGTTGTTATGATGATTAAATCCAATAACTTAGGTGAAGGTGTTTTGAAGATTATGAATTACTACATAAATATGAGATACTATTATTGATATTAGAGTGCATTGCTCTCTCTTTTTTTCCCCATTGAACTTTCTTATAGTTTGTGGTACTGTGTTAAAAGCAATAGCAACCTACAATTTCATAGACTTCCTCAATTTTTCAAGGCAAACATTTATGATATTATAATTTAATCCTTTCAGTTACAATTGAAAATAATCTCTTCCATTTCCTCTGATTATAGTTTCATAACTACAACAATGGCATGACCTTTCTCTCCTATTATAGTTTTAGATGTACTTCCCTAATTCAAACTTTTGGGGATAAGACTATAACTAGAAACCAAGAGTGAGCAGGTGTCACTGCACTCTATTCCCTTTCCAGCCCAGACTATTCATTTAAGATAAAGGTATAGCCATATTAGACATGGAATTAAAATTCTTCAAAGATGTCCCAACACTTTGGGGTAAGTCCAGTCATGGATCAGGTGGCCCTGTGTCATGGGGTTCTGGATACCACTCCACATCCATTTCCCATCTCTCTCTTCTTGCTCTCTTTTCTGAGGCCTTATTGAGCTTCTCTAGGCTCTTCACCTGTGCCACAGTCTCTCTGTGGGCCAGAGCATTGCCTTAATTTTCCTTTTGTCTGTAAAACCCATGCTAACCCTATAGCACCTGCCAGCACCACCCACAATTCCACCAATTTATTAATCCTCATACTTGTATCCCAGCTTAAATATCATTTTCTCATGTCAGCTTTCTCTCTGGAGCTGTGAGACCTTAAACGAGTCTCCCATTACCTGGCTCACTAGCACATTATGCTTCTGCTTTCACAAAGCTGATAGTCACTTGTTTAATTCTTGGGATTCCTAATATTTCCCCAAAACTTTGAATTCAGAGAGCATGTATTTTTCAGCACTGTATCCTCAAAGAATAGCACAATGTCCAAAACATAATGGTACTAAATAAACATGTATTGAATCAATCAGTGAATCAACAAAGGCTTACAGAGTTTATCACAAATGGCCACCTACTAATAGAAAAGTGAATAGGAACTTTGATAAAGGTTTCAGAGTATGAGGAATACTTGAACATTAAGTTATAGTTCTGACATCTTCAGTTTGATGGGCTGTATTTACATCTGTGAACTTCATCTTTTGGAATTTGAACATGTTATAATTTGTTTGATTTCATGATGTTCTCATCTTTTAAAATGATTTCTTTCTAATACAAGGGATTAAGGATTATTTCTTCTTTTGATAACATTTATCAGCATTCCCTGAGATAACTGATAACTCCCTGGGCTCAAAAAGCTCAGCACTGATATTCACTCAGTGAAATCTTAAGATATCTATAATCCAGCAAACCAAACTCATCCCTGGGAGGTGTGGATCCATGTCTTGGTTCTTTGATCTTAGATCTCTGTGGGAGAGGACAGTAAAGAGATAAAAGTGGGAGTGCAGGAATAATCAGCCCAGAGCAGATCATAAAAGAAGTCTGGGGCATTAACAGATCTTGAAGTTGTCATTAATTTCAGTTCAAAATAAGACAGTTTTTCTTTGTCAAAGTTCTGCCTCTAAAATGGGATAGAAGAGGTTTCTAACCCTAGGACAGGAATTCAACCATGATGGATGGATGTTTTTGAAAAACCATAAAAAGACAATCTGAATAGTAAGGTTGACTCAGGCTAATCTTTCAGGAGTCTCTTGTGACCCTTTAAATCTATTTTATAAGAGGAGCATTTTAAGTTGATTTAGTGAGATGGCTAAAACTTAATTAGTTATCAAATAATTACCTAATGGACCCTTTTTGAGATATAAGGTTGAGCCACAGCTCTAGCTGCAATGCAATTAATTTTAAATTTTATAAGCCATAAAAGATAATCACAGCCCCAAGAATCAACTAAGGTAGAAGATGGTATTTAGATGCTGCACTGACACCAAGACATCTAAAGAGGGTTAATTAGGTGGCAATTAGTAAGAAGAGTGTTAATTACCACACTAGTCTTATATTATGCAAATGAAATTACATTTTAATTAACGGTTAAGAAACCAAACAATTCAAAATGTATGGGCAATAATAGCAATTGGCATGTTCACAGAAGCCAAAGAAATACTCTCCTAAATGGGAGATTTTGATCTTGCTCTCAATTCAATAAGGTTATGATCACTTTCTCATTTCTGTGAATGAATTTGAAGTGCAGTCCCATATTTTAGAGTTGACACCTGCCATACCAAAGGTAATTTATAACAGTATCTGCTAGGATTATGTATGAAAGAAGAAATTCATGGTTCATTTACTTGCTTCTCTCCTTTAGCACAGGGGGAAACTAGGACTGAGAAAGCATGAACAACTTGGCTAAGTTTAAATGGTTAATTAGGGAAAAGTCTGGAATAAGATTTCAAAATACTGATATGAGGATACTTCCCACAATAGATGGCCACAACAGTAAAACATTACTTACCATCAATAGAAGAGTACAAGTTTTAAGAGTCTGGTTGTGGAGTTATTCCAATCTAGTTCTTTCACTTACTAGCTATGTGACTTGGGGCAAGTTACTTAACTTCTCTAAGCTTAAATTACCTAACCTGTAAAATGAGGATGAGTACTTACTTCATCATTCATTTGGAGGTATTTATTGAAATAAGCTATACAGAGTTTGGCTCAGTGACTAGCACATTGTGAGCAGCCTCAAATCATTAGCTATTGTTATTAGCACTGGTTTCATAAAAAAATAAGTTGGTATAATATAAGGAGCTCAGAAAAGTAATCCTTCTCCCTCCCAGGAAGTCGTATTGCTTAAAATTGTCTTATTAAAGACCATTTATTTTTTACTTTTGGTTAAATACAGTGGAAGCAATGACACTTTAACTTATTTTCAGCTAACACCTTATTGGGAATTAAAGTTCTAGTGATAACTGAAGACAGGGGGTCCAGTGACTTCACACTGCTGGGATAAAATGCATGAGTGACTCAGAGGCAAAGAAAAATGGGATACAGGGATGTTGGAGAGAGAAATAGGACACAAGGTAAATGTTACTGTCTTTATCATTTTGCTAAAGATGTCTCACTGGGAAAATCTAGGTCAAAAGCTTTCCTCTAGGGGTAGAATCATTGACATAGGAATTATTGGGTTTGGTGGTTTTATTTTCAAGCTGTGTAAATATACATAAGGATAAATAGTGATTTTTGGTTATTTTGACCAATATAAATTACTTGGCTAAAACCATACACAGTTGAGGCAAAGGGAATTGGGTTGGTCATGCACCTGTTTTTGCCTGAATTATCAGTATAAATGCAGTTTCCACTGCTGGCAAGGTGCTGATGCATTATAAAGAACTTTGCCCATGAGTGAAAGTGACAGAGGAGAAATGAGCAGCTGAGGCTTTGCAGTGTTTTCTCTGCACATGTAGGAAACCGACCATTTGAAAATCTTGTAAAAACCATGACTTACATGATTGTAACAATGGATTAGGTTCAAGAAGGGAAAGAAGGAAGTTGGCACAGCAACTCCGTAAAGAGAGTAGCACAATTTGAACAATGTATGTATAACTGCATTTTCACTTGACATTTACACTGCTCAAGGCCAAATCAAACTGGAGGTTTTAAATGTGGTTGCTTCCCTCACTTTATTCCACCTTTTTAGCTTTCTTCAGTCCTACCACTCACCCTCAGTTATTCTACAGATTCTTCAAGTGTATCTCATGCCAACTTCCTTTCTAGAACACTGTATCACTCTGAACAACTTCCCTGACTGAAACAACTAAAAAGATACTATGGTGGTCCCTGCTTCCTGATACTTACCCCCTGTGTGGAGAGGGTCTCTGGTTTGCTTCTTACCCGTAGAACATGGCAAGTCACTTCTGTGATGGTGTTATACAAGACAGTAACATTCATTTTGCTAGGAGTCTTTTTCCTTTGCTGGTTTGAATGAAGTAAGTGGCTATGTAGGGAAGATCCATGAGGCAAGGAACTGAAGACAGTCTCCAGGCAAAAACCAGCTAGGAAGTGAGCTCAGATTCCAAGGGAGAACTGCACATTACTAATAAATGTCCAAATTACTATAACCATTCTAGATAGCATTTGATTATTACATACTGAAGTTGAGTATGTTCATGCTATAAAAGCCAGTATTTCCACTTACATATATATTCCTTAGAAAAAAGAATCACAATTGGGGTTCTTGGGTGGCATGGTCGATTGAGCATCCAACTCTTGGTTTTGGCTCATGTTGTGATCTCAGGGTCATGAGATTGAGCCCCACATTGGGTACCATGCTCAGTACAGAGTCTGCTTGAGATTCTTTCTTCTTCTCCCTCTGCCCCTCCTGCTCAGGCACTTTCTCTCTTTCTCTCTCTCTCTCACTCTCGCACTCTCTCTAAAATAAATCTTTAAAAAAAAAAAAGAAAAAACGTATTGCATCTCATGTCTATGCCTAAGGAAAAAAATCTTGCAGATATTATCAGGTGACATGTACAAGAATGTCCATAGCAGCAATGTCAATAAAAACAAAAAATTTGAAATAATTAAAATTACCATCAATAGTAGAATGAATAATTAGTTTGAGTATTTATTCAATGGAAAAGTGAATGGACTGCTAGTACATGAATCACCCTGGCTTAACCTTAAAAAGATGTTCATGCATAAATTTTAAACATTGTTGAGCAAAAGAAGCATATCTCAGAATAATATAGTAAGAGATTTTAAAGCAAAAATAGAGCAAAACCAAATAATATATTGCTTAGGAATACCTACATAAGTGTTAAAACAACCTAGAAAAAGGAGTGTGAAAATGGATAACAGAAAATTCACAATTGTGGTCAACCCTGGGAGATGGAGTGGGAGAGATATACAGGAAGCTGTAAGGTACAAATAATGTTCTTTCTCTTAATCTGGATAGTCAGAACCAGATGGTCAGTTTATAATTAGCTTTAAAATAATAAAGACATATTTTAAACCTCTTTTATAAGTGCAACAGATTTAAAAATTTGGGAAAGCTGTACTGAAGTTGTATCCACTTCCACTTGGGACAGGTCAGACTCTTCCTTCCTGATCCTTCCTCTTGAGTTATGTTTATTTCTAAGTGCTCAACTCTCTGAGAATGTAATTGGAGCGAAGCTTTGATACAATTCCAGATCCTTTGATGAACTACCTGTCTCTGGGCATTGCTGCCATTTCCCAGGCACTCCTGATGTTCTGAGGTGATGAGCACCAAAGCTGCCTTGTAGACTCTAGAGTTTTCCTCTCCCCACAATAATGATGTTCTCTGAACAAAATTCAAAGAATGTCTTTCTCCCCTACTTACCTATACTCAGCCCTTCGATATCCAACAGTGTTGCTTTTCCTGATGAGTTTTAGTAAAATTAACACCTGTGTTTTGTGCTAACACCTCCTCCCTAGAATTAAATGCAGAATCCATGGTGTGCACCAGGGGAAATATTTGAATCCAAAGAACTGAATTTACTCTGATTCCCCTTTAAATCAGAAACATTTGTTCTTAAGTGGACCATGCCACTCTGCTTCACTCCCTTTTTCCTTGGGATACTTTTTCTCCTAGGGGATTTCAGTCTCTGACAAACACTCTCTTCTTCGATCAAAAATGCCCAGAGCTTTCTAAATGTTGGAGAACAAATCTTTGGTTAAAAATAGAAACCTGAAACATATGCAAAATACATTGATCCATTATTTTCAGTAATAGAACATCAAAAATGTTCAAACTTCAATGAATAGGGAATTAGTGAAATTAATTATGGAATATCCACATAATAGAAATTTCCACATTAATATTGGCTAGGAGAATTTAAATAAATTAAAAGATGTCAATCATACAGATTTAAGTATAAATGCAGGTTATATAGTATGAAGTCCTATTTGTAATGTTGTGTGGGTGTATGTGTGTACCAGCATGTATGTGCATGTTTGGAAGAGTGTACACAAAGATGTTAACAGTGGTTATTTCTGTGTAGTAGAATTATGGGTGAATCAGGGGGGAAAGATGGCGGAGGAGTAGGGGACCCTATTTCAACTGGTCCCCGGAATTGAGCTGGATATCTACCAGACCACTCTGAGCACCCACGAAACCAGCCTGAGATGTAAGAAGATCTGGATCTCTACAAACAGAATATCGCAGGCGGTTGGTTTAGAGGTATGAAGTGGGGAGCCGTGATTCCGCGGGCAGATATTGGAGGATAAATGGCAGTGGGAGGGTGCCTGGTCATGGGGATCCTACACCGCCAGTGAGCGACAGACTCGCAGACCGGTAGCAGCTGGGAAGGGACTTTAGGGCAGCCCCTGGGGCAGAAACCCAGAGCAGTGGGGTTGCACATGCGAACTGGGAGCAGCTGGCGGTTTTAAAAGCACAAAGGGCAGAGACGTGCCTCGACCTGGAGGCAGGACTGAGGGCGCTGCAAAGGGGCACACAACCCAGGCCGCTGCAGTTTATAGCAGCACGGATAGAAACAGAGACAGTGTGGCCTGGAGAGCTCACTGAAGAACAGACTGTGGTCTCTCTGCTCTGAGGCAGAGGGTTGGAAACGGTCTCTTCTGCTCTGACTCATGGAAGAGATGCAAAAAGCCCCCAGGGAAAGCCGCCAGAGAAAAAAAGCCCCCAAAACTGATTCCCGCTGAGCCCATCCCCCGCCACAGGGGGGAAGGCCAACTCCACCCAAACAGGGTTGCCTGAGTAACAGTGCGGCAGGCCCCTCCCACAGAAGACAGGCTGGGAAAACAAGAGGCCAGCAACCCTAAGGTCCCAAGAAAACAGGTGCATCTTGCTTGGGTTCTGGTCAATATTTTGGACTCTATACATTACCTCAAACACCCATCAACAGAATGACTAGGAGGAGGAGCCTCCAAAACCGAAAAGACTCAGAGATTATGACTTATGCTGCAGATTTACAAATGGATGCAGACATAACCAAGATGTCAGAGATGGAATTCAGGCTAGCAATTGTGAAGACAATGGCTAGAATGGAGAAATCAATTAATGACAACATAGAGTCTCTAAGGGCAGAAATGAAAGGTGAATTGGCAGAACTTAAAAATGCTATCAGTGAGATCCAATCCAATCTAGATAATCTAACAGCTAGGGTAACTGAGGCAGAAGAACAAATAAGCGACCTGGAAGACAATATAATAGATAAAAAGGGAAAAGAGGAGGCCAGGGAAAAACAACTCAGAATCCATGAAAATAGAATCAGAGAAATAAGTGACACCATGAAGCATTCCAATGTCAGAATAATTGGAATCCCGGAGGGAGTGGAGAGAGAGGACTAGAAGATGTATTTGAGCAAATCGTAGCTGAGAACTTCCCTAATCTGGGGAATGAAACAAACATTCGAGTCCTAGAGGCAGAGAGGACCCCTCCCAAGATCAAGGAAAAAAGGCCAACACCCCGGCATGTAATAGTAAAACTTGCAAATCTTAGAACCAAGGAAACCATCTTAAGGGCAGTTAGGGGGAAGAGATTCCTTACATACAGAGGGAGGAACACCAGAATAACGTCAGACCTATCCACAGAGACCTGGCAAGCCAGAAAGGCCTGGCAAGACATATTCAGGGTACTAAATGAGAAGAACATGCAGCCAAGAATACTTTATCTGGCAAGGCTTTCATTTAGAATGGATGGAGAGATGCAGAGCTTCCCCAACCGGCAGAAGTTGAAAGAATATGTGACCACTAAGCCAGCCCTGCAAGAAATATTAAGGGGGGTTCTATAAAAGGAGAAAGACCCCAAGAGTGATCTACAACAGAAATTTACAGGGACAATCTATAAAAACAACATCTTCACAGGCAACATGATGGCAATTAATTCATATCTTTCAATAATCACTCTCAACGTGAATGGCCTAAACACTCCCATAAAAGGGCACAGGGTTGCAGATTGGATAAAAAGACAGGACCCATCCATATGCTGCCTACAAGAGACTCATTTTGAACCTAAAGATACATCCAGACTGAAAGTTAAGGGATGGAGATCCATCTTCCATGCCAGCGGACCTCAAAAGAAAACTGGGGTAGCAATTCTTAGATAAATTAGATTTTAAACTAAAGTCTGTAATTAGAGGCACAGAAGGACACTATATCATTCTTAAAGGGTCTATCCAAAAAGAAGATCTAACAATTGTAAATATCTATGCCCCCAACATGGGAGCAGCCATCTACATAAGCCAACTGTTAATCAAAATAGAGTCATATTGATAACAATACGTTAATTGTAGGAGACCTCAATACTCCACTCTCAGCAATGGACAGATCATCTAAGCAGAAAACCAACAAGGAAACAAGAGCTTTGAATGATACATTGGACCAGATGGACCTCATAGATATTTACAGAACATTCCACCCTAAAACAACAGAATACTCATTCTTCTCGAGCGCACATGGAACTTTCTCCAGAATAGACCACATACTGGGTCACAAATCAGGTCTCAACTGATGTCAAAAGATTGAGATTATTCCTTGCATATTCTCAGACCACAGTGCTTTAAAACTGGAACTCAATCACAAGAAAAAATTTGGCAGAAATTCAAACACTTGGAAGCTAAAGACCACTCTGCTTAAGAATGTTTGGGTCAACCAGGAAATCAAAGAAGAACTTAAATAATTCATGGAGATCAATGAGAACGAAAACACTTCAGTGCAAAACCTATGGGATACTGCAAAGGCTGTCCTAAGGGGGAAATACATAGCCATCCAAGCCTCACTCAAAAAATAGAAAAGTCCCGAATTCACCAACTAACTCTACATCTTAAAGAACTAGAGAAAAGCAACAAGCGATGTCTAAGCCATGCATTAGAAGAGAAATAATTAAAAGTAGAGCAGAGATCAATGAATTAGAAACCAGAAACACAGTAGATCAGATCAACGAAACTAGAAGTTGGTTCTTTGAAAGAATTAATAAGATCGATAAACCACTGGCCAGACTTATCCAAAAGAAAAGAGAAAGGACCCAAATTAATAAAACTATGAATGAAAGGGGAGAGATCACGACTAACACCAAGGAAATGGAAACAATTATTAGAAATTATTATCAACAACTATATGCCAATAAACTGAGCAATCTGGATGAAATGGAGGCCTTCCTGGAAACTTATAAGCTGCCAAGGCTGAAACAGGAAGAAACTGACAACCTGAATAGGCCAATAACCAGTAATGAGATTGAAGCAGTGATCAAAAACCTCCCAAAAAACAAGAGTCCAGGGCCTGATGGATTCCCTGGGGAATTCTACCAAACATTCAAAGAAGAAATAATACCTATTCTACTGAAGCTGTTTCAAAAAATAGAAACAGAAGGAAAACTTCCAGACTCATTCTATGAGGCCAGCATTACCTTAATCCCCAAACCAGGCAAAGACCCCATCAAAAAGGAGAATTTCAGACCGATATCCCTGATGAATATGGATTCCAAAATCCTCAACAAAATCCTAGCTAATAGGATCCAACAATACATTAAAAGGATCATCCACCACAACCAAATGGGATTTATCCCCAGGATGCAAGCGTGGTTCAACATTCGCAAATCAGTCAATGTGATAGAACACATTAATAAGAGGAGGGAGAAGAACCATATGGTCCTCTCAATTGATGCAGAAAAAGCATTTGACAAAATACAACATCCTTTCCTGGTTAAAACTCTCCAGAGTATAGGGATAGAGGGAACATTCCTCAAGCTCATAAAATCCATCTATGAAAAACCCACAGCGAATATCATCCTCAATGGGGAAAAGCTGAGAGCCTTTCCCTTAAGATCAGGATGCCCACTCTCATCACTTTTGTTCAACATAGTACTAGAAGTCCTAGCAACAGCAATCAGACAACAAAAAGAAATAAAAGGTATTCAAATTGGCAAAGAAAAAGTCAAACTCTCTCTTTTCACAGACGACATGATACTTTATGTGGAAAACCCAAAAGACTCCACCCCCAAATTACTAGAACTCATCCAGCAATTCAGTAATGTGGCAGGATACAAAATCAATGCACAGAAATCAGTTGCTTTCTTATACACTAACAACGCAACAGTAGAAAGAGAAATTAGAGAAATGATTCCATTTACAATAGCACCAAAAACCATAAGATACCTCGGAATAAACCTAACCAAAGAGGTAAAGGATCTATACTCTAGGAACTACAGAACACTCATGAAAGAAATTGAAGAAGACACAAAAAGATGGAAAAATATTCCATGCTCATGGATCGGAAGAATAAACATTGTTAAAATGTCTATGCTACCCAGAGCAATCTATACCTTCAATGCCATCCCGATCAAAATTCCAATGACATTTTTCAAAGTGCTGGAACAAACAATCCTAAAATTTGTATGGAATCAGAAAAGACCCCGAATCGCCAAGGAAATGTTGAAAAAGAAAAACAAAGCTGGGGGCATCACGTTGCCCGATTTCAAGCTATATTACAAAGCTGTGATCACCAAGACAGCATGGTACTGGCACAAAAACAGACATATAGACCAATGGAACAGAATAAAGAACCCAGATATGGACCCTCAACTTTATGGTCAAATAATCTTTGACAAAGCAGGAAAAAACATGCAATGGAAAAAAGACAGTCTCTTCAATAAATGGTGCTGGGAAAATTGGACAGCCACATGCAGAAGAATGAAACTCGACCTTTCTCTAACACCATTCACAAAGATAAACTCAAAGTGGATGAAAGACCTCAATGTGAGACAGGAATCCATCAAAATCCTAGAGGAGAACATAGGCAGTAACCTCTTTGACATCGCCCACAGCAACTTCTTTCAAGATACATCTCCAAAAGCTAGTGAAACAAAAGCAAAAATGAACTTTTGGGACTTCATCAAGATAAAAAGCTTCTGCACAGCAAAGGAAACAGTCAACAAAACAAAGAGGCAACCCACAGAACGGGAGAGGATATTTGCAAATGACACTACAGATAAAGGGCTGGTATCCAAGATCTATAAAGAACTTCTCAAACTCAACACCTGAAAAATAAATAATCAAGTCAAAAAATGGGCAGAAGATATGAAAAGCCACTTCTCTGAAGAAGACATACAAATGGCTAACAGACTCATGAAAAAATGTTCATCATCATTAGCCATCAGGGAAATCCAAATCAAAACCACACTGACGGGCGCCTGGGTGGCTCAGTTGGTTAAGCGACTGCCTTCGGCTCAGGTCATGATCCTGGAGTCCCTGGATCGAGTCCCGCATCGGGCTCCCTGCTCAGCAAGGAGCCTGCTTCTCCCTCTGACCCTCCCCCCTCTCACGTGCTCTCTCTCTCTCATTCTCTCTGTCTCAAATAAATAAATAAATAAATAAATAAAAAACACACTGAGATACCACCTTACACCAGTTAGAATGGCAAAAATGGACAGGGAAAGAAACAACAAATGTTGGAGAGGTTGTGGAGAAAGGGGAACCCTCTTACACTGTTGATGGGAATGCAAGTTGGTACAGCCACTTTGGAAAACAGTGTGGAGGTGCCTCAAAAATTTAAAAATAGAGCTACCCTATGACCCAGCAATTGCACTACTGGGTATTTACCCCAAAGACACAGATGTAGTGAAAAGAAGGGTCATATGCACCCCCAATGTTCATAGCAGCAATGTCCGCAATAGCCAAACTGTGGAAAGAGCCGAGATGCCCTTCAACAGATGAATGGATAAAGAAGATGTGGTCCATATATACAATGGAATATTATTCAGCCATCAGAAAGGATGAAAACCCAACTTTTACATCAACATGGATGGGACTGGAGGAGATTATGCTAAGTGACATAAGTCAAGCAGAGAAAGTGAATTATCATATGGTTTCACTTATTTGTGGAACATAAGGAATAGCATGGAGGACATTAGGAGAAGGAAGGGAAAAATGAGGGGGGAGAATTGGAGGGAGAGATGAACCATGAGAGACTATGGACTCTGAGAAGCAAACAGGGTTTTAGAGGGGAGAGGGGAGGGGGGATTGGTTAGCCTGGTGATGGGTATTAAGGAGGGCACGTACTTCATGGAGCACTGGGTGTTATACGAAAACAATGGATCATGGATCACCACATCAAAAACTGTAACCTTTGGATAAATACCCAGTAGGCTCTCAAACATGAGTGTCTAGTAATCATAATAAAAAATGACCTAATTTGCCAATATATAAGTAAACATATTAGAGAAACACATACAATTGGGGAAATAAAACTTTTGTTCCACCAATTATAAGTATGGTGACTAACATAACACAATAAAATTTAAAAAAAAGAAAACAACTGTAAACATTTACAGTTGCTCAGAAATGAAAAAAAAAAGGGTGATAATTACTTTCTATTAAAGAATAATACATAATTAGTTATTTGATTTTTAATTTCCTTTAAACAGTAACATTTCTTAAAGATATCAGAAGTTGAGTTGCAATTCTTACAATTGGATTTATGTATTTTGCTTTAATAAATACATAAAAATTATTGCTGTTTTAAGTATGGTTCCTATATCTGACCATTTTTATTAAATGGATGAGAATGGTTGAAAGAAAAACTAATAACATAAAATTCTAAACTGCAGTCATATTCACTCAAAGGTATAAAAAACATCTAATTTTAGTGGTGCTCAACATAAAAAAGATTTTTTCACTATTTAATTAAAAGACAAAGTCCCAGTGCAAACACGGAGATTAGAATGACAGCATCATTTTTACTTTTTCATACAGAAAAAAGACAGTAAGTCATAGCACAGAAGTATTTTACTGATTGTGTTAATATTGATAATCAGGTGTTTTTGTCATTATCAAATATACAAAAAAACAAAAACGAATCAGAAAATTGGAATTAAGCAAATATCCCTTGCCTAACCAAGACAATGTGTATTATTAATATTGCTTTTTATGTTTTTTTCTTTATTCCTGTTTTTTTTGTTTGTTTGTTTTGTTCTAGCAAGATCTTAAGTCAAATATAGAAAACAAAAGATTCTAAAGCAAAAAACACAACTGTAAACTCACACCCAATTACATTGTTCTCAGGTCGAGTGGGTCTAAGGAAAAATTGAAAAACTTGCAGTTATGCATGGACACATTTTGGCATTGTGCAAGAATAGAAGGTGCCAAATTAAAATTGAAAGGAGGGAACCCAGAATTTTAGAACTTTGCCCATTGATGTGAATTCAAGTAAATATCTACATTTTGTAGTAGTATATTAGATGTTTGAGTCAAGCAGGTGACATGTGTCCTGTGATCCAGGGCAAGCCCTGCCAGAATTTCCTATTAAACTGTCAGTCACCATACACTAGATGTCAGAAAGGACGAAGCTGCACATTTTGTTTCCTAATTTGTTATTCCCCAGAATCACAGCACAAAATGCGCTCTCAAACATGAGTGTCTAGTAATCATAATAAAAAATGACCTAATTTGCCAATATATAAGTAAACATATCAGAGAAACACATACAATTGGGGAAATAAAACTTTCGTTCCACCACTTATAAATAAACAAGCATTAAAGTATGAATTAATAAAAATAAATAATACTCTTCTCAGTGTCTCTTGACAGTACAAATCACAAACTGAAATTAATTTAGATGATAAGATGCACTCCTTTTAATTACCTGTTTTTAGGGAAAATGTTTTTTTAAAAAAGAGCAAGCTGTAAGATGTTCAATCTGGATTATAGTCAATAGTGGTATAGAGAAGTCATTCCATATTTACTAAGCCACTTGAAAAAGTGTTATTATCAGGCACCGTGCTGTATACTAGGTAAACAATGGTGAAAAAAATAGAGAGGATCCTTGTCGTCTAGTGTAGTAGGGAAGGCAAACTATATTCAGATAAATGAACTAAAGAGTATTGTAAGTGTATTTAAAAGTGTGGGATCTTTTTTATTTCTCGCTTGACTCCTTCCTTTCTTTTACATTCCCATTTTCACTGCTCCTCAACTCAGTCATTTTTTATTTGTAAGAGAATATATTGGTAATATAGAAAAAGAGCATAGAGACAAAGTTATGGCATAAATAGTGGTCAACATTAGGAAGAGAAACATTGTTTCTCTTATAAATGATTCCCTCTGAAAAATTTGGAAGAACCAGAACCACCTCCTACAACAAAACCAAGTAGCTTCTACTGTCTTATGTCCCTGGGGACAGAAGCACAGAGCAGCCTGGGTGTATAACAGATGGTGTTTTGATGGGATGGAAGCAAAGGAAGGGAGACCTTAGAATGGAATTCAGAGATACCCAGCTAAGGTGTGGGCAATACAGTGAATAACCTCTTTGTACATCATCTAGTTTCCACACAATAATAAAATACAATATTTTTCTTGGTTTTGGATCAAATATTGCAGGCATATCTTTTTTTATTTTTAAAGATTTTATTTTTTATTTATTTGACAGAGAGAGACACAGCGAAAGGGGGAAAACAAGCAGGGGGAGTGGGAGAGGGAGAAGCAGGCCTCCCGCAGAGCAGGGACCCTGATGTGGGGCTCGATCCCAGCACCCTGGGATCATGACCTGAGCCAAAGGCAGATGCTTAAGGACTGAGCCACCTGGGCGCCCCACATTGCAGGCATATCTTAAAGGCATCAAATGCCTAATCAAAAAGTAAATAGCTACGACTGAAACTAGTGGGTTATAGCTAGAGAAGTCAGGGAGTGTCCTTCGAGGAAGGGGTGTTTCAGCTAGAGACCCAAAAGATGAGAAGATTTTATTAGACAAATAGCACCGAGTATTCTTTTGCAAAGGTTAAAAGTGAGTTAGAGAAGGACAAGTTCAGGAACTAAAAATGCTGGGAATTAGGGAGATAGGCAAAAGAGGAGGTTCCTGAGTCAGATGGGGATAAGACTGTACAGTGCCTTGAGGACTATATTCAGGACTTTATTCTTTACCTTGAAAGCAATGGGAAGCCTTTGGAAATTGCAAGAAGGGTTGTGACGATCTCATTGAAACAATATATCAGTACAATCATTCCACTACAAATGAGCATTACAGAAGGAGCTATGAGTAGAGGCAGGTAGGCAAAGTGGGAGGCTATAGCATTGTCCAAGAGAGGTAATGGCCACTTGTTAGCAGTAGAGATAAAGAGAAGTAGACTCAAGAGGTTTTTTTGGAGGTTAATTTGACCCCAATGAATTGACGATATGGAGCATAAGAGAAAGGGAGGGCATGAAGGTGATTCATCACTCCTGCCATGTGAATTTGGGTGAATGTTGGTGCCTTTGGGTAAGATGGGGAAAATGAGTCCAGAATAGGTTTGACAGGGAGATCTTCAGGATAAATTTGAATACACTAAGTTGAGATGCCTTTGACATAAGATATCCAAATAGAAATGTTGACTTTGAAACAGAATATTCAGATCAAGATTTGTGGGTACAAAGTCAAGAGTAGAAACAATTAAACTGGGAGAAGTTTGAGATCCGTGACACGGCTGCGGTGCAGGCAGCACCTGCGTAGGCTGATGTTCAGACACCAAATAAGAGACCAATGGAAGAATAATCCAAGAGTTTTAATACAGGTTCTGCTCATTCTCTTTTTTTCTGCTGCCTCCCAACAACTTCCATAAGATCCTGCTTAAGCATTAAGAATTATTTGAACAGAGTTGTTTGAAACCTCTAAAGCTTGATTTAAAATAATATTAATTTATCCATGAACTCACCTTAAGCAAGAGGCAGGGCACATTTGCTAAATCAAAAAATAGGACCAAATACATGTAAGAAATTCAACTAAGGACTATGGGTAGATAAAAAGATGTGATAGCAAACATTCAGTAAGTTCTTCCTTTGTAAGACCCACTATTCAGAGTTTTTTTATTTATAATAACTCATTTAATCCTCAGAACAACCCCATGAGGTAAGTAAAATTGTTCTCTTCATTTTACAGATGAGAAAATGGAGGAATAGGTGACTCTGTAACTTGCCCAGCTATTGAGTAGCAGATCTGGTATGTGAAATCAGGCAGATTGGCTTTGGAACCCATACTTTCAATCACTACACTACTATGTAAAATAAGGCTTGATATGTCTTATAATCTAGCTAAGAATCTAATACATAAAAAAACAGAAAGGGTACAATGAATTGCAAAGCATCTAGTTACTTAAATCTAGGAAGCTCAGGAGATTCATCAGATGTACTGAAGTTTAAATTCTCAAATGACTAAGGGCGATATATCAGGATATGCTAAGGTAAGCTGCGATAGCAGTCAACTCCAAAATATCAGCCACTTGACAAAGTAAATGTTTATTTATTATTAACACTACATTTCCAACATAAGCGTGCAGGGGACATCTGCTCATTGTTATCACTCAGGAACCTGGTGGACAGAGGCTACATCTTGACATGGACTTCTACAGTCTCTCAGAAGGGTAATAATTAGTGGTAAATCATGCATAGGCTTTTAAAACATCCACCTAAAACAGACAAATATCACTATAAATTGTGATCACATGTCATTGGTCAAAGCCAGCTGTATGACCACACCTAACTTTAAGGGGATGGGGAAGTAAGATAAATGACATATTATCAATATCCATATAGACTACCTCATTGGACTCAAGACTATACTTTCAGGGATCATTTCTATAGTTCGCCACTATAAATTCTCATGATAGTGTCTCCCATTGCCAGACAACCCACAGCAAAAGGAGAAGATGGGGATTCCCATGCATAGTATTTCCTTTTCTTGTTTCCTTCTGTTGGATGCACTTCCAGCCACAACACTTGAACAGAGGATCTCAGAGAACCATCACCTGGTTGGGTGCTACTGGAAATCAGGGACATTAATTATAAAAGATAAAAAGTACTCCAAGATGTAATACTGAATATCAATTCAAAGACAAGAAGAGAAAGAGATATAAGAGCAAAAATGAATGTATTAAAATGCAGAAAACAATAATCAGTGCATCTAAAAGATGCATTCTCATTGCCAGTTTCTCATTGCCAGTAACAAGATGCATTTTACTGTTGCCATGGTCCCTAGGAAGTACTGGAATAGATTTAGAAGGAGGAGAAACCCAATCTGGCTGATTCCAAACTTTATGAGGGAAAAGTTGTATTCTATTACCATACCACTTCTCTATACTTTTAAAATCAGAGACATCTGAAGGAAAGAGTCGTTCCAAATTCTAATTATCTAAGACACCTGAATGCATAAGGATCAGAGTTTTACTGAACATTATGGCCTATGGATCCTTTTACTATCCAGTACCAAGAGGTCAGCAAATGACCATGAGATAACCCACTTGCTACTTTGCAACTAGAAAAGAAAGGTTGAGTAGGAGTCAGCAAGTGAAGGTTATAATTAAACATTTTTAAGTAAAGCAGTGTTGACTTCCTACCCCAGTGTAAATGGCTATACTAACATTTTACATAAAACTTTGTATTGAAGTCTAACTGAATAATCACAAGAATAATAATATAAATACACTTCTGATGATTGTAAAGAGAAAAAAATATAAAAAGTAAAAAATAAACATAAAATTCTGGTTTCTGGTTCCACATATAAGGAGCTTGGAAATTGCCATTCCATCCGAACAACAAATAAAAAGCTAAACAAACTGAAAAAATCAACAACTCTTTTTAGGTCTGTTAAAGAAGTGAGGTCACAGGGCAAACCACTCTCCTGCAGATTGGAGAGTTAGATAAGCAATTTCAAAGAATCCAACATACCTGAGCAGAAACCTCCACCCTTTTGTGTGTTTTACCTCCAGGAAATCAGCCAGGTTCTCAAAGTAAATATTGGAGAAAAATCATAGTGTGCTTCTGGAAGGGGGTGGGAGAAAGGAACCAATTTGAAATACATCAGAGCACTCCATTCTTAACAAGGAGAAACTAATTCATTCATTCATTCATTCATTCATTCAGGAGAAACTAATTAACCAGATCCTAGCCTATTGGTGTTTTATCAGACCCTAATGTTCTAAGGGAAGGACAACACCCATCTCCAGCCCACTCTAGCCATTGTGTCCACATAAGGGGAGGAGGAAAAAAAAAAGAAGTTCACAGTCCAGATACTAAAAGATTGAGATCTAATCATAGGACTATAGAATATTTCCCCTCCCCTCACAACTAATCACCACATTACTAAAGGCGTATTTATAGTAGAAAAAAGCATTTGACAAAATCCAACACCCATTCATGATTCAAAAAACTCTCAATGAAATGGGAATAGAGAATTTCCTTAACTTGATAAAGAATACCTACAAAAACGTACAGTTAATATCATATTTAATGATGAAAAACTAGAAGTTTCCAAATAAGATCAGGAACAAGGCAAGAATGTTTCTTCTCACTATTTATTTCAGTAGTGGACTAGAATTTCTAGCTATTGCAATGAGACCAGGAAAGGAAATAAAAGGTATTCAAATTGGGAAGAAAAAAATAAAACTGTATTTGTTTACAGATGACATGATGTTCTATGAAAAAAAAATCCAAAAGATTGATGAAAATCTCCTGCAACAATTACACTAATGTTGCAAGATATAAGGTTAATATAAAAGTCAATCACTTTCCAAATAACAGCAACGAATAAGTGGAATTTGAAATTAAACACATAATACAATTTACATTAGCACTCCTCAATATGAAATTTTTAGGTACAAATTTAAGAAAATACATATGTATAAGGTCTATTTGAGAAAAACTACAAGACTTTGATGAAAGAAACCAGAGATCTAAAAAAAAGGAGAATAATTTCATGTCTATGGATTAAAAGTCTCAGTATTGTCAGGATGTCAGTTCTTTCCAACTTGACCTATAGATTCAGTACTATCCCAATCAAAATCCTAGAAAGTTATTTTGTGGGTATTGTCAAATTGATTCTAAAGTGTTTCTACAAAGGCAAAAGACCCAAGGATAGCCAACACAATATTGACTGGGAAGAACAAAGTTACAGGACTGACACTACTTGATTTAAAACTTATTAAGTACAGTAATCAAGACAGTGTGGTATTGGTAAAATCATAGAAAAATAGACTAAAGGAACTTAATAATATAGCCAACTGAACTTTGACAAGGAGCAAAAGGAATACAGTGGAGCAAAGATAGTTTTTTCATCAAATGGTGCTGAAACGTATAGACATCCACATGCAAAAAAGAAAAAAGAAAAAAAAACTAGATACAAAAATTAAGTCAAAATGGATCATAGACCTAAATGCCATAAAAATCCTGGAAGATAATATAGGAGGAAACCAAATGACGTTGGCTATGGCAGTGACTTTATAGGTATAATGCCAAAGGTATAAAGGTGTATAAATAACTTTTAAATCTGGTATAGAATTTTTTACAAAATAATTAAAAGGAAATAATAAGTCTATGTTAATATATGTACAATACAAAAAGATCATTTGTGCTATCAATAACAAAAAAGGACATGGCAGGATGTAAAGTATTACAGTTTTTATATGGGAATGAAGCTAAGTTGTTATCAATTTAAAACAGATTGTTATAACTTTAGGATATCTTAAGTAACTGAAGTAGTTATCACAAAGAAATTATCTATAGAATATAAATAAATAAAATAAACATATAGAATATACACAAGGGGAAATAAAAGAATAAAAACATATCACTGCAAAAATCAATGAAATATAAAAGAAGGCAGCAAGGGAAGAGAGGGAGGACAGAAAAGCTCTAAGACATATGGAAAGCAATTAACAAAATGTCAATAGGAAGTCCTTCTTTATTACAAATTACTTTAAATATAAATAGATTAAATGCACCAGTTAAAAGACATAGATTGACTGAATGAATTAAAAAAAATCCAACTATATGTTGTCTACAAGAGATTCATTTTAGATTTAAGGACGTACATAGGCTAAAGAGAAAGGGTAAAGATAGTTGTTTAATGAAAATAGGAACCTAAAGAGAGCAGGAGTGTCCATAGTTGTATCGAAGTAGACATTAAGACAAAACCTGCCACAGGCCTCAGATAAGCTTATATAATATAAATGAATTGATTTACCAGGAAGATATAACAATTATAAATATGTATACATCAAACATTAGAGTTCCCAAATATTTGAAGCAATATTGACAGAACCCAAAGGAGAAATAGAGAGCAGCACAATAATAGAAGATTTCAGTGCTTCACTTTCACTTATGGATAGAAAAGTCAGATAGAAGACTTGCATAATATTATAGACCAATTGGACCTGAGAAATATACAAAACATTCTACCCAATAATAGCAGAATATAAATCCTTTTCAAGTGCACATAGAACATTCTCCGAAACAGACCACATCAGGCTACAAAACAAATCCCAACAAATTTAAGAAAACTGAAATCATACAGGCTATGTTCTCTGACCACAACAGGATGAAGTTAGAAATCAGTAACAGAAGGAACAGAGGAATTCTCTTAAACAATCATTGCGTAGAAGAAAAAAAATCACAAGGGAATTTTTAAAATATCTGAAGAAAACGAAAACAAAGCACAGTATACCAAAATTTATGGGATGCAATGAAAGAAATACTAAGAGGGAAGTGTATAGCAGTAAACGCATTAAAAAAGAAGAAAGATCTCCAATCAACAACTTAACTTTACACATCAAAAAAGTAGAAAATGAACTAAACCCAAAGTTAGCAGAAGTTAATAATAGAGTAGAGATAAACAGAGAATAAAAAAATAGAAAAATCAATGAAATTAAGAGTTTTTTTAATAAAGATCAACAAAATTGAAAAAATCTTGCCTAGACTAACCAAAAAAATAAAGAAGAGTCAAATAACTAAAAATGGAAATGAAAGAGGGAATATAGCAACAGATGTCACAGAAATGAAAAGAATTATGAGACTACTATGAACAAGTATATGTCAATAAAATGGATAACTTAAAAGACATGAATAAATTCTTAGAAACACAAGCCTACCAAGACTGAATCATGAAGAAATAAAACTCTGAACAGACCTAAAGCTATGGATAGTAAAGCAGAAAAACAAAACAAATTAAACAAAAACAAAACACCTCCCAAGAAAGAAAAGAAAACCCCAGGACCAAATGGCTTCACTGGAGAATTTTATCAAACATTTAGAGAATAATTAACACTGATCCCCATCAAACTCTTCCAAAGAATTAAAGAGGAGATAACACATCCAAACTTATTCTATGAGGCTAGAATTATCCTGATATCAAAACCAGATGAATATACAAAAAAGAAAACCACAGACCAATATCCCTGATGAATATTCATGTAAAAATCCTAATCATACTAGAAAAGTAATTCAACAGTGCATTTAAAGGATAATACCCTATGACCAAGTGGGATTTCTGCATGGAACATGGGGATGGTACAACACATAAAAATGAATCAATGTAATATGCTATAATAACAGAGTGAAGGAAAAAAGTCACATGATCATCACAATTGATGCAGAAAAGGCATTTGACAAAATTCAACTGTCATGATAAAAACTCCCAATGAACTCAGTTTAGGGAAATATACCCCAAAGTAATAAAGGCCCTATATTTCCCAACCACCCCATCCCTCCCACCCCCCACCACTCCCGCAACCCTCAATTTGTTTCCTGAGATTAAGAATTCCTCATATCAGTGTGATCATATGATACATGTCTTTCTCTGATTGACTTATTTTGCTTAGCATAATATTCTCTAGTTCCATCCACGTCGTTGTAAATAATACATTATATGTTTAAAAAAAAAAAGTAGTAAGGGAAAAATGAAGGGGGGGAATCGGAGGGGGAGATGAACCATGAGAGACTATGGACTCTGAGAAACAAACTGAGGGTTCTAGAGGGGAGAGGGGTGGGAGGATGGGTTAGCCCAGTGATGGGTATTAAAGAGGGCACGTACTGAATGGAGCACTGGGTGTTATATGCAAACAATGAATCATGGAACACTACATCAAAAACTAATGATGTATGGTGATTAACATAACATAATAAAATAAAATAATATTTTCATAATAATTAAAATAAAATTAAATAAAAATAAAGGCCATATATGACAACCCCACAGTTAATATCATACTAAACAGTGAAAAAAACCTCAAGCATTTCCTCTCAATCAGGAACAAGATAAGGATGCCCACTCTTGCCACTTTTGTTCAACATACTACTGCAAGTCCTAGTCAGTACAACTAGACAAGAAAAGGAAATAAAAGACATCCATATTAGAGAAGAAGTATAGTGATCTGTAGTCACAGATGACATGACTTATATGTACAAAGCCCTGAATATTCCACACACACACACACACACAAAACCTGTTACAACTAATAAACAATTTCAGCAAAGTTTCAGGATGCAAAGTAAATGCATAAAAATCAGTTTCTTTCTATACACTAATAATGATCAAATTGAAAAGGAAATTAAGAAAACAATCCTATTTACTACAGGATCAAAAAGAATAAGATATTGAGGAATAAGTTTCACCAGGGAGAAGAAAGACTTGTACACTGAAAACTAATAAAAACAATTGCTGAAAGAAACCAAAGAAGGTACAAGTAAATGGAAAGACATTTCATGCCTGTGGATAAGAAGACATAATATTGTTAAAATGTCCATATTACCCAAAGTGATATACAGATTCAGTGTAATCCCTATCAAAACCCCAGTGGCATTTTTTTGCAAAAACAGAAAAAGATGCTGCTTGTCCTAAAATTAATATGGAACCTCACAGGATCCCAAATAGGCAAATCAATCTTTAGGAAAAAAAAAAAAAAGTTGGAGCAACCCACTTCCTGACTTCAAAGCATACTGCAATGCAACAGTAAATAAGATGGAATGGTACTGGCGTTAATAAACACACACACACACACACACACACACACACCCCAATAAAACAGAGCCCAGAAGTAAACCCCCATGTGTATGGTAAAATGATCTCAATAAAGGTGTCAGGACTAAAGAATGGGGAAAGGAGCTGGGAGAACTAGATATCCACTGCCAATGAAAGAAGTTGGACCCTTATATTACACTATATACAAAAATTAACTCAAAATGGATTAAAGACCTAAAAGTAAGACCTAAAACTATAAAACTCCTAGATGAAGACATAGGAGAAAAGCTTCAAGATACTGGGTTCGGTAACGTTTTCTAGGATATGACGACAAAAGCAGAGGCAACAAAATGAAAAATAAATAAATGGGATTATATCATACTTTAAAACTTTTGCACATCAAAGGAAGTAATTGACAGAGTGAAAGGCAAAATACAGAATGGAAGAAAATAATTGCAAATCTCATATATGATAAGGGATTATTATGCAGAATATATAAGAAACTTCTACAACTCAACCACAGCAACAACAACCCAATTAAAAATGGGCAAAGGGCTTGACTAGACATTTTTTCAAAGAATTTATATAAATAGTCAGTAAACATATGAAAAATGTTCAACATCACTAATGATCAGGGTAATGTAATTAAAAACCATTATGAGATGTTGCCGCCTGTTCACCAGAATGGCCACTATCAAAAAAATTAAAAATAACAAGTCTTGGCAAGAATACAGAGGAGTTGGAATTTATGTGCACTGTTAGTGGGAATGTAAAATGGTGCATTAGTTATGGTAAACAATATGGTAGTTCCTTAAGAAATTAAAAACTGAATTAGCATATGATCCTGTAATTCACTTCCAGGTATTTATCCAAAATTATTCAAAGCAGAATCTTGAAGAGATACTTACATTTTTATATTCATTGCATTATTCACAGTTCCCAAGATGTGGAAGCAATTTAAATGTCCATTGACAGAGGAATGGGTATAGGAAATGTGGCCTATACATACAATGGAATATTATGCTGCTTTAAAAATGAAGAAAATTCTAATATGATGTTGAATCTTGAGGACACTATGCTAAGTGAAATAAGCCAGTAATAAAAGGACAAATACTGTATGATTCCGTTCATGGGAAGTATTTAAAGTAGTCAAAATCATAGAAACAGAAAGTAGAAGAATGGGTTCTAAGGACTAGGGGGAGAGGAACTTAGCATTCAGTTCATGTAGAATTTAAGTGTTGCAAGATGAAAAAGTTCTAGAGATCTGTTGTACAATAATATGACTATATTTAACACTGCTGAACTGACACTTGAAAATGGTTAAGATGGTAAATCTAATTGTATATATTTTTTACCACAATAAAAAATGATGACAGAAGAGAGATGAAAACATAATAAAGACATACCACATGCAGTTTAACAAAAATAAATTTGGAAAAGATGATGAAAGATTATTTTTCCATATGTATACATGTATACAATAAATACGTATATGTATGTTTATATATACACATATATACATATATAAAGTATTAAAATAGACTCCAAAGAGGTAGATATTCTGAATGAACTAATTACCTGGAAAGATAATGAAAAAGTTATCATTTTAATAATATATAAAAGAAAATCCATTCTGAGAAAGGGCTGAAGGGACAGTTTAATGAGCAATTGCTCTTAAATAGTCATGGACCAAAGAATTCTCATAATACATAAATTTTTCCAGAGCACAAAAAGAAATAAAGCCTTTCAATTTATTTACTCAAGCTAGCTTAATAAACCTGTTATGAAGCACAATAAAAAGAAAACTGTATACAAATCTCACATCCCAATGTAGGATTTTTGTTTAATACACCAGTAAATCAAATCTAGAATACTAAGAGAAAAATATACATTATGAAGTAGAATTGATTTTTAAAAAAGGATATTTTAGCAAAAGGAAATAGGTTGATGTAATTCACATACTGTGATTCACATTTCCAGATCTAGACTTAGACAGATGGTACTTGCAACACCAGCTCCACCAATTATTGACTTTTCGACCTTAGGCAAATTGCCTAATCATTCTGTGCCTGTCATGAGGATTAAATGAGATAATGTATGTAAAGTACCTAGCACAATGCCTGGAAAGTCATAAATAATTAACTGTTACTGTTGGATAGGCACAAATAATAAAAAGGCATTTGATAGCATTTAACAACCATTCCTGATTTTTTAAATAAACTGGAAATAATAGTATCAGAAGATAACAAAGACTGTGTTTATCTCATACCATAAGGATTATGCTTAGCAGTAAAACTTCCAAATACAGTCAAGAATAAAACAAAGGTGACATTTATTACCTTGAATTAGCCAAACTGCAAGGTTAAAGGCATAGTCCTCCAGATTGCTGGTTCTGCCCGTTACTTCTAATACCAACAGCAAGGAGTTTGGTTCCAACTCGTTTTTTGGAGCTCCATTTAGATGTATAATTGAGCTATAACATACTCTTGCTTTTCATGTTCATGTTACTATCATGAAATCAGCTTGAAACTTTGCATTTTTTAATGTTCTAAAACAGTGAGGATTAATATTAAAGGAACATAAATTCTCCTTCAATCAAAATGCCACTAAGTTATAGGGTGGTGCTGGAGGAAGATTTAACAAAATTATCCTAAAATATATTTGGAAAGAATAAATAATATGCAAAGAAATACTGAAAAGAAAAGGAATAAGAGAGTTTACCCTCCCCCCAAAATAAATCTGACATAAGAATAGAAATATCAGTGAAAGGGGCACCTGGGTGGCTCAGTCAGTTAAATGTCTGCCTTCCGCTCAGGTCATGATCCCAGAGTCCTGGGATTGAACCCTGCTCAGTGGGGAGTCAACTTGTCCCTCTCCCTTTGCCCCTCCCCCTGTTTATGCGCGTGCTCTCTCTCTCTCTCTCAAATAAATAAATCAAATCTTAAAAAAAAAAATCAATGAAAGAGAACAGAAAGCCTAGAAACAGTCCTTAGTAAGGTGATAATTTAACGTAGGATAAGGAAACCATAAACACGTAAAGGATGGATTATTTAATAGATGTCACTGAAATGAACAGCTAACAATAATAAAATTATTACTGCTCTAACTCATACCACTAATCAAAATTTATTCCAGAATGAATTATGTAACTAAATTAAAAAATAAAACAAATTGGTAGAAAATTCAGATGAATGCCGTGTATTATAGTGATGAATAAAACTCCAATTGTAAACTCAAAACATGCAAATAATAATGGAAAACGTTAATAGATTTTAAAACATTAAGAAACATTTCCTCCTCTTGGAAGAATACATAAATAAGATTAAAAGACAAACTAGAAAAAATTATACTTTATGCAAGAAAAAAAATTCCTATAATAAAAGAGCTCTTATAAATCAACAATTATCAAAAACTCAATGCTAAAAGGTGGGGAATGTATATTTTCAACAGTGCGTAGGAGAACCCAAAACAATAAACATATGAAGAGTATTTATTATGCTAGTAATATAAAATCAAAATTATAAATCAAAAAGTACATTATGACCTCAAAATTTGTAAAGCTTAAAAGAAAAATCTCAGGGTGGTGAAGGTAGTAGTACAAGACATTCTTACGTTGCTGATGGAGGTAATATTTTTAAATTGGGGGTAATAACTTGGCTATTCATATATTAAGAACCTTAACAATGTTGCAACATTTAGCAAATGGAAATTATGTTCTTAAAGTCCATATGAGGAAATAGAACACTCATAATACAGTTTAAGTAAAAGGAGAATAAAAAATGCATGTGCTACCTAACATACCAATTCAATAAGAAAATACACCAAAGTGGGCGCCTGGGTGGCTCAGATGGTTAGGCGTCTGCCTTCGGCTCGGGTCATGATCTCAGGGTCCTGGGATCGAGTTCCGCATCGGGCTCCCTGCTCAACGGGGAGCCTGCTTCTCCCTCTGCCTCTCTCTCTCTCTCTCTCTCTGTCTCTCATGAATAAATAAATAAAATAAAATCTTTAAAAAAAAAGAAAATATACCAAAGTGTAGACAGTGGCTCTCTCCAGAGTATGGAAGTGCAGCTGACTTTTATGAAATAGTAGTACTTTTTTTTCCACCATAAAATGATTCAACACTTGTTAGCCTTTTTTTCTTTTTTTACTGGTTAGTCTTTAATTTATTATTTAGTCTCATTACAAGGCAGGCTGTCTACTGAGGTGCTGATGGGGGCTCTTTTCTGTAAGAGACTGGAATAAAGTAGCCACTCTTCAGTATGCTAGCACCCATTCTGGAATCACAAAAACTCTCTAAAGAACTCTGAGGCTAAAATAATTTCTTTTTCTCTCTCTCTGTCGCTGTAAAGTTTAATCCTTTTGCTGATAGTCAGGCAATTTCAGCACTAACTTCTTAAAGCTGGACAGGGGCGGGGGGATAGCATGCTTTCTCTGGACATATGTTCCTCATTATGTCAGTCCCTTTATAGCTCCCACTTCAGGGTGACCTTGAAAGGAAACACCCTGCAGAGCTAGAAAGTGGGTAGCGTTCACTAAAGAACCATGTTACAGGATCCAGTGTGTTAGAAGTTACTTTATTTCTCAGAGGTGGTAAGGCAACTCTGTGCCTATAAAATAAGTAGAGATGCTTCTCTGTACATAAAACTTCAAAAGAAATCCCACAGCTGCAGAAAAGTGGATCAACTTCACGTGGTTCTCAGAAGTATATAGGTTAAATACTCAGTAAATAACTGCAAAATGGATAAATGGAGAATGAATAAAGTACTGCAGTCTTCTTTACCTGGTGTCTATTTCAGAGCCTTTTACCTTCATTTCATTTAGCATCACTTGGTGAGATTTTTAAAAATATATATATGATTTCCCAGATTAACCTCCAGAGATATAACTGCATCTCGTCTGAATAGGGACCTGGCAGGGCCTCCACAGACAGTTTTATAGGCTACTCACTGGACAAGGGTGCTAAGGTGTGGAGGCAAGTGGAGTCTGAAGTTCAACCTGGGCTTCTGGAGTAGGCTAAATTTGCTAAGGAAGGGATTCCCCCTCCCCCCATTTTTGTTCTAATTCACACAAAGTGTGCCTGATGAGCAAGCCTGATGAGCAAGCCCGGGATGCATCTTCTCAGAGGTAATACCTTTTTCTATTCAAACAAAGATGCAGTATAGACTCTTACAGCCCTGGTTCCAGGCATCAGGATTTTGTTTAAAGTTCCTCAGGTAAAACCAATAAACGATTATGGTTAAAAACCATGGGGCACCATCAGCTGTTGCCAGCACTGAGTTCAAATTCTTCTATGCAGAATCTGTTTCCTCTGACCAGATTATAATTGTTGCCCCTCTGACCTCTGAGTCTCCCGTCCACCTGCACTCTTCCTCCATTCTCACATAATCCCAACCCCACCCTCTGACCACATTCTTTCTGTGAACTCTAGTTCTTTAGTTTCTGTAATCAAGTTCAGTGTTTTGAGTGACATATTACATAGTACAGCTTGCAGGAAATTGGACCACCAAGAGGTAGAAACCTGAGATCAGAAAGGCTGTGGCTTCCCTCTAGCCCCATACTTGTCACAAAAGGAATGCTAGTCAGCCTGGGGAAGGTAATGGGTAAAGAATCTGTTGCCACATGGCTTTCAAAAAATATTTCATTGCCCATAAAAACTAGATCATGTCGTTCAGGTGAGTCCAACCAAATATAACATATTTTTGATAATCTTCTATGTGTTGGGAAATTTGAATAACAAAAATAGGAGTAAAATATAGCCCTTACCACCAAGATCCATATAATGTAGAGGTGCTAAAGAGGAATTTAAGACATGGGAAATGCCCCTTGAAGATCTCCCCTCAGTTTCTTATCACCATATCTGGGAAGACTCAGGGAAAAAAAAGATAATGTCAAAAGCTGGGAGAAATATGTACCAGATTTAAGGTATATGGAAGAGGAAATACTCGCAGAAAATAATCCAGAAGGAGGAAAGATAATACAGAAAATTGTCACTTGAATAGTGTCTAAACAGATGAAGTGCTGCAGGAAAAAACAGAAAGAGGAAACACTGTGCTGGTTGTACATACTGGACACTGTAGATTTCCAAAACTCACTTTAATAAGAGTGACAGATAGAAGAGGAAAGAAATAATCCCTCCATCAGGTATGAGTTGTCAGATGTGTTTCTTCCAAACAGTGGATTTGAGCTAAAGGCTGTGCAGATTTACTTCAGGTCTACATACCTCCGTATGTATGGTTGAAGATGTCTTGTGTTTACCTGGATGACTCAGCAATTTGGCTTTCTATCCAAAGAAAAGGAGGTGATCTAGATGGACTTATTTATGTAAATATATGCTCATTTTCTGGTATTTTGTTTTAAACCATGTTTAAACAAAAAACAAAAAACCTCCCCAGTTTAAAGTAAACAAAAGTAAGAACTGATTATATTGCTTCTGAATTCAAAATGAGCATATGGAATTTTAAAAATAAATCAAAACACATGTGAATATTTTTAAAAAACAAAAACAAAAAGTTGTGAATCAGAGAAATGAAACATTATCCTGTAGTCAAAAGGGAAAATAATACCTCTGAGTAAGTTTGACCTAGGAAACAGAAGAAAAACACTACAATGAGATAAACATATACTGATCATAAAGGCTAAAATTAAAAGTATTGATAGGAATGTGGCACAACCAGAACTCTCATACATTATTAAGGGGAGTATAAAGTGATCTGGCCACTTTGGCAACAAGCCTGGTACTTTCTTCTAATTTGAAACATGTAACTGCCGTATGACTCAGCAGTTCCATTCCTACATCTTTAATACAGAGAAATGAGAACATATTTCTGCAAAAAGGCTTGCACGAGAGTGTTTATGACAGTTTCTTCATAATAGCTGAAAACAACCCAAATATCTATCAATAGGTTAGTAGATTTTTAGAAATCATGGTATATAGTTATATAGAGGGAAACTACTCAGCAAAAAGGAACAAACTTAATAAATATAACTAGTGGATGAATCTCATAAACAATACATTGAGTGAAAGAAGCCTTGAAAAAAAAAAACAGTATATGCTGTATGGTTCAATTTGTATTAATTTCTTGACCAGGAAAAATTAATCTGTGATGAAAAAAATCAGAATAAAGGTTGTGTCTGGAATGCGGCAGATGGTGACTAGGAAGAACTATGAGGGAACTTTTTAGGTAGATAATAGGGATTTAGGTTACTTGGTATATGTAATAGTCAGAATTCAATGAATGGCTTAAGATGTGTGCATTTTATTTATGTAAGATTAGCCTCGGAAAAACAGAAAACAACTATTGAATTCTACTTAATTTTCTAGTTTAGTTCTATGCATGCTGAAGTGTTTAAGGATAAAGTATTAGCTATCCATTGCTCTGTAAAAAATTACCCCAAAATGTGGTGCCTTAAAAAGGCAAATATTTATTATATTATAGTTATAATAGGTGAAGAATTTGAGAGCAACTTAGTTGGGTGGTTTTGGCTCAGGTTCTCTGAGGAAGTTGCCAACCAAGGTAATAGGAGAAGCTGTAGCACCTGAAGGCTTGACTGACGGAGAATCCTCTTCCAAGCCACTCATAGGACTGTTGACAAGAGTCCTCCATTCCTCATCATGTGGGTCTTTCTGCAGTGCTGCTCATGACATGATAGCTGGCTTCCCCTAGAGTGAACAGTCCACGGAAAATTGCAAAGCAAAAAGCTTGGTGCCCATCATGATCTAGCCTTAGAAGTCACACACCATCATTTCTGATACATACTTTTCTGCAGGCCAGCCTTGATACGATGTAGAAGAGGACTCACTTTAAATGTACCCAAAAAAGATTGATAGATGGATAGATGAATAAATATATTGAAAGACATGAGATAAGGCATATGTTGCAAAATATTAACAGTCTAGTATCTGTGTGGTATATGCATGTTCACTGTACAGGTCTTTCAACTTTTGTATATGTTTGAAAATTTTCACAATAAAGTAAAATCACTTAATTCTAAAGAGATATGAAAAGACTGGCCTCATCTACATAAAAAGGGTAATGTTTAAGAAGAACTCAGTGTAGTTTGAAGGCAAAGATATTGAAGAGTGATGGTTGAAATAAGACATTGATGCTGTTCCAGGGGCTGGAATGGAAGAAATGTTTGCATTGCATGACCAGCAGATGAGCCTGAGGAGCCTTAGAATGGACGCTCCCATCTAACCCCCAAATGTCATGGGGGACAGCAAGATACTTCCCTGTGTATAGGTGACACAGATCGTGGCATAATGGAAGCTGCTTTAGGGTTGGGATTCAAGAGAAGATGGCAACTGCTGGTGTCACTGAAAAGTAACATCTGAAGACCAGATAGGAACAAGGACATTGCAGTGGATGCTGGTACAGATTAATAACAAACATCTAAGTTAAATAAAAACCCACACTCACTCCTGGATCCAAACACAATCCCAAGGAGAAAAGGGTTGGCAGTGATGTTATGGAAGGGGGTAAGGAAGACTGGCTAGAAACATAGGAACTCATAAGCAGGGATTAGTGTTTTTTTCTGGGCATTGGTGTCTTAAATATTTGTAGGAGTCTTTCAAACTTCCAAAGGAGATAGAATTTTTTTATAATTGGCATTGATAATAATTTAATTAATTTTAAAGACATGATTGGAAAAATCATACTGATAGGGAAATATCTTCGCTTGGAAATTACAGTCAGTGTTATCACAATCATAGTTTTTTAAGAAGGTAATATGCCTTTTTTTTTTCAAAGGATACATTTCAAAGGATTTTCTTAGGAACAAAACTGTTCATACATAAAATACAACAAACAGTGAAGTGCAACTCCAAGGTCTATATTTGACTCTGAGTGCCTATTATAAAAAAAGAAAGTAACATGAATCATTCCATATGATTAAACCACATATTAATAGAGACAAACAGAAGCTCAAAAGCACGTGCACCCACACACAGGCTCAGAGATTAAAATGGGAAGAAAAAAAACAAGCCCAGAATTGCTGAGAAATGGGGAGCGACAGACACAAGCTAAAGATAGTGCTTGGTCTTTTGTTCTGTACTCTGCCCCCATGGCCTCTCCAGAAAGTCTAGACAAGAGATATTGGCGACAGACAGAAGAAAGAACCATATGCAGATGGAAGAATTCAGTGCAATATGTACAGAATGATGTAGAGACTTGAACTACCCCGCCCCTGTAATTGTTAGCAATTTAGACGAAACATCATGAATCTGTGGTGATGTTGGTTGGGGTGAGTGATGGCTCACACTACCTCTAAAAGGCCAAACCTAGCTTCCAGAGGTCTGTCTCTCACTCTTCAAGGAGGATTCAGGAGAATTGGTAACCTTGATCCAATGCACTTTGGGGAAAGTATAAACATCAAATGAAAAACAACCACTGAGCCTGTATTAAGGCCATGGTTTACTTTTTAAATTCTGTTCATAAAATATTTTACTTCTTTTCCCACTTCCACTTTTATTCTTGGTCAAGAGACCTGCATCATCTCTTTTCAAACAAGTAATGGGACCTCAGGGGTTATCCTTTTCCTATCTCACCCTCGATAAAATGCATAGCAAGATGGAGAGGAGGTCAGCCTGGTACTGACCAGAGAGCAGTGTGTCCATGCAGCTGAGAGAAAATTCAGTCTCCAACTGCATTTGTTGTTCTGCTCACAATCTGAAGCTCTGTGAAGACATTTCCAGGTGTGGCAGAGTTTCCTGGAGCCCAGTGAGCATGTCCCCAGAATAACTGAGAAAAAAATAAATCCTTACCAATGAAATTATTCTGTGGAAACAGAAAGAAGTGCGCTATTTTAAGAATCTCATTTTTTTTAAGATTAAAAAGTAGATTCTTCTTATAAGAGAGAACTTGCATATTCACATTCTCTGGCTTTCAGATGCTAGGATTTCTTAAAGCAGGGCCTACCTGTATTTAATGATACTGGTTGCTATAGGCAAATCCCACCTCCTCACACCAAGACAAGAACAAGATCTCCTGAGGAGCATCCTAGTTAAGAACTCCAGTGTCTAAGGACACATTAAGGTAGCTGTCTGTTCAGAAGACAAGCAATAAAATATTCTATAAAGATACCCAGTTAAATTTCCAATTAAAATGATTTAGTGCCTTCATTTTTTAAGTTTTCCCAAGGTTTGCTGATGACTAAAATTATGTAATGAAGCTTTCAAGGTTTTAAATCTGCTAATTAATCTCTGCACCTTTACAATAACCCAGAGCAATAAAAGGCACAGTGAAAAGAAGCAGATTAATGTACAAGTGTATTAACCCTTTGGAGGCTGGTCTCTTGAAGCCTTGCCAGCTGGTGGTTTAAAGTGAGTCAGAATATCATTTGGTCATGTGAGGAGGGAGCAGCATCATGAGTAGTTTCTCCTGTAGCAGCTGGGTCAGAACTGATTCTGCTTCTACTACAGTCCCTACTGGGTGCCTGCTAAGTGACAAACTTCTGTAATTCAAAGTACCAGGCAAGTAGGGCTGAGAGGGAAAACAAGACACTGTGCAGTCCTGAAGGGTAGAACTTTCAGAAACAGAATTCAGTGAATGATTTAAATGATTCTGAAAAAGCACAAAGGGTGAAACTCTGTAAGCGGCATCCAGGAAACCTCAGTCTATGTGTTGAACTCATGCAGATGTGAAGTAGAAAGCCCCTGTTAACGGGCCAGACAGGTTTGAGGAGTGGAGAGAAATACTTTAAGGCAGAAGAATATTGTAAAATTGTGGCAGAATACTGAGTTGTACCCGGAGGGAATGCTTATTGTCTCAGATTGGAGTTAACAAGGGGCTCAGATGTTTTTGCTCAACTGTGTTAGTGTTATTTACAATGGGTATTTGCAGTGGGTGGATACCTGTGCCCATTATCTACCTATTGTCTCTCAGCTTCAAGACCAAATTCTATGCTGCTCTGAGATGCTGGGGCTGGAGTCTGCAATATATATTTCTCAGATTCCCTTGCTAGAAACTACTGGCTTCCATTTAGGTTCTGCTAATGAAAGGTACTCAAGTAGACTGAAATGGGGAAGTAGAGGAGAAGGTCCTTTGTATTTTCCAATTCCTGCCAGCATCATTCAATCACAGATGCAAACTACTTGCAGATTATTCCTGCTAAGAGACAGAGCTGGGATTAAGGCTTGGTTCTGTTTGACTACAAATGTCATATGCTTTCTCTAATCTTACATCGCCTCTCTGTAGGGAATTGTGAGATAGAAACATCAGAAAACCTAAGAAGGATGAGGAACATGGTTAGCAGTGCTTCGTGTCTTAGAGAGTGAGAGGTGAGAAGAAGCTGCTGGACTTGGCAGTTAGAAGGACAATAATGGCCCTATGATGACAGTTTAGGTAAGGTGATAGGGACTGTGATAGGCAGAATTGTATGACTGCCCCCATGATCTTTGCCCCCTAGTGTTACACCCTTCATTGCTGGTTAGAACTTGTAATATATTTCTGGCCAATAGAATGTGGCAAAGGGGAAGATATTTTGCAAATATAATTAAGGCCATAATTGGTTAGATTTGAGTTATTCAAGAAGGAGGTTGACCAGGGTGGGCCTGAACTAGTTAGGTGAGGCTTTTAAAAGGGAATGATCATCAGAGATACTCTCCTCCTGACCTGGAAGAAGAATGCAAGCTGCTATATTGTAAACTGCCTGGGGAGAGGCATGGCCTCTAGTTGCTGAGAGTCTCAGTCCTACAACCCAGGGAAATGAATTCTGCCAACAACCATGTGAGTTCAAAATAGCTAAAAGCCTCAGATGAGATGATAGCTCTGGATGACATCTTGATTTTGACCAGATGAAACCCTGAGCAGAGAACCCAGGTAACTCGTTCCTGAACTGACCCATGGAAACTGAGAGATAATATTTTTTATGTTGTTTTAAGTCCCTAAATTTGTGGTACTTTGTTATGCCATGATAGGAAACTAATACAGGGACAGAAACCAGACTTCAGGCAAACACCCACACACACACTCTTCCTCCAGCCACTGGCTGAATGGAATCCTGGTACCAAACAGATCCATCATTTGGAATCATGCTGCCATTACCCACCTGCCTGAAACAGCCTATTGCTAAAACCCAGCCAGCACACAGGGTCCCACTAGATAGCAGTCTCATACCAGACCGTACCTGGGTTCACATGTCCCTTTGGAAATTTATGTTAAATTTCTGGCTTTACCCTTTTGCTCTAGTCCCATATTCTTATCATTACAACATCTTAAGAAAGAAAACAAAAAACAAAAAACAAGGCAGTGTCATCTGAATTTTTTTTTTACTGTTATTTGTTATTTTACTATAGATTAAAAAAAACTAAAGGAGTTCCTTTAATTCAATTATAGTATAAAGACTCTTGCTAAACAATAACAAAATAAAATCTGTGAAAAGAGAGTCAGCAATAACAATATGGAAACAAAAGATCACCATTATAATTTTGAAGTCTCAGCAACTGAAATGGAAATTAATGTTGTTCATGAAGCTTTCCTAGATGACTGGTTAGTTTGTTTTCTCCACCAGACCGTACTTCCTCATGCTAGGCATGATGGCAAAAGCATCCATGACAAATTCACAGAGGGATACACAGCTACCTCTGTAATAAACAAGCTGAACAGCAACTGGTAGCATCCTCAAGTACAGCTGAGCTGAAACTCCTTAAGAAAGCAATCTGAATAACCTTGTCACATCCATTTTCCACACTTTTCCTTTGGCAAGCGCTCTATGTCCCCGTGAAGCCTCATTTCCCCATCTATTGCCAAAGGCTACCATTTCATATCACACATCAAAGCGTGAGAAATGTCAAGGTAATGAAAACTGACATGGTGGTAAAGAGAAGGTGAGCCACAACCATTGTGGGGAAAGTGAGGTCAAGGTCCTTTTCAGCAGAGCAGTGCATCATCCTGGCTTTCGTGCAGCTGTGCTTGCCCAAGAGCTGGGCTCTACAACAAGAATATGCCTCTTGAATAGCAGCCACAGGACATAACTTGGAATTCAAAATGAATCCAATGGCAAGATAGGCAAAACAGCTTCTACATTCAAAACCAAAAATCACTCTTGACCTTGAAAGGTTTATTATGTATTCGAAATATCCGTGGCTTAACTTAATAAACCGACTACTGAACTTTTACCCATACATCTGGCCAAGTGCATTTCAATCTTCTTGAGAAAATTATATGTTAAGTTATGAATTTGGCTTACTAGCTACCTCTTGCAGAAACAGAGCCATATGAGTAAAAACTTTGGGAGGCTGAAGGTTTTGGTTCTTATACAGATCAAACACTGGGTCTTTGGCCAAGTCACAGAATTTCTTTCTTCAGTTTTCAATTTCAAAGAGTGAACTCTACTTCAGACCTTGAACTTATGTATAGTCCTACTGCCAGGGACTCTCTTGCGTATATATAAATGTTGGCCCTGAGTCCAAAAAGGACGCCAGGAATAGTGGTGTAGTCCAGGTACTCAGAGATGGTCATTTGGAATGTTACATACTGTTACATGTTACAAAACATTCCAGTGCTGCACAGTTGAGATACTTGTATTTGCTCAGAAGCAAAATAACTCCAATAGAAGGATAATTTTAGGACTAAGAAGATTAGTATTCTCATCTAGAGTGAGGAATACCTCTTGATTGAACATTCAGAGATTATATCTGGATAAAAAATATATGTAACTCCTAATAACAGGAGTGAAGATAGAAACCTAACCTGCCAAGGAATATGTGCTTTTTAAAGATTTATTTATTAAATTGAGAGAGAGAGAGAGAGAGAGAGCGGGGGTAGGGGGAGAGGGAGACAGAGGATGAGGGAGAGTGAGAATCTCAAGCAGACTCCTCGATGAGCGTGGAGCCCTATGCGGGGCTGGATCTCACAGCCCTGAGATCATGACCCTGAGATCATGACCTGAGCCGAAACCAAGAGCCAGATGCTTAACCAACTGAGCCACCATAGGAATATGTGTTTTTTAAAGAGGGTCTCATGCCATACTTTTCTTTAGGCTTTTCTTGCAATATTGTTATTTGGTACTTGGTCAGGATTATAAATAGTACCAAACTTCCTGTCCTAATCTGTTTCTTGTTCTGTTCTGGGTTAAGTTGAAATTCATATCCCTACATCCTTGATACGGGATGTAGAACAAGGCACTGGAAAGCATTCTGTCCTCTGTCGTCTATAGCAGTTCACCATTCCTCAGTCCCTTACCCATGCATGGGCTATGACTTCAGCAGTGCTATGCAGATAAATTTGTCATATTCCTTCCAATTCTGAATTAGTGCCTCTCACCAAAGACCAAGTTCTTTTTTTTTAGAAGACTTTATTTTGCCTGTTCCAGAATGTCACATAGTTGGGCTCATATAGTATGTTGTCTTTTCAGACTGGCTTCTTTCATTTAGTAATATGCATCTAAGGTTCTTCTCTATTTTTTTTCATGGCTTGATAGGCCATTTCTTTTCAGTGCTGAATAATATTCTATTGTCTAGATATACCATAGTTCATCCTACTGAAGGATATTTTGGTTGCTTCCAAGTTTTGGCAATTATGAAATAAACTGCTATAAACATCCGTGTACAAGTATCTATATGGGCATAATTTTACTAGCCGTTTGAGTAAACACCAAGGAGTGCAATTGCTGGATCCTATGGTAAGAGTATGTTTGGTTTTGTAAGAAACTGTCAAACTGTCTTCCAAAGTGACTGTACCATTCTGCATTCTCACCAACAATGAATGAGTGTTCCTGTTGTGCCACATTCCTATTGCTCCACATCGGCGTCTGGTGTAGTCATGTTATAGATTTTGACCACCCTGATACATGTGTAGTTTGTATGTCATTGTTGTTTTCATTTGCATTCCCCTAATGTTATATGATGTTAAGCATCTCTTCATATGAAATTCTGAACTCATAAAACTAGAAAATATCAAAACTAAAAGAGTAGTATTAATAGTCCCTTGAGGGATGTGTCCTATTTTTGTAAACTCCATCTAGCTAATAAATAAATAATTCATTAGTACATCAAAATATTTAGTGACCACCTATTTTTAAAATGGAAGAAAATGTTTTTTACGGATGAAGAGGTAACTGTTTTTGAAAGCAATAAGCGATATGTGTCTGATGAGGGGCACCAGTCATAAGTAATACATTTGTTCAGAGGATTAAATACTTTGAGTTAGAGTTCAGAGAATGTTTTGTGGGAGGATTCGAATATAAAAACAGTACTGGGGAAAGCATTCCCTGAAAGGCAGAGTGATATTTGCAAAGACAAAGGATGAGTCAGTTTGGCTATGGATCCTCTACTAATCCTACTTTGCTCCCTACTCAGTGCTTAACAACTTCCCAGAACCAACTTTTGCTTCTCTGCATAGGTGTGAAACATAAATCTCAACCACTGCTTATTAGCTGCGTGAACTTGGGCAAGTCATTTAACCCCTCTGAGCTTCAGGTGATAAATTTATAAATTGAGCAAATACAAACAGCTAGCAGTTTGTTCCAGGGATTAAAAGATTACATGTATACAAAAGAAACAAGCACAGTGCCTGGAACATAGAAATCAGTCAGAAAGTATTTTCCATGCCTGTTCAGAATTTTTCTTTACCTAATCCCAAGGCATTGTAAATTTAAGAGGAAAAAGAGTACCTGAGTGGGAGTAAGCCCTAAATTCTGGTCTTGACTTATCACATAACCAGCTGTGTGGTGTGGGGTGAATAATTTTGGTTTGCCTCAGTTGATTTCCCTGTGAAATGAGAAGGATGGCCATGAACTCTAAGGTTGCTTTCAGCTCAATGATTCAAGACTTTGTATTGCTGAGCATCACCCAGGAAATGTTTTATCATAAAAGGCAATGAAGAAAGATAAGCAGCACTGCCGGAGGCTTCATGTTCCCCTATCACCTTTCATTACCCAAAGACTGTTTGGAAGATACTGTTTTTCTGGAGAGTACACATTTTAGACCGGCACAGCTCTGACTCAGATGTCAGACCATTGGTTTCCAGCAGGGCTTTCCAAAATTGGCTCTGTGCAAAGACAAGGACACCACACCTTGCCAGAGGACAGGCAAGCTGGCAGGATCATCCCGCCCCAAAAGATAAGGACTCTGGAAGTAGACACTTCACCAGCCCTCTGCAGCTGTATGGAGAAAGGAACATGGTTGATGGATTTCCACCTTTCACAGAGCAAGGAAACATTTGCCTTTTACTTGTTTTCAGCCTGAGGGGGGGCTTTTTCTAAACAGGGAGTGCCTCCTTCACAGGTGGGGACACACTGCCACCTGCTGGCTCTCTGCCTTTTTACACCAAGGAATGCTTGCTTAAGCCAAAGCAATGCACTTTCCCCAGACAGCCTATTTAGAAATGCCAGAAAATATCAAGAAGTTTCTCATTTATTAATTATGAGTATATGAACAAAAATTGAGATCTTCATGGAGTAAAAAGTTCAAAATAATTTCTCTGTTGATGTTCAAGGTCACATACTTGAAAGAGATCTGCACTAAAATTAGCAGCCAAAGATATTTGAGGATTCCTTCAATAATTTCAGTAGCTCGTTTATGTTTAATAGGCACTTTTTAAGAGGGATGAGTATTTTGAACACATTATGACATGTGATGTTGAAAGAGCTTTATTTCACTTGGTACTTATTCATTTACTATTTACATATACGGCAAGAGAAAATTAAACTACATTCTTGTTAAACACTTCTGGCATTTGGTACTATCAGTACTTCAGATTTGCCCTCATTAATTTACACTATTAGGCTCTGTGATTAATCTTCTATTGGAATGGTGCAGAGGTTAAAAGTTAATACAGATATAAATGGAACAAGCTTTGTAATTTTATCAGGAAAGTGGTTTGAGGCTAAGAGTTCAGGAACATTTTATTTGAAATGGCTTTTGTGTTTCTCCATCACTGACAATGTTCTTTGGTTTTGGAACCTTTAATTGCTTTTACTGCCTCCCCCAAAATTGTTCACTGTGTGTGATGGGCATCGTCAGTGTCTACACCAGTGCATGATATTTAATAGTGAAATGGCTGTCTTCCCTTTCCACCTTGAAATCTGGTCCGAGGTAGAAATAATATTTAGATCATTATGCAAGGTGAATCACGTAGCTTCAGATTGCCTTGACTTCTTCCAATTTGAAGCTGGATTTTGGCTTTACGTTTTCATAACCAAAAGGTCCATTAAAATGTATTTGGCTCTGTTTTTGCTCCATCTCTAAAGTAATAAGAAGAAAAAAAACTTCTTGGCATTTTTAGCAAATAAGGCTTTTAAAAATATTGATGTCCAGGGGTGCCTGGGTGGCTCAGTCGTTAAGCGTCTGCCTTCGGCTCAGGTCATGATCCCAGGGTCCTGGGATCGAGCCCCGCATTGGGCTCCCTGCTCCGCGGGAAGCCTGCTTCTCCCTCTCCCACTCCCCCTGCTTGTGTTCCCTCTCTCGCTGTGTCTCTCTTTTAAATAAATAAATAAAATCTTTAAAAAAATAAAAATATTGATGTCCAGTCTCAGATCACCCATTTCATAAACCTAATGGAGTAAGAAACAAACTTGCCCACCTACAACTTACTCTTCCCTCGGTGTGCCTTTCCCTTCTCTTTCAAGATACAGTATTCTCCAAAGTTACTGAAATATTAAAAAAAAGAGAGAGAGAAAGGGGGTAAAAGAAAAAAGGCAGATTGATAGATGCTCCTGACATGGGTGAAGAAAGGCCAGTGGTACTGAGATCCCATTTCCCACATGGCCGAGCCTCCTCTGAGTGCCCCAACAAGATAAGAGCACTCTCAGTGGAGGGTCAGACCGCTGGCTGGACTCATCTTGTATACACTGCCTTGTACCCACATCTATCTCTTTATGTATACCAGCCTCTTACTTACCAGACTAGGCTACATACTCTCTGGTTTGAAGAGGAAGTGCGGTAGACAGGACATAACCCAGACTTTGGAGAGCCACGCACAGGGTTTGCACCCCCTTCTGCCATCTGCCTTCTGCACCCCCTTACTATCTCTGCATTCCTGTGGAACTTTTATAAAATGGGGCTAACAGTCCCCACCTTGCACAGTTATTAAAGGCACAAAGATAACATAATTATACATCCTATCTATGGAACACTTGTGGTGTGCCAAGCACTTCGCATGAAATAGCTTAACTAATGATCACAACGACCTCTTTATTATCATCATCCCCATATTACAGATAAGGAATTGAAACAAAGGACAGGCTGTCATTTCTCCAAGGTTAAGAAGCTGAGAAACAGTAGGGCCTCACACCAAAGCAGATCTGACTCTAGAAGTATAGCTCATGAGAAATAAATCATAAGGATTATGTTAACCAAGCACATAGACCAAGTCTCATATATCTGACTTTCCCGTCAGTCTTGACATTGTATTCTGTACAGAGCAGGCTTTAGGGATTATGTGTGGCTTGCTTGCTTTAATTGACATTCTAATAATACAAACACACATACATATGCACTTAACCCAAGAGTTCCCTAGGATTGCTTTCACAAAATGCCACAAACTGGGTGGCTTAAAACCACAGAAATTTATTGTCTCACAGTTCTAAATGCTCAGAGTTTAAAATCAAGGTGTCGACAGAGCCATGCTCTCTCTGCAACTTAGTGGTTTGTAGGCATCCTTTGGCATTCTTTGTCTTATAGATGCATCACTCCAATCCTCCATCTTCATGTAGCATTCTCCCTGTGTCTGTTTTCACATGGCTGTTTTTTTATAGGACACCATCCATATTAGTAGAGGCCCACACTATTCCAGTATGACCTCATCTTAACTAATTACATCTGCAATGAACCTGTTTTCAAATAAATTCATGGTCTGGGTTACCAGCAGTTAGAACTCTAACTTATCTTTTTGGGGGATACAGTTCACCTTATAACAAGAGCCATCTCTCCTTATTCATACCTGGATGATCTCAACTGAACAAATGAGCCCTGAGAATCTAGAATCAGACCTGCATTCAAATTAGGCATGTGTCCTTGGGCAGGTTACTTAAGTGACTGATGCCTAGTTTTCTTATCTGGAAAGTGAGGATATTTACAGCACTTATCAGAGAGTGGCTATGATCTTTAAATGAAATAAGACACACACAACTCTGAGCACTGTGCCTGGCACATGCTAATCCTTCAACCTGACTAGTATTGGATGCATTCTGCCTGGGGTCTCTACTGGGAAGGACCACCACTGAGATGGCTCTCCTGCCCTGTATAGAATGATACTTAGAGCCTTTAGTTAGGCATTTGCATGCCCAGCCCTTCCTCCAGCCTCCTCTGCTCTCTTTTGAAAACCAGCAAATGACATCGGCCTACCCATAACAGAATCAGAATAATCACTCTGATTTACAAGTTAGAAATTTCACTAGCTTAGCATTATCCTTGGAGATCTAGCAGCCCAAACTAAGTTGACTTTGCCTCTCTTCATTGTCAAATTTGGCTTCTGAGCACCCCACCATGTGACACAGGAACTGACTGCAGCTAAAGGTATCACCGAAGCAACTGCAAAGCAAGGGGGGAAAAAAAAAAGTGGCCTCAGATATGTCTGCTGCAGAAGGCAGCAGACGAAAATTAACCCACCTCTTTAATCACAATTTTGCATCCCATAATCTTCAGCTGACAGAAATGATAATCATTTGGTTCATTGATTCTGGGATTAATCGCTGAGGTTAATCCTGGCATGTATTGATTCCATTTCTGCTGGCTGTAACTAAAGTGTTCAAATTACTTATTCCAACTCTGACAGCAATGGGTTCCCAAAACAAAGGAAGTCAAAGATGAGCTATTACACCTGACAGCTCTGCACAGCACCTAATGACAGCGTTGACTACCCATCTCTCAGCAAGAGGAGCCCCTAATAGGGTAGGACCAGCACCTGTTCTTGCTATTATACACTGGTGTTTTATAAAGTTGATCCATCAGTGTCTAGAAGAATTGGAAGTAGTTTTATCTCAAAGAATCTGAACTTAAAATTTGGCTGCAAAGACAAGCAAATCATGTAGGCAACATAGTAAAACAGGTCCATTTCACCAACTTGACTTCTATCAGAAAACACCAGCATCAGTTACCCTGAGGTCCTCCAGAATTTCACAGTGCTGACCATTAGCCAACAGAAACTTCATTGCAAAAGTAAAATTTGCAAAATGACAACGCAGTGTATTCATCCCTTCCTTAACCTGTCAATATGAACTGCTGGTCTGATAGAAGCAATGGTCTGTCTTTTACTAAGCACTCTTGTATGGCCTCTTAAAAGGGACAAAAGGAAACTTCCAGCCTGGTGATACAGATGACTAGTGGTTCCAAGTAACCCTCTCACTACAGCACAACTGAAGCCTAGACATAATAATAGTAAATAAAGGCCTGAGTGATAAGAACAGTGGGCTGGAAGTGGACAAGTCTTTGTTATGAGGGGCTGTCCTGTGTGTCATAGGATGTTTAGCAGCATCCCTGCCCTCTGTCCATCAAGTGCAAGTGGCACACACTCCACCCCATTTTAAGATGGAAAAATGATTCCAGACATTGCCAAATATCCTCTAAGGGACAAAGTCATCTACAGTTGAGAACAACTTATTTCACTTTATACTTTTTAAAGCTAAACATATAAGGTGAAATTTCAAGGATAACTACTAAAATAGAAATACACTATCTAAATTCCAAACTAATTGAGAGAAAACAAGAAAGAAATATTTTTAGAAGCCCAAAATAAGGCAAAACACATATAAAACTGGGACAAGTACACATCATAAAAAATGACAGTAAACAAATCCAAATATGTCCATCATAATATAGAGCATGAGGAGCTCTTGTCTCCGGCAAAACAACAATAACTGGTAAAACTTCAAAAACACACACAGACAATTATTTAAAGTCTCTGGAAAGTGTCTTAAGAGCATATAGCAAAAAATAAATATTTATTAAATAAAATCTACTCTATCGTGGTGCAAACAGTGTGAGTCTATGGCACTTGAGTTATAATATGTTTCCTCCCTCCCCCTCACTTCCCAAATCAGCATGATGGAATCATAAGGAATCAGAGCTTGTTAAGTAACATCTTGGAGATGCAATCAGCCAACTCCAAAATGTTAGAAATGACAAGACAAATGGTGTTACTTCTTTAACGTATAAATGGCAAGTGAAAAAGAAGGCAAGAGGCTGATTTCCCTGCCTGATCCATGTTGTTCAGGGAATTTGATTCCATTCTCAACTGCCAGGGTAGAGTCCTCAACTTTGGCTAAGCCAATCCCCCCGATCCTTTCCTGTAATTCCGGTGCATGCTTCACAGGTGATCACGTGATTCAAAAATTCTTTTTTTTTTTTAAAGAATTTTATTTATTTATTTATTTATTTAGAGAGAGCCACATGAGTGGGGGGGAGGGACAGAGAGAGAGGGGAGAGAGAATGTCAAGCAGACTCTGCCTTGAGCACAGAGCCCAACATGGGGTTTGATCTCACGACCCTGAGATCATGACCTGAGTGGAAATCATGAGTCGGACACTTAACCGACTGCGCCACCCAGGTGCCCCTGATCTAAGGATTCTAAGCAAGTAGAACCAAAATAAATTTTAGGACTTCTGTTGGGAAACACAAGTCAATAGTACACTCTGTCCACTTGGACGTTTCAGGATGCACATGTGTGATGGGGAATTATAGCAAAACTTTGAACCATAACAGAAACAAGTCTGAGGAATTAGCTAATAAGCATAGAGAAATGGTGGACCTGAAACCGCAAATAAATTTTCCTGTAACCCTACATCGTAAGTCTTTTCAGTCATGATAGCTAATACATTCCCTTTATTTCACAAGCCAGTTTGACTTGAGAAGTCCCATATCTTGCAGAAATCCTGCTACTGAACGTAGATGGTCTCTGGAAACAGAAGGACTATGCTCTAAACCACTAGGTGATACCACCTTTCCAAGGAATAGGCCATTTATCAGACACTAGTTTTCCTCACTGATTAACTTCACTGGTTCATTTTAAGGAGGAAGAAAAGAACAGGCATTCAAAGGCATGAAACACAGTGAAATAATCAGACATTAGATTCATTGTTGTGTCTGTTTTTAATTAACACATGTGTTTGATAATTTTTAAGTTTTTGGTCCTCCTTATGATTGCAGCCCCTTTACTGGCAGTTTTTCTTTCCCGTTTTTAGATTAATTCAACTGTTCAGGTTAGTAAATGGGTATTGCTTTCCTGCTTTGATGAAGTTGGCAATATTCAAAGTACTATCTGGTCAAAGACAAACATGACTAGGCACTTCCATAAGGGAATTTGTGGCCTAAAAAAGGACACAGACACTATATTAAAAAAAAAATGCTCAAACTATATCCTAACTTTGATGAAAGTTACACACAGAGAAGAGGAGGGGGTGGAGATCCTAATAAGTGCACATCACTCAAGACCAATAGTTTATGCCATTATTTTCCCACAAATTGACCATCAGCTGATCCCAACAAAAAGGACTAGGATAAAAATATGATACATATTACATGTCATTTTTTTCAATTGAATAAGAGCAGCCTGCATTACTCATATTAGATACTATGTAATTAGGCAAAACAACATTGTACTTAAAAGAGTGCAGGAAAAAAAAAAGTGCAGGAAAAAGGAGAGGCAACAGAGTAAAATTTACCTCAACATATAGCCTCTCTGGCCACTTGGACCAAATTTTTATGCTCTGCCTTAACCCCTGCTATACTTTAAGTTTCTGAGTCTTTGTTTGGCTTCTGGACCCCTGAGGTCAAAAGACATGCAGTTCTTATACTTTCATTCAACCTAGTAACAATATTAAACTTCACCCTACCTTCTGAAAAAGAAGGGCCCGATTTTGATATCTATCTCAATTCCTCTATACTTGTCTGTTTTTGAAATTCCTCAATCATCACATAATTCGCAGAGGTTGATCAATTAATTGGTAAGATTTTCTAATAATCCGACTTCAGTGTATACTTTACAATCTGTTCTTTCTGTCATCTCTCTAATATATTCTAAATTATTATTTTTCAAGCATTTGAAAGCTACAATATGACATTTGTTTTACTTCACAACACTGTACAAACATACACACACAAACATGAAAAAAAAGTATCACAGAACATTTGCTCTAATTCTCTAATACTTGGATGTTTTTAAATTCTGGTTACAAACCACCAAATTGATTTCTCCACCAATAATGGTTTGACAACAGCTCTAAAGAATCTAATAAGCTACATAACTGCAGAAATATCTTCCAAGATTTTTCTTTCCAATTTCAAGTTGGTTATTACTCTTCTCTAATTCTATTATCAACAAGGGGGTATATGGGGAATTTCTCAAATAACATCTGGAAGTCTATCAAGTAACGAGATGGTGTTGTAGTACTGAGTCTTCCTTACAGTGAAATAGTTGGATATACTCTAGCTATGTAACAACATTTAGTTCATTCTATTAATTTTCTACAAAAGTTTCTGCTGATTTCCAGTTACCCATTACTTCTAGTTGCTCACAATATTAATTCACTGTCCCTTGCTATTTAATCATTTTAACATTGCTAGTTTTTTGCTTGTTTCTCCTCAGTGCCCACATATTACTAGTGACATGGACATGGAATCCAGAGGGTAATTTCCATTTTCATAATCATTGCCTACAGTTGCAAAATACTGCTGTCATAAATTTAATTTATAAATATTTCGGAAATTCTCCAATTCACAGTGGCTGCCCTTTTCTTTTTAATTTCATATAACTAGATGTATATATAGTCCATAAATCTGACAAAGTACACAAAATGGAATATTCATTAGAAACCCAAGTAGTGTGCCAAACTTTCTTTTTTTAGCCATATGGTCCAAGATTAGCATTCTTATCTTCATGTAAATTCTAATATTCTAGCCAAAGAAATATACCAATCTATTTCTAAATTAAATTTAAAAATAAATAGAAAGCTGTCAACCTCATTCTTGGCTCCTAGGCCTGCAAGAGTAAGCAGTAGCCAAGCAGACATGGAGCTGATTGGTTAAACAGTGGTTCAGAGGGCTCTTATAATCACTAAGAGTTTTCCAGACTCCAAGACCCTGATCCCTGGAGGAGGCCAGGACGCATGGAGTATCTGAGGGCGGGTTCAGATGGATCTCCAGCTATCTCTAACAATTCTTCAGTCATCCCTGAAGGGCTTGCTCTTCTCTTCTCAATAGCATCTTCTCAAATTTTTGCCTTTTCCTTCCAGCCCTAACTTAACTTCTTTCAGTAACTCTCAGCAGATGATCTAGTCTTAGATTTTAGAAACAGTGCTTCTAATGGCAACCAACATATATTGAAGGCATGGCTAGGGTCAGTTTTAATTAATTTGCATGTATTAATTCATTTAACACTCCTAACAACCCTAGGAGGTAGGAACTTTAGTATCCCTTTTAAATACGAGGAAACTGAGGCACCTTAAGGTTAACTACTCAAGATCATCCAGCTACTACATGGGAGAACAGAAATATAAATCAGAATGTGGCTCCAAAGATGGCCCTTTGACAATAACATTAAAATAAATGCTCCCAATTAAAATATTCCTCAATCCTTCTCCTCCTTATGTTTGCATATACCTAACCTGTACCAGCAATTACACCCCACCCATAATTGGCTGAGTACACCCTTTAACTTCTGTTCTAGAATTGCCCTCCTCCTACAGCCACTTGTTCCCTTTTTCTATCCTTTCCTAATTCTGTCTTATCAGCTCTTCAATATAAAAGGTAAAGCTATCATTTTGTTAATGTGGTGTATCATATTGATTGATTCAGATATGTTGAACCATCCTGCATCCCAGGCATAAATCCCACTTGGTTGTGGTGTATGATCCTTTTAATGTGCTGTAGAATTCAGTTTGCTAGAATCTTATTGAATATTTTTGCATTGGTATTCATCAAGGATACTGGCCTATAGTTTTCTTTTCTTGTGGTGTCTTTGTCTGGCTTTGGTATCTCTGTGACCACATTACAAAGAAAAATACCACATGATCATGTCAGCAGAGATGGGAAAAGCATTTGACAAAATTCAACATCCATTCATGATTAGAGCTCTCAACAAAATAGGTATAGTAGGAACTTACTTCGACCCATATACAAAAAGCCCACAGATATAATAATTGATGTGAAAAAGCTAAAAGTGTCCCCTTTAAGATACAGTATAAGGCAAGGATTCTCATTGTCACCACTTCTATTCAACACAGTACTGGAAGTCTTAGCCACAGCAATTAGACATGAAAAATAAAAGGGATCTAAATCAAAAAGGAAGAAGTAAAATTATTTCTGTTTGCAGATGACATTATCATATACGTAGAAAACTATAAGGATTCAACAACAACAACAAAACCTGTTAGAATAAACAGATTCATTTAAAGTTTCAAGATACAAAATTGAAATACAAAAACAATTGCATTTCTATGCACAATGAACTATCTGAAAAGAAAATTAAGAAAACAATCCTATTCACAATAGCAACAACAATAAAAAGGTACTTAGCAATAAACTTAACCAAAGAGATGAAAGACTTGTATGCTGAAAATTATAAAACACTGAGGAAGGAATTAAAAAAGACAGATAAATGAAAAGGCATCCTGTGTTTATGGATTGGAAGACTTAATATTATTTAAAATGTCAGTGCTACTCAAGAAGACAAGAAACTGAGGATAGGACATTGAGGCCACCAATATAGATAAGGAATGAGTAGAGTAAAAGGGACAAGAGGTATCTGTTAATAATGAACTCTTTGAGAAACAGAAAGGCAATAAAGAGAGAGGATCATGGAAATGAAAGGAGCTACTTTTAGGAGGGAGCTTCAACTATGTCCAATTCGGCTGACTGTATTGAAAAGTTAGAACAGGACAATGAATACTGGGCTCAGAAGGAAGAGATTTTTAAGGCCCTTTCAAGATTGCTTTCAGTAAATTTAGGAGTAACTTTAAGACAAACATAGGTATTGAGGATGGAGGAATAAACTACTTTCTTAAGAAGTCAGTATGAATGGAAGAAAGATGCACATCCAAGCTCCAGATAAGGTGGGGCTAAAGGCAGACCTCATTGTTTCAGCTTTGACTCTTCTTTTCCTAGCTTTATTGAGGTAGACTGACAAAATAAAAATTGTATAATTTTAACATGTACAACCTATTTTGATTGTGAAAGCTAATTAACATATCCATCGCCTCACATAGTTACAATTTTTGATTTGTGTGGTGAGAACACTTAAGATGAACTCTCTCAGCAAATTTCCAGTATATGATACAGTATTTATTAACTATAATCACCATCTCATACATGATATCTCCAGAACTTCAACTGCATAACTGAACCTTTGTACCTTTTGACCAACATCTCTCCATTTTCCACACCTCCACTGGCAACAATCATTCTACTCTTTGTTTTTATGAGTTTGATGTTTAAGATTCCATACATAAATGAGATCATACAATATTTGTCTTTCTGTGTCAGGCTTATTTCACTTAACATAATGTCCTTAAAGTCCATCCATGTGGTTGAAAATAGCTGAATTTCCTTCTTTATTTTTTTGTTTTGTTTTAAAGATTTTATCTATTTGCGAGAGAGAGAGAGCATAAGCAGGGACAGAAGGAAAGGGAGAAGCAGACTTCCCTACTGAGCGGAGAGCCTGCAATCCCAGGACCCTGGAATCATGATCTGAGCCGAAGACAGACGCTTAACTGACTGAGCCACCCAAGCACCCCTCCTTCTCTATTTTTAAGGCTGAATAATATGTGTGTGTGTGTGTGTGTGTGTGTATATATATATATATATGGGGTGTGTGTGTGTATATATGTATGTGTGTATGTATATATATATAGCACATATATATATAGCATGTATATCTAGTATTTATATATGGTTATATATATATATCTCTCTTCCCATTTTTTATTCCTGCCCTCTCTTCCCACCCTCCAAGTTCTAGTTCTAATGAAATACATCCCCTTCTTTGTACCAACTACATATTTTTTACTCTTCTGTGCCAGTCCCTTTCTTGGAAAATGCTCATCTTCAAAATTTTACACTCATTCTCTTGTATTTACTCTTTAACGTCCAATTAAAAGTGTCGGCATATCTGGGGTCAAGTCATACCTCCAAGACAAAATAAAGTCAGGTGTACAAATAAAGTCAGGTGTCCCCTCCTTTGTACATCCCTGGACTGGTTCATGTATCACATCTTACTGCAGTTAGTTTATACATCCATCTCCCTCACTAATTTTTTTACCTCAGCCCCTAATTTGTAAAAAACAGAGTCTCAGTGCTTTTAGAAGTTAAAAGATAAATAAATGAGAGATCTCAGTTGAAAGAATTAAAATGACAAGGGCTAAGATGTTAAGCTGACACTAAAAGCATCTAAGAAAGATTACCACTTATTTGAAATTTACAGAAACAGTAAGAAAAAGAAAAAGAAGGGGGGAGGGGAGAGTATGTGTGATTGATACCTCAGGTAACTCAGCATATCACTTCCTCACTTTTGCAAAGTGAATCTCTAAGCCTCTAGATTCTGCAGTGAGAGCAATGGACTAGAATTCAGAAGAATTAGGGGTCTAGTCCACAGGGTATCACTGATTATTTTTATATCTTTTTTTTTTAAAGATTTTATTTATTTATTTGACAGAGATTGACAGCGAGAGAGGGAACACAAGCAGGGGGTAGTGGGAGAGGGAGAAGCAGGCTTCCCGCTGAGCGGGGAGCCCGATGCGGGGCTCGATCCCAGGATCCTGGGATCATGACCTGAGCCAAAGGCAGACGCTTAACGACTGAGCCACCCAGGCGCCCCTGATTTTTATATCTTTAAGAAAGTGATCTAATCCACAATTCTGTTTTTTCTTTTGTGACACTGAGCTTTAGAGCCTACCCCATCGTCCTGAGGGGTCCAGGGGAAAATAGGAGGGAAATAGTAGGAAAATACTACAAGCCATGGTCTAGAGTCATTTTCACCTGCTCCTCAAATCGCTACAGTGAGGAATAGCCTAGAGCTCCTCACCTTTGAGATGCAAAGTGAACAGAAAGAGTTAAAAAAACTACTAGATTAGCGCCAGAAATGAGGAAGTGGACCCACCTCTGACTTCCTCCAGGCCTGGGTTCTCCTTGCAAACCATGACTGGAGGAGAAACTTGTTTCTCAAATTGTGCTAGAGAGAGGATTCATGTTACCTGTAGCATGAACCCTAAACTGAAAACTGTCCCTCACGGACTACATGTTATTTGGCCAAAAGTTATTTGAATGAAAAAGTCAATAGGTTAATGCTCACAATTTAGTTTAAACGGCATTTGATCAGAAAGTAAAGTCCCCAGTGACTGTTTTACTGATGCTGCAATTTGTGATGTCCGTTGGGGTTTTGGGAATGGGGTGGTTTTTGCAACTCCTAAGTGTTTGGCTGTTTTTCAGAATGAATGAAGTCTACTTATCTTTGCTTTCTTTCTTAAATTTCTAATTCATATTCAGCCAATATTATGTTCTGTGCAGTGTGTAATAGTTAAAGCTGAGAACAACATATCAGAGCATTTCCCTGCAGTACTGGGGACTGGGGGCACTGTGCTGGGCTGGCTGTTCCTGAGTTTTTGATTAGCCCAGCCCCCAGCCTGCCTGGCTTGGAGGAGGGAAGGTTCATCCTTGCCCCATAAGGGATCTGCTTCAGAACAGCTACCCCTTGCATGTTTTCTCTCTTCTTTTCCTCCCGGAGTTCTTTTCTCCTTTCTCCTTGCTAAGCCTCCATCTCTCTCACTTTATATCAGTTTTCCTATTTTACTGTCCATCTTTCAATCTTTCTCTTTTTATAAAAGTTTTTGCCTTTTATGTGTGAATATTGGAAATGTTTCTGCATTCTTCCAAACGGCCACCAGAGGGGGCCCTATAACCCGGCGGTCCAGTCTCTGGGGCTCTGCGCGCTCTAAAACGACCCTACTTTCTAAGGCTCTAAACACTTTACCAATTCCCGGTTCCTTAAATTTCCATCTCTGCCAGCCTTAAAGGGCCACGCTCCTGCTTTTCTAATCCTCATTCGATTCTCCTCCCCGCCCCTCCCCGAGAGCCTTTGTTTTCGGCTTCCTAGAACACCTACCTTGAGTTCCTTCACACTGCTTTCCCCCACTCATTGATTTTCAGCCTCCGATCCTATAGTCTCCGTCTCTGTCACTTCAGGCCCCAACTCGCCAAGAAAATGCCCTTGACAACTGTCAAAGACCCGCATCGGTGGGCTCTTCTTTGTGGAGCTAAGCCCCCGGGCTGGATCACTCCCCTTTCGGTGGCTTGACCCTAAATGCCTGCCCTTCCTCTGCCAGGGGAGAGGGCCTAGGACCCGCCTGATGCCACTCGAGACACCAAGGACCAGCCCCCAGTGCTATCCCCGCCTCCCGCCGGGAAGCGGCCCTCCACCAGGCCACTGGGGGCGCGGGGCTGGCGGGTCCAAATTTACGCGCAGTGGTTCGGTGACCCTCCCACGCCCTTCCCCTCGCCTGACAGCCCTGAAGACCCCCATCTCGTGGGCTGTAGTCAGTACCCCCGGTCTGCCCGACATCCCCTCTGATTGTGCCTAGACTTGAAAGCCGGCCAGGGCTTCCTAGTGGACTACCGCGTCCTCATCCCGGTGCGGGTCCCCCGCCCCGTTCAACCAGCAGCAAAAACCTGGGCTAGAGACCTCCTTTCCTGGGCCGAAGCCCGGGGGGGAGGGGGGGGGAGACTCGAGGGAGGAAGGGTTCCACGTCCCGGGCTCTTGCTGTCCTCTTTGACCACCGCCCCGACTGTCACACTGTGGTTAGACTTCGGACGCCCTTTGATGCCGCCCCAATTCCCCCCTCGTCTTCGTTATTCCAAGAACCTCCCTTCCCCCAGCTTCTCGCTCTCCTGTTTTTCTACTCAAAACCCGGCAAAGACTCTCTAATCTGCTCTTCCCTGAAGGCCCAGCCCCGGTCGTCGGCGTCCGAGGGTCCACAGTCTCTCTCTTTAGAGAGAGGGGATTGTGGTTTGCATCCCTCGTCATGGTTTCACCGATGACGTATCTTCTCATACCCAGTTTAACAGCTTTTGAGGACCCTCAAAACTGCCTTCCTTCCCAGTGCTTCTCAGATGCGGTCTTCGGCACCCAGAGAGCCTTCGACCCCTAAGAGCCGCCCCCTGCAGCGCCTTCATTGGACCCTCTTGGTACCCTGGCCGCTCACTTACAGGCCCTAGCCATGATTGTTATTCCCCAAATCTCACTCACTGACCCCATCCAGGAGGTGCCATTTAAAAATACTTTACAACACCCCTAACACCTCAGATACCGATCCACTTACTGCACTGTACTTCCATCCACATCCCATCCCAGAAGATCAGTTTTCTCCCCTGTACTTAAATGGTATGATAATAACTCCTCTTTCATAAGGTGGTTAGAAGATTAAATTGAAGTAATTTTCATAAAGTTTACAACAGCACCTAACACTTGATAAGTATTTAGCCTGCATTAGTCATTATTACTTATATCTCATTGCCCAAAACCCCCAGTAACATACTTCTTTGATCTTCTCCCTCCAACACTAGGGGGTGTCCCGGGGCTCACTTCCAGTTCTACGCAAAAACACCAGCGCTTTTGATCAGTGTTTCCCTTAGCTTACAAAATCCTAAATACCCAACTGCAAGAACTTAATCCTCAGAGCCCACTCCAGGGAAAAATTTGATGAAAATTTTAATGAAAAACAGGAGTTTACCCACCTGCTTCTCATTCTGAATCTGATTCTGATTCTAAGAAGGTTCTGTCCCTTCATTGTCTTTGGAGCCATTTTACAACTGTGTGAAGTTTTAGATAACTGATAATAATGTAAATAATTATTGTCTATAAACATGCCAAAAAATCCTGTTGGGACTAAGCTCTCCTCTCAGTCACTTTGCAAATATATCAGCTTTGCAACTATTTGCAAATTCATTTCAGTATTCTTAATTTACAAACAGCTTTTCTTTTTGATTTCTTTAAACTTCTTATTTCCCTGGTTCTCTCACTTAATAATGAGTCAAATAAAATATTTGACAGGTTCATTTTAGGTCTATAGTCATGGTTTTAACCTGTTTTCAATGCACCCCAACCCAACCTTTCCCAAGGCAGCCCTGCATCCTGGATAGCTGGAACCCTGCTCCCCTGCACGCAGCTTCAACCCCAGTCCAGCCAGCTCCGGTTCTCAAAATGCTGTGTGGATCTGGGCCTCCAGAAGAGGGCGCCCTAGACCCCTGCTAAGAGCGGTCAATCGCCTGTTCCAGAGACTCCTCTCTGTAGAAAATGCCTGGTCAGCAGTTCTAGATTCCCTCTCTTCCTTAGCTGCTCTTGCACCCTGTGCCCAGTTTCTCCTCTGTTCCAGCCCAATTCCTGCCCAGTTTCTCCTCTGTTCCAGCCCAATTCCTCTCTCCCCACTCCACTCCCACCTCCTGATTTGAAACCAGATCTGTTTGATTCCTGATCCTGTGTGCTTTTCTACTCCATGACATCCAAAAGCTAGGGACTGAGGGAGTTTGATTAGTGGAGCCTTTAAGATAGTAAATAATGATAATGATAATAATAATAAAAGAAAAAAGCTTAACTGTCATGAAGGGTGTAAGTGGATAAGATCAAACAATCCCAATTTAATGAATTACACCCGCATCCAACAATTTTGTTTCTTTTTTTTTTTTTTTTTTTTTTTTTT